>NC_046159.1:68746532-69346532 GCF_011064425.1 Rattus rattus
GGAGGAGGAGGAGGAGGAGGAGGAGGAGGAGGAGGAGGAGGAGGAGAAGGAGGAGAAAGATGGCTTACTTTCACAGGCTCAGACTGCAAAGCATAAGCTAGCAATTCTGTCTGGCTCCTACCATACCCTACCTTACCCTACCCTACCCTATTCTATCCTACCCTACCCTATCCTACCCTATTATCCTATCCTATTATCCGATCCTATGCTACCTTACCCTCAACTCTCTGTTCCCATTATTCTTCCTCACTCTGAATAGTCAATCCTTGATTACAGCTTCACAGAGGAGAAAAGGAAAATGATGGAGCACTGAGGGTAGGATAGAGGGATGGAGGTCATTTGATGTTCAGGCATGAACCAATGAATTTGGTAATTGAGGATTATATTAGCCACAATTTAATATCTTAGAGGTTGTTCTGACTTCTCAACTGTTTGTGCTGAAGTATTTATAGGGTTTTGTTCGTTGGGGTGTTGTTCTGGCTTGAGTTGCTGGAAATGGATATAAATAGGTCTGTTGTTGAAGTACACTGCATGTCTGGGTACAGTTAATACAATGTGTATAATATTAAAGTAATCCTCAATGTTAAATGGAAACAAGGTGTTGCTCACATGTTTTATAACCCTTCAAACCTTATCATTTGAACTAGACATAGTTTTAATAGGCTAAATGAAAGTCAAACTGTCAAACATTCCATTCAATATATTGAGTGACAGCTTACTAAGCACCCTGTCTTGTCCCTGTTATCTTTAACATCTTATATTATACTCATATTACATTCTCTGCTGTAGGTGTGAGGTCCCTATTATCTCATAGACCAAGAAGTAGTCCTTGTGTCCATTATGAGATTATGCATGGACGCCCCTAGGATGACATATTCATTTTTAAGGGTCATGATTTTGGTAGGTTTTGTTAGGTTCTTTTTTTAAAGATTTATTATTTTGAGGTGAATGAATGTCCTCACGCAAGCACCTGAGTGTATGTATGTGTGTGGCATGCACGCAGTGTCCAGAAATGCCAGAAGTGAGCATCATATCCCATAGGCCTTGAGTTACAGGTAGTTGTGAGCCAACATGCAGATCCTTGAAGCTGAATCCAGGCTATCTGTAAGAATATCAAGTGCTCTTCACTTCTGAACCAACACTCCAACCCCTAGGGTGTCTGTTCTTTTGTACAAATGTCACTCCATATCAGGCTCCCACTTTCAAAGATTTCATGAATATATATTTGATTAGCTCTACTTGGGGATTTCTCTGTCTTAGTATGTTGGATAATTACAGAACTCTGTTCCTATTTTATAGGGCCTTTGGTTTATGTGTCAGCATCATTCCCACCAGTGTATTAGAATTTATCAAGCATCCTCTGTATGAATCAAATGGACTCTGCCCTTGCATCAAAGATTTATGGGTCTGGCTGAAAGGAGAGGCAGAACTAGCATTTGTTATGTATTTATTGTCTGCCATGAATGTCACATGTTGTCACCATCAAGCTTCCTAACAGCACTGTTAAGATGGGGGTTTAACCGCATTTTCTAAATGAAAAGATTGAATCTGAGTTTAAACCACCCTCCAAGAGTAAACAGATATAGGTAAAATTAAAATCCAGGGTTCGGGGTTACTAGTTCCCCATTCTTTATATGGTCTCAGCAATTCTGTGCTCGTAGTGATGTTTAAAACACGGTTTGCCCATCTTTGCGTTCTTGTGGGTTTGCACATTGCAGGGTGTTGGATAATTAGGAAAGCTGTGTCATCTCTAGAAGGCACTGGGCATGCAAAATGTAAAGGTTAGTAACAAAAAAGGAATAACATTTAGAGAAACCCCAATAGAGAGTAGAAATCTCATGCCAGTGGTAAAGAATAGGCTGGGTTTTAAGTTTGTGACATGCACATAAATTGATTAAGCAATGTTGTTTGCTTTGTGGCATTTGGCTTTAAAAGATGAACCTAAAATCAAAACCTTAGAACCTTTCTGAAATGTTTTGCACATGCTATGGAAAAAGATATTTATAAAAAGTTATATTTTTCTAACTTTAGATGGAGTTTTAATCACCAGTCATCTTTAAGAATAGAAAACAATGAAAATAAATCAAATTTTGATAAATCTAAAAATAAAAATGAAGGATAAACAGACTTTAGGATAATGATGATAGCAATAATATGCAAAATACTTAGAGCAATGAGAAATTACCCATTCAGCAAAATGATACAGTATCACTGACCCCACAACACTTCGCAATTGCTAATTTGTCCTGTAGATGGAAAATCAAATAAACTGGAATCTAAAGACGTGTACTATGCATACATTATTTATTGAAATTAAAGTTCAAACTCGATGTCCTAAAGTCTAACCTTTTCCATACTTTCGATTCGAAAGCAATCCTCATTCATGTTGAATGATTTGAACGTTGATGAAAGTTGTAGAGTAGTGATCCTAACAAGCATCATAGCATAGATCAACAAATAGGCCTGAGAAGCCATTTCGGTGAGATTGTACATTGCACAGGTCCTTACAGTTCTATGAATTGACACTGGTAGAAGCATTTGTGAGTGAAGAAGGACGGTCGGTCCACCCTGATGAAATCCACTCTTCCTTGCCAACTTTTAAGAATGATGATGAAGGAGATGACTGTGTCCTCCATGGACCCCGGCACCAGTCACTCTGTCATGCATACTCCACTTGTGCTTTTGAGTCTCCTGACAGCCACACTAGGAGAGAATTTATTACCTCTATCTCACAGACCCTAAAAGTTAAACATCTTAGTCACAGTCACTTGGGGGCAGAGCCATAATGGAACCTACAAAATGTCTTTTTAAAAACTTTTAAGGTTGAGAAATAATTTCATATTGGTAAAAAGTCCAAAAAGGATTTAAGAACAGCCTAGGGAACATGTATATCATTTCACTCAGATTTGCTAGTTAATAATTTAACTTGTCCCAGAGCCCACATCCTCCTGTTATACAATCCTCCCCAAAAGGTCTGTTTTTATTTTTAGAGCCCTTGATTTGGTTATCCTCTTAGCAGCCCAGTGTGAACCACCTTGTTAAGAGGCCTGGTGAAGTTCCAAACTCTGAATATCTATGAAATGGAAGTCTGTGTCACCTTGTGGTTATATAAAAATTATGCATGAGATCAATCCATAATTCAATCTGGACTGGGAAATTAGACAGGCTTTTGCAAATGCTTCCTCTAAGTTGTTTTGGGGGATTTGACTGATTTTTTTTAATAGAGAATATAGGCTTGGCACTGCTTTTTTTCTTTCTTTTTAGAAAAGTTTAATGCTCTTTATTCCTGAAGAGATTCCCTGTGTAAGCTGTGTGTTTTCTTGTCTGGATTATTTATTGATCAAAATGTTGAGATCAAAGGGAGATCACGGTTCCTGGACTGTCTAAAGATGTGTCCAGAAGAGGGCAGACTTGCATGCGAGAAGTTTCCTTCATCCATAAGGGACATGTTTGCAGATGCTGTGTGGGCATTTTAAGAAGGACGTAATTGTCGGCACATATCTGGAGGTCAGAGGGCAACACTGGCTTTTGGTCTTTGCCTCCCACCGTACTTGAGACAAAGACCCTGAGGTTCACTGCTGTCTATGCCAGACAGCTGCTCTGGAACCTCTTAATTTTTTTCAGACTCTACCTCATCTTAGGAGTAGTTCTACTACAGAACTCATTACTGTCTATGGGTTTATATGGGATCTGGGGATTTGAACTCAGGTCTTTATTCTAGCATGCAAATGATTTCCTTAGTGACACCTGTCCACTGCCTGGAAGTCTTATTGCTATCAAAACTTTTAATGATACATTAATAAGCATTTTACAGGAAAACATTCTATATTTATTCTATATTTACTGTAGTACAAAACTGTACAAAGATTGCATGTTTTAATCTGTTTGGTTAAGGCAGTACTAAATATCTGAATATTTATTAGACTTAAAACAATTTTTTCATTTTTATTAGCAGTATTTCTTATTTTTTCGATTATTATTCCCCTTCCGGGTTCCAAGCATCTCCTAACCTCCTCCCCTTCTCTGTGGGTGTTCCCCTCCCATCCCCCCCAATACCTCCCCCCAATCCCACTCAGGGTTCAGTCTTGGCAGGATATTAAGTGCCTTCCTGGTGAGCCAGGACCTTCCTGGAGTGCTCTTACCCAGGCTATTCATTGCTATGTATGCAGTTGGAGCCCAGGGTCAGTCCATGTATAGTCTTTGGGTAGTGGCTTAGTCCCTGGAAGCTCTGGTTGGTTGGCATTGTTGTTCATATGGGGTCTCGAGCCCCTTCAAGCTCTTCCAGTTCTTTCTCTGATTCTTCAATGGGGGTCCTGTTCTCAGTTCCAGTGGTTTACTGCTGGCATTAACCTATGTCTTTTGCTGTATTCTGGCTGTCTTTCAGGAGATCTACGGTTCCTGTCAGCCTACTTCTTTTAGGCCCATCCATCTTATCTAGTTTGGTGGCTGTGTATGGGCCACATGTGGTACAGGCTCTGAATGGGTGTTCCTTCTGCCTCTGTTCTAAACTTTGCCTCCCTATTCCCTGCCAAGGGTATTCTTGTTCCCCTTTTAAAGAAGGAGTGAAGCATTCGCATTTTGGTCATCCTTCTTGAATTTCATGTGTTCTGTGCATCTAGGGTAATTCAAGGATTTGGGATAATATCCATTGATCAATGAGTGCATACCATGTGTGTTTTTCTGTGATTGGGTTACCTCACTCAGGGTGATATTTTCCACTTCCATCCATTTAAAACAATTTCTTATGCTAAGCTAGTATCTCTCCTTCTAGATAGTCACCAGGAACATTCTCAGAGGTATGTGCTTTTAAAGGCAGGGTGCTTTGCAGTCATAAAAATGTGTTCTGCTATTAATAGTAGTATGAAGTTACACAATGGCTGAGAAACTGGTGAAGAGGAATGGGGCGTAAATCCACAAGCTACAAAACTGACTGGAACTGACAACATGAGCATACAGTCCTCTGCTGACCTTCCTTCCTCTTTGCTTCTCTCTCTGGTGCCCATGTCCTTTGCTTACCTAGTAGCATCTTGCTAAACCTTATAGCCCCACCCTAGAGGCTGTCTCTAGAACTCCACAGAGCCATTTCTTCCATCTTGCCCCAAACTTTTCTTAAAGGTGCCCAAACGGTCTCCTCTCCTTGATACTGGCCTTTTTGCTTGTCTTCATGAATCCTATTTCTACCTTTTTATAACCGATTTCCTGTTTTTCCAAATGTTTGGGCCACATGTTGGGAGCCTTGCTTTAAAAAAATGTTAAAAATCAATAAATAGGCATTGGGTATTGTGACTCAAACAGGGGTTCCATAGAGAGAGTTCTGATTCCCAAAGTCTCGTATGTTTTATCCCTACCGCCTTCGTTCTTTTCTCTCCTGTAATGCAGTACTCTGAGTTTCTTTTATGAGAGTTTGTTTGTTTATTTGTTTTGGACATTAAGAACTTAGCCTTAGTCAGACCTAACTCTGAGTCTTGACCTGACAGAATGCATATCATTCTGAGATGAAACTGGGCATAGAAGAAAACTTCATTGACCCAAAGAAGTGGTTTCACAAGCCCTTCCTCACAGTTTCTCATTAAATTGGATTCCCCACCCCAAGAAGTCATGTGAGAATTTGAATACAGGGATGTTTCTTAGTCACTTTGTTGGCATTGTCATTATAATAAAATGGTATAGCAATTTATTTAAAATATCAAGATTGTATTTTGAAATATGCACAATTTCAACTGCATTCTAAGTTAAGGATTTCCAGCCTGACTACAGAAAATGACAAGGTCTTAAACTTCTATCACAGAAATCATTATCAGCTTTCTCATAACCTTATAAATGGAAGTTGAGAAATTGGCTTGCATCAGAGTTGTGAGCGGTCCATGTAACCAGGGAGACAATCTGAGATTTCGCTTCATATTCTTTGTGGAGCTGTATGCCTTCACTTTTGTAGTTTCTTACGGAAATATGACTCCTATTACCTGATCTTTCACTGAAGTTTTTCTCTGGTAGAATCACATGTATTTTATAAAGTTAGAGCTACATTTTATCCCTTTAAACAATACAATGATGGGGTTGGGGATTTAGCTCAGTGGTAGAGCGCTTGCCGATCATGTGCAAGGCCCTGAGTTCGGTCACCAGCTCCGGGAAAAAAAGAAAAAAAAACAAACAATACAGTGATGTCGTCAGATAGACTATTACCACAAAAAAAATGCTGGTAAAATAACATCACAGAAGAAGCAGATGCTGACATCTGCTTAAGGCCACCCCTCTCTACTAAAAAAGGAAGGTCATAAAATGCCGAGTAGCTTGGGGTTAAAGCCGGAACCAGTGATTTTATTATTATCAGCAGACTAGCTAGATGTTAATAGAAGGCCTCAGCACTCTCTAAATAATTGTTTGCATTCAGTACTCCAATCATGTCCTACATGAGATTTTCTTGGAGAGAGTTGGGTTTGCTGTTTTAGGCCTTCCATGGCCTTCTGAGACTCATCTGACCGTGGTTTCCAGAAGAAGGGCTTTCATCCTGGTGGCTGTGGCACAGGACTCCCTCACTGTGTTATGTGATTGCAGAATGGGACTCTTAGCAGTGGCGGTTGCAGAAAATACAGTCCTCACCACATTGCTCAGACTGTTGAAGCTGTGACTCTGAATTCCCAGGCTTACTGTAAACATTAAACATTACCAACACATTTATGAGTGACTCGACTTGAGAACATTAGTGTGAACGGCTTTCACAAATATCAGCACCCTTTCCTGCTCCTTTCTCCCAATCACTGAGGAGCTGGGAAGAAGGGGGAAGGGGGTCACCTTTGCTGTATGCTCTCGGAAGGCAAACAAGCTCTGGTTTACAAGTCTATATGATACGAATAAGGACATCTGCTTTAGTGATTTATTTCTTGAACATCTTAATTGATGTTATTTAGTATGTTAAGTTCCAGAAAATACAATTCTTCAAACAAGTCAAGTGTGGTGGTTCGTACCTGGAGTCTGGCAGGAGGATCAGCATGACATTTAGGTGTCAGGGCTATATAGAAAGACTCTTTCAAATTACATGAATAAATAGACAAATCACAGTACTGGGCACCCATTTCCATCTACATAGGAAATAATAATATTTCTTATATATATCAGAGGATTTACAATATAGAAAGCTTGAAAATGCCCATGTCTGTATGTGATTGATACCTGACAGAAATCTTTGTCATTTGACACGGTTACAGCATGAGTCAAAATGTACAAAGAGGGGTCTATTCACATTTATGCACATAAATTATGACTACAATCAGAGGTGCAAAAATTATCATATGTACTTTTTACTTAAGGACAAACCATTTTTTTTTTATATAAATGAGTCCAAGACTGCTACAGAGATATTGCTACAACTTTATATGGCATTTGCCAAGTTTTTAAAAAGTGTTGTCTCGAACACCTTAGGGAACAATGTAGAATAATGTAGTTACTACAAAATGTTAGATTCATGCCCAAAGAGTGTTCAGAATCCAGAGATCAGATAAGTTAGATTTTAATTGGGTTTTAAAGATTAATTGAATAAATAGATAAGGTAGACTTGATCAGAAATACATTAGTGTAATAAAACTGATGGCTTTTCACGACCCCTGCCTTAGGATCAGACAACTGCCCCTGGCAAACAGTGTCCTGGAGCAGAGCAGGAGGACTGCCATTCATAGGCAGGGTGAAGAGTAATGTCTACTATGGTCATACTGTCTGGGCCATGGAGGAGCAGAGATGCATCTTGTGTTCTCTTACATAATTTTTTGCAGGTAGAGTAAAGTCTTACTAAACTGATAGAATGCTTGAACACTGAATATATTACTTTTTCATTGGTGATTACTTTTAAACAAAGATGTGAAAGGGTGGCATGCGGGCGATAATAGCTAAATATGTTGAACGCCTGATGTGTTGAACAATGGAAGTTGCTTGCAGTATCTTTTTGTAATGTCTTATGATTGAACTCGCTGTCTAAGTTTGTCAGTTTCAAACTTTCTCTTTCCTTAATTTACCTTATCTCTTTATGGAATAGATAGGTTTCAGTAATTATTCTGCTCTTTCACTCTCTTCTTTATCTCTTTCTTTTTTTCTCCCTCTCTCTTCCAGTCTTCCATACTAGGTCTCACTGTATACCCTAGGCTGGCCTTTAGTTCTCTATACAAATGGCGCTGGGTATCAAACAGTTCTCCTTCTTCTGCGCCATGAGTGCTGAGATTAAAGTTGGGAGCCACCATGCTCAACCTCCTGACTCTTCTCTTAATGTGGTTATAAAATCTATATACAGAGCTCATTTGCTAACTTTAGTAGCAAGGTTACCAGGATCAGGCATAGTGTCCCTCTTGCTAAGTACGCCTAATTTTTAATTATACAATAGTCTGAAGAGGCAGAAACTTTTCTTTGGAAATGTGGCTGCTGGGAGGTTGGTTATACCCCTGTGGATGAGTCTACACCCATCTGCCCATGGTCAGGCCTAATTGAACTCAGTAAGAAATCAATAACAATAGCAATTGGAATTGTAATTATGATATGAGATCAGGATGAATTTGATGGATTCTGGGGGTATTGGAGACAAGTAGTAAGAAACAGGTAGGAACAAAAACATTGTATACATTCTTGAAATTTTCAAATACTAAGAAAATATTAAAGACAGGGAAAGAACTCTTCCATTCCAAAGGGGCATTTGGCCAGAAAATGAAGGTGAGTGTATTTGATATGTATTAGTATCTATTGCTCTTAAAACACACGTTTACTTTGGTAAGGTGGGTTCTGGAGATATTTTTCATCCAACAGGAGTGAGCCCTATACAGAGAGAATTTTGAAAGCCATAGTATGTCTCTATAGAATATGAACCAAGACATAGAGTCACAGTCCCCTGCTCCTTTGTTTCCTGACAACGAGGTGGCTACCAAGTCACCATGAACAGCTGCTGTAGGTCTCAGCACTGTCTGCGTGCATGACTTTTGGAGCCAAATTCTTTGGTACTATTGAAATTTTAACACAAGCTTCACTAACCTCTCTCGGTGTCATTAACCTTTTTAGATTTTCTGTAAAGACTGCGCTTGAAAGTTACCCCTTCCTGGGACTATCCTATTCTCAATATTTCGACAGCGAGCTGAACTTCAACTAGTCATACTATCTACTAGTCTTGCGCTGCTCTGACAATGAAGTCATTTTTGTGCTTAGTTTATCACTCGCCACTTCTTATTGTCATATAACGTCTCACTGTATTGCCTACACAGGCTCTAACTTAGTATTTGTCTTGACACAACATCCCAAGTTGCTGGGGAAGGGACTACCAATTTTAGCCTGGTTGATAATCCATTTAGATGGTTTACTGAAATCTGACACTCTATCCAGGGACATGTACACTGCTGCTTCGTGGGCAAAAGGATGTCTCTAGTGACACCGCTTCACTGGTAGCGTCACCTGAGGTAAACCTGTCACAGGCATACAGGTCTTGAATACTGGGACGCGTCTAATGCTAAACCCCACAGTGCTGTAAAGCAAGCTGTGGACATTCTTGGCTCCCACGGCCCAGTTTCTCCTATTAGAATTTGTAGTAAAATGGTAGCATTGAGCATTCCACCATTTATTTAGAGCCGGGCTCTGGGCAGAAGGTCTTTATATCGATCCTTTCATGTAATCATCACCCAGCCAGAAGATAAAGGACGGTTATTAATGAACTCTCACAGTTGAAGACCAGGAGCATTAGAAAGGGCCAGTGCCTCATGTGGTGTTGTGAAGCCAGCGAACACCTGCAGCAGGCAGAGGGACCATGAGAACTCACTCTGGCACACAGAAAAGGAAACCCCCAAAGCAGGAAGGCAGTGTTTTGTTTCAGCTCCAGTAGATGGCAGAGTGACCCAGTAACCTGCACCACAGCCTTCAGGTCCAGTGTACTACCTGTTCACTGTTTTCTCTCAGTTAGAAGACTCTCTCCTAAAAGGTTACTCTCAAGTTCTCACTTTCAAGACTTTGAAAGGAACCGAAAGGGGGTCGGTGGGGTGGGGTGGGGTGGGAGGGGGCAGCGTTCAAACCGCCATAGTACTGAAAAGTGCAAAACTATAGGATTCATCACTGAACCCTCAGGGTTTGACCCGGGAGAACAGATACCCTGGGAGTGGGGTGACCCTGGGAAGGGGTTAAGACAGAACCATACCTCCTAATAAACATTTGAGACCACTTACCTAAGCCACTGAGTCACAGAGGTGGTTGTCACATCTCCCGGAAGAGGTAGAGTGAACTGGGAGTCCTCTCACTCTGGCTAACAGTCTTAATTGTTTTCTGCTTTGGATTCTCCTATCCGGGGTGAGGGAGGGGTCATGCTGTGAAAAGAAAGAGTATACTAGGACTGGTGAACTTGATACAAGGAGAACAACACAGCCTGGTAGGGAATAAGGCTTCATTGTGTCCTAGCCTCAGAAAAGTCCTTGAGGACACATAGGTCAGAAGACAGCTAGCTATTCAGGAGAGGATGTTAAGAGCAGTGCGGCGTCTCCTGCACACACATCTGAGCAGAACAATCCATCCAGTCCTGTAATTCAGTTACTAATAAAGGACACTTAATTGGCTGTGAACTAGAAAAGCAGGGGTTTCTTTGTATCTCACATAAAGAAAAGGCCCAGAGGGAAACATGGTCCTTCTAAGACTCTAGGGTACTGTCAGTATCCCAGGTTGCTTACATCTGGCAACTCTGGCATCCTCTTCAATCTATCATTTTTGTTTTGTTTTGTTTTGTTTTATCCCAAGTCCAGGTAGGAAAAGCTGGAACAGTATTTCCACACCTGCCCCTAAGGTTTCCTTCCAGCATCATCTGGGCTTTCCTCACCTCATTGGCAGTTCTTGTCTGTAAAGAACACTAGTATGCTGTTTCTTTTAATCTGTACACAAGACTTCCCCCAAAAACGTCAGTTCTGATTGAAGGTGTTCCTGAAATTGGATGTATTTGCAGGTTACCAGTGGCCTCTGCTATAGGTCTGGTAAGATTCTAAAACGATTTCCAAAAGTCAAAGTGAGAAAATACTGCAATTTGTTACCTAGTTAACATGTAGTATGCTGAAAGATAGTTGATAAGCTCTGTTGCATAAATAGTATTGGTTATGATGTAACCCATGGAAATTGTCGAGATGTTTGAGAGCAGATTTTTCTCATTAATTAAATGCTAGGATTAATTTGTGATAAAATAGAATTCTGCAGTCTGAAATTGTTTGAAATAGAAGAAGCAGATTAGATAGGGAAATCAGCAAAGAGCTATAACTGCTTTTTACATTTTAACTAGCATTTATAGGTTACATTCAATGACTTTTATTATGCACATTTCACCACATATCTATCTTGCCCTCCTGAACTCCCGCATGTCCCCTTTCTCCTTCCAACTGGCACCCATCCATCAACAGGTCCTTTCTTTTTCTCTTGATGACCCACTGAGTTTCACTATAGTTGTAAACAGGAGCAGGGGGTTGAGGAGCAGGATTTACAGGAGTAGAGACATCCAATCAGTGGCTACACCCTGAAGAAAATGGCTTCCTTCTCTCAGCAAGCAGGAACTGCACTTCGGTCCTAAGGGAGGGGTGAGGCCTCACAAGCCTCTTAAGTACATTCTGTGATGGTGTGCTAATGGGTCTACTCTTTTGTGGGACTTGTGCTGATTTTCACAGCTGCTGAGTGTTATTATACAACAGACATGTTTTTGTCCAGAGGAAAATGTTCCATGACACCCTAGTTCCTGCTGCAGCTGATCTCTTCTATGATGTCTCAATAAAGGCAACTTTTGAATTAAATCACAGGAAAAAGGTTTATTGAAAATCTCTTAGGTACCAGGCTTTGTGTAGGGAGTTGAGAAGGAAACAGGAAAGAGAGACACATATCATGTAGTCTAATCATTAATCCAAACACTTCTTAAAATCACGAAAATTAAAACATCTTAATTCATTTAATTAACAAAAATGAAGAAGGGTATGTGTACTTCACTCAATGACATTATGTGGGGACATGATGTTAAGATAACATCTGAAATATTTTGAGAAAACTTTGAGCTTCATAGAGTTCTGTAGTGTCTACTCATCTACGCATTGAATTAGCTACCCGATGTTAGGTAAACTACTAAAGCACTCTGTGGAGTTTATAGATCTATTGACCGATGACTCAAAGCCACTGACCGAGTTAATTAAATTTATTTATTTATTCTTAAATTATTTTATTTTTTCCATATATATGAAGTTTTTCCTACATTTATGTATCTAAACATGCGGATGTGTGGTGCCTTCAGAAGATGTGGAGTTAGAAATGTCTGTGAGCTACTGTACGGATGCTATGACTCAAACCCATGTCATTTGGAAGAGCAGTCAGTGCTCTTAATCACTGAACGATCTCTCCAAGCCCCCAGAACCATAGACTGTAGGACCTTGGTGCCAAGAAATCTACGCTTGGAAATTGGTTAGAGCAGAGAGAAAAAACGAATTCATGCAAGTGTCTTTGAAACACACAAAGTACTTAAACACATGAAAAACATTCCAGAGTTGGAGAAGCTTTTCAAATTATGAATGTTTATTGTAAGTAACTGTCATGTTAATAGGTAGAGAGGGAGAAAGGACACACAGAGAATGCCTTCCTGTCAGAATCCAGCCCTGTCCTGAACAGTTCATTAAGCCTGGTAAGCACGCAGTAATGAGCGTTCCTGGGCATATTCTTTATTTTAGCTCATGTGTTGGAATTCACTTTCAGACACAGGCTTTGTCAATCCTAGAAGAACAAAGATCAGATGAGGTCACTTTATATTTCCAATTTTCCTCAAAAAGAAGTGTATTGGTTTGTTTAATCATTTGCATCTTTAAAATAAGAAGACTCTGCATTAGAACACATTAAAATTAAACGCATATTTTCTCATCTTCCAAATGCAGCTGCTTTTAACATTTCCTGGAAATGTTTCCATTATTTTTCTGTAAACATTTTATTTTATTATTCATTTTTGTCTAGAAGTAGATAATTTAGCTATCCATTTGAAAGCAGTAAAGAACTAGATTGCTTTTTGATTGCTTATTAAATTACATTCATTTACTTCTTTGAATAACTACTTTATACTGCATAGGATGCTGAATCTTGCAGGTGTATTGCCAAGTCATCCGCCAGCTTATCTTCTTAGGTGTGAAAGAAATTAGTGTATGTAGCCAACACGTAGTTTGAATACTCACTATTTCCCTATAATGGAGCAATGGGTACCAATGGTCAAGACAGCCTGTGGACGAGACTCTCAAGGGATCATAGATGGTATCAGGCTAGTTATTTTATTGTGACAGAGATTTACACAGACTCTTGTAGGAGCAACTAAGTTGTATCGAGGGAGCTAGGAGTGAACCTGTTACTCTCCTGACTGCCATTATGAGAATACTTAACAGAAACAACATAAGGAAGGGAGAAAGGGTGGAAGGGTCTATTTTGACTCACGGTTTCAGAGGGTGTGGTTCCTCTAGTGACTGGGAAGACAGAGTTGAATGGTTCGTTCCTGGTGGTGAGATTGGGCAGATGGCTTCTTCATTGATGGCACCCAGTAAACAGAGAGTTGGCTGTTACAGGGATAAGTAAAACCTCCAAAGTTCTGCCCCTAGTAACAAAACTACCTCAACCACCTCCTAACTCCTGCCTTCAAATTAGGGGCAAATTCCTAGGCAGGAGAGAACATGTTCAGAAGCAATTCTATCCTTCCCTTTGGCTCCGGTTATTGAAACAATGGAGTTACATGTTTAATATTTTCCCAAGCATTCCAGAATAAAAGAAAAGATAAGCAAGAATTTTTGGTGCTGGTCAGAGGATGAACTTGCCTCCCAAGAAGAGATTTCACACAATTCTGAGTCCTAATCCTACTAGAACTAAGGTGGCAATAGATGAGTGATGGGTGGGGCAGCAGGTCCATCAGGACTGCTTAGTTATTCATATCTCTTTCCCAATTTAAATCTAAGCCTCTTGTTGATGCCCCAAATATGTATTTTGGGTGTGCTGGCCATCTTGATTTTTTCAATAGAAGAATGGAATCCCGTATGCCCACATTCAATTAATATCCTTTCTCTTCTTTTCACTTGTCTCTTTAGCTGCTGTATGGGGGACTAATACCTTGTTGGGTCTCCAAAACTCAGGAGTTCACACATATATATTAAGGACTCTAGTTCTTGTGATGTAAGTGGCGACTTATGTTCAGACTTCAAACCTCATTTCACACTCTAACTGCAACTAGGAACTTGGTGATATTTAGGATCATTTTTACTATGATATTAGAGGCAATAGATATTCAGATGGAAATAAAAACAGTGTGCATTATTAGAATGACCAGAATCCTCTGCATCACTCTAGTGGGAGGCAGCCCTCCTGTATGTGGGAAATGAGGGTTAGCAAAATTAATATGCGCAATCATATAAGCGAGAAGAGCCAAAATGAGAGCTAGAATATGGTGTCTAGACTCCACCACGTCATACTGGTATGTTGGTGGGAATTAAGTCTACATTAAGCCTTCACTGTCAAATTTCATATTTAACATCAAAGGAGGTGAATGATCAACACTTCACAGTGCGTGAAATGTTTTGAGCCCCTTTGGCCCACAGAATTAGCACAGAGAGAGCTGAGTTGAGAGTGTGTTGCTTTGAACTGAACACTTAATCTGTTATTTTTCACTGATAATAGAAGTTACTTTTTAAATGGAATTTTCCTTCAAACCCACATATCAAAACATATATCTAAAGAGTATAGAGATGAATGCCTAGTATACTCCAATATCAATTACTGGGAAACTTCAATTAGATAGAACCCCACAGTTCTCCATGATAATTTAATCTTTGAATTTCCTTTCAGAGAAGAAATTATAAGATAGAGATATGTTATCAGAAACATGCGGATAGAGTGCCAGACACTATGTTCTGAGCCCCATGGTGGGCTCCCCACTGTGTTAAGAACTCTTTTTACTCTTGGGGAAGAATGGTACCCATTGGGAGTTTAGAGTTGAAGTAAATTCGCACAGATTTATTTTAGAACGCCATTACTAGGGTCAACACACAATGCAACAAACCATCTAGTGTTCTAACAGGGACACCAAAACCCAATATTTACACCAGTGGCTCTGGTGTAAAGATGATAACATTCTTTAAAGGTAGATATAATTACACTGATCAAGAGAGGCAGGGGCTAATTTTTATATAAATGATCATATATCCATAACTTCGTACTTTAGAGATTTCTTGCTGGATCAATTTTTTCTCTTGTATAAATTGTATTTTCATGGTGATTGTGTTACCACAGGGCTTAAATTACTGTCCTGTTCTAAGTTACACTTTAAATCTTATATGAGTGGAAGCCCCTTTCTGAATTCGGTGATAATATTCAGTTCGTTAAATTGCATTTATTCATGAAGACATTTATCATCAATTCCAATGGAGAGCCTGACTTTTTAATGAGTGTTTCTTTCTTCCCCCCTGTGTTCTTCACAAATGCTGATTAGAAAGATTTCTCTTGCAGGCAGGTAGGTCACATTTCTTACTTAGGTTTGGATAGAATCCATGTCCAATTGAGTTTAGAAGATTTACTTCCCTGATGTTGGAGATTTGGAATTCTTGTTTCCCTTCTAAGTTTTAAAAACAAACTCATACATCATAATGATGCAAAGAAGCACCACTACATAACAACTGAAGTTTCGGGACAACAGCTTCTGTTGCTGCTATAAAGCAACAGAGTCCGAAACAAAAGCAAAGAAATTTAGGATGCTCTTTGCCGAGGAACTTGCAAATAATCAAATTGTTTTTCAAGTGTAGGTAAATGTCTTTCAAACAAAATCAGCTTTTATAATAAACATTTGTCAGATGTTTGCTGTCTGCTGGGTTATTGTTATAGCATTAATTACTTCTCAGGTGCTGAGTTCTGGATAATGGAGAGATAGAGAATTTTACAGGATCCATGCTTTCCACACAAAATCTGTAGCCCAGCATCTGGAGGACGGAGGAAAGCCCATGACATAAATTAACACATAAGAAAGTAGAGAGATAAAGGACAAGTCTGTAGGACACTGAACACACCTACTTTGCAGTGAACCTGGGAGGCAAAACATTATGATGGTATGTGGGAACCGAAGGAAAGGCTGCCACTCTGTGAACCATGTAGTCACAGATTTCCAAATGGTTCGCCTGCAGAAACAAGACTTTCCATGGACGTTCTTAGCACAATTTGGATTGGCTTTCACCTGCTACGGTTCAAAAGATGTTTCTAACCACAGTGGTAGTTTATAGAGGGCTCTTTGCGGTTTTCTTTTAAAAGAATGAATATGAGATTCCTATCTGGATGTAGTGTACCTAGTAGGGGCCTGTATCAGAAGAACACTACAGTGTCCCCTTTGATTCCAGCTGGTCATTGTCAGTATTTCTCAACAATTAAGTAAGTGCACCTGCTGGGTTCTTTGGCATCAGGGTGTGAATCAAAAGAGAATGTTGCCATTGGGATGATAATACACATTAATAGTCAACCAAAGGCTGCATGATTATCATCTATGGCTATATGACTCACATTCTTTAGTTTATTTAGCCAGGTTCTTGATGTAAAGAGCTAAATTCTGACTATTTAGTAAAAAGAAATGATCCATTTGCTTATCCCAGGAAGGCATCCCATGCCTATCCAGCATGCTGAATTTAACTTGTCAATATGACATTACCTACCAAGTTGCTTATAAATATGAGCCATGGATCTTAAGAGATATTTGTCTCAACAGGAAGACTATCACATCAACTTTACAATGCAGTGGTGTTCGAGAGAAACTGCATACACCGTTAGAGATGCTTTCCTTTGCACTTCCAACATCAATAGGGCAGCATTTGTTCGTCATCTTGTAAGTTGCAAGTATATTAAGACCCCTCAAGGTCTTGTTTAGATTTAATAAGGGAATAGCAAGGGAAGGTTTATTGTTTCTAAAGTTGTGTAAACTTCTTTCATATTTACAAAACACTTCAAATAAAAAGAAATGTTATAGAATTCTTTATGCAGAAAATGTTAATTTGTGTGCATGTGATACAGGAGGCTGTTTTCACTCCCAGAACTAGGATTCTAATTTGTTCACATTTTACGGTAATGGAGTTCATTAAAAATGAATGACCAGGCCTATTACCATCTAAAATACCTGGCAAAGCTAAAGCACGTGGTACTTCACAATGCTGACTTGCCAGTATTGATCTATATTTTCTATGGTCATTTAAATACTAGCAGCTGGATTTGTTTGATTGAATTAACCACAGTTGTAGACAGTTGAATATGTTTCTAATATTAAATGCAATTGTAACAGGATCTATTCCTTGAAATGTTTCCACAAGCAAAATAGTTTCCAAGGGTGAGTTACTATGGATCCCATCAAACAATATAGTTACACAATTGCAATGTAAATAAAACCACAAATGTGTGCCGTGTAATTATCACAAAAAGAAAAGGTTGACCCCGAGTAAAATATTATTTGGCCTTACAGATCAGCATCAGCATTATTGCCCTAAATCAAAAATGATTTTGCAAAAGAAAACATGATTTTTCTTTGTGTTAAGGAAAATGTGGCACAGTAGGAAGAGACACCCCATGCAAGGAAAAATATTCGTTATAATGAACAGAAAGCCACACCTGCAAATATTTGCCCCTTTCTGTAAATTTCTGAAACTACAGGGGATTCAATAGTGTAGTAAATATGATTTGTAGTTCTTTACAATTATGGCCTAAATAGATGAAGTCTAAAGGGAGTTTGCCTATTTGATTTTCAAATTTGCATCACTTAAAATCCAATCAGGCCAACTGTTCAGATTTTTATTAGCTATGAAATACATGAATGGGTTCAAAGCTTGCACTATGTAAGGAACGAACACATCTGATTTTACAGCAGGACTTCTAGAAGGGGTTCAGTTAGCTTGTGACTCAACCCCACTTTTGTGAACGTTGTTTACCAACTGCATGAATTGCTAGCATATTATACCCTTTGATTTTCAGTAATCAGTATTTTATAAACCAGCAGATTGCCTTTGATTTTTGAGAATTGGTGGCAACATATTGAGCTTAACAGATTTTATGCAGGGTAGCAAAATAAAAATAGGGTGACAGGAGCTGGGGACTGTAAAACACAGCAGGTTAGAGTAACAGATGGCTACTCCAGATAATAGTACTGAGTAAGTTAGCCATGCAAGGTGCCCTGCTCCTGATGGAATATATTAACATTTACCCAACTTAAACAGGTGTTTGGAAGGTGCATTACATGTGTGACCCAGAGCCAGCGGGATCATACATATCTTAGGCTTGGGATCTCTGAAGAGTGCGTGAGGCTATGGATGGATGTATGGAAGATACTATAAGAGTATGACACAATATTGTGCAATTTATTTCCCCCAGCATCTAAAGCATCATTCTTCAGATATCATTCTATACATTCCGATCAACTAGAGAATTTTTAAAGGAATTCTGATTTCAGTGATGGATATATTTTAGAAAAGACCCAGAAAATGGGAACTGACTGTAATATAAAATTACAAAATTATAAAATTCCTTCCATTTACCTGCAATAATGGTTTTACAAAGTGAAGTCATCCACAGGGCCTGATGTTAAAAATTCAGATAACTGGTTCTCTTCCCCTCCAGACAAAAGACATTTCTGGAGATTCATAGACAGTCAAGTTGAAAAGCTTCTGTTCAATGAATGCATTTACTCTGCACTTAAAGAGCAACAACCTGAAGACATCTGGATTCCAAAGTTCTTTTGTTGTTGTTGTATTTTGTTTTTCAAACACAGTATATGGACTCTGTCCTACTCAACATAGGTCTATCAACCTACTCAAAGGTGATGCAGACAGAGAAAGATCCTATTTGCAAAGCCATTTACCTTCTTTGCTGACTCCTCAGGATATTCCAACTCACAATTACTTAAATCCTTTGAAGACTATGCTTAGACATTTTGGCAAAGTGTGAACCTTCATGTATAATAAAAATGCAAACATCAAGAATCAGTACAAATGGACCAAAAAGAAAAGTTTTGGATGATCAACTACACTGTATATACTGGTCCCACAAATTGCCAGTCACTAGTGTCTAAGACTAAAGTCCTGCACTGATCATGGAACTAGGCAAGGTAGACACCAATTTTCGAACAACTTGCTTTCTAGAACCTGTGAGTGCTCTTTATAAACTGTCATTATTATGCAGGAATTATGCATGGGTTATCAGGCAGGCTATAAAATAAGTACATTTAATAAATTTAACCTGAAATCTGATTTCAAATTTGCTTTCAGATTTTTTTCTCTTATCTTTCTCTTTGAAAGTACCCTTGTATTTTCAAAAAAATTACGATGATGTCTGGCTGCTTATATGAAAGCTGTCATAAATCTTAATTAATGACTCTTACCTGGGCGTCATTTCAATCTAAATCAGATATTGTCTTCGATCTTAGTCCATTTAAAGTATATATTTCTATGTGCATATTTGAGATATTTTACAGTGTTTGCATTTGTGAAGTATTAGCATTAAATATTAAATAAGAGAGTATGTTTGAATCATACATTTAAATCTCATACCATTGGACAACTCCTGTTCTCCATTTTTGCTGCCTTCTCTTTAGTGCTGAATCCATGGAACCTTCTGTTTCAATGTAGTTTAACATGTTAAATTTTAGAAACTGGCAGTAGTTAGGACAATTAAGAAGCTTTATAAGATATTTTTGTTGTGTTTTGAGAGAGGATAACAAAGGGAGAGGCAATAGTTTTGTTTTTAAATGTCAAGCCCTATATGCTCTGTGATATCTTCGTTCCACAAATGACATAAAAGAAAAGCCTGTGATAAGGAGAACAAATAAAATGCAGCTCTCTCTGTCCCTCAGAAACTCAGATTTCAATTCTTTGACCTATGCTTGCAATCATTGCTGGAGGTTCTTTATGGGTTCATATGCAAAGTCCACTTCTACAGGAATCACCTGACTTCTTCTCGGAGCCATTGAGTGCTCCAGCTCTGTCATCTGTCAGAGCAGACATCTTGATATGATGCCCACATGCCGGAATTCTGATAGCTAGAGGAAGAGGGGACATACTTCTCACAAGTCTGACAAACTAATAGATTATAGGTAATTCCTAGTCACACTTAAACTGCTACATAAATTTGCTGCTAATGCATTGAGTATAAAAAAGTAAACATAATGGTTTCAACCTGTGAGAAGGATCCAGCAAGAGTTTGAACAGGAGCCTGTCTGTCCCTTCCATTCCAACTCTTTCCAAACAACCCAGCTCGGTGAAGATACCGTGGCTTCAGCAAAGCTGGCTTACAGTGTTGCTCTACCCACAGCAGTTGGGTTACATTCATATTTTATGACTTGCATTATGATCTCACACTATTTTGCTGCGAGCAGACTTTTGAATGTGTGCTATTATTTTTAAAAATGATCCTAGGTTGCCGTAGGCTGGATTTTAAGCTTAAAGCCATTACTCCTATAATTATATATTGAAAACTATTAGGACGGATTAAACAGAGAGGGTGCTTTCATGCAATGTTAAGAACTAAACCTGTGCATAATGTGAAGCATGCCTTTCTTTGAAGGTTTGGACTAAACAGACAGGAGAGGCTATTTCATAATTATTGGAATGTCCAGAGCACAGACTTCATTAGCATTGAGGTTTCATAATGAAAAAGCATTCGCCAATGCATTCTTAAAGAAAAGTATGCTGGAAGAGCTACATGATGGTTTAGCATTTAAGGCATATACTGCTCTTATAGAAGCTCAGTTCTCAACGTCATCCTCAGACATCTAACAACAGTCTGTAAGGCCAGTTCTGAGGCAATTTATCACTCCCTTAAAGTGGCCTCCACTGGTACCAGCATCCATGTGTATAGACACACCCAAACCCAAATATGCACTATTTAATATAAAATTAATCTTTAAAACTATGTTTACTTGAGGTGTTAGACATTCAGTTTCAATGCATTCCTCAGAGGTCTCCCTTGGCTATCCTTTTAGCTTTTAGCTCATGACACCATTGTGTCTGCTCGCCCTGCTACATAACCCCTTTGCTTGTTCTTTTCCATGATCCATCAAGATGACAAGCAGAGATTTGTTAAATTATCATTTTCAGTCAAGCACATTCTTAGATAAAGTTGATTCTTCCCAAATCTACAACTTAAGGTATTAGGTTATTTAAAAATATTAGAACAAATAGAAAAAAATTAAAGTTAAAATTTGAACAAATCTTGGTCCATGTTCCTGTAATCCCAGCCTCTGTGAGGTTCAGGCAGGAGAACCAAGAGTTTAAAGTCATCTTTGGCCGAGCAATACATGGGATGCTAGCCTGAGCTGAATGAGTCATGAGACTTTTTCTCAAAATAATGAATAATACGAATACTGCTCCTAACAATAGGGATAAAAGCTATTTTATCGTCTCTGTCTGGTCACAGTTCCATGCCTTTGCCTGATTATCTGCATGAGGAGAAGTGTTATCATAGAAGAATTGTTGTGAAGGAGACTTGTCATAAGCCACTCTTGTGCCCTCTCTTGGAATATGGGTGTGAGACTTCTGAGACACAGGAACCTTTGGGAGCTGCAGAAATGATTTTATTTACAAGTGGCCTTTCATGCACTGTTAGTTGCCTTGGCAACACTATAATTAAGTTAAATGCTGACTCTGCTGGGCTTCAGTGCTTTGGACATGTTTGGGACTGGGGAGTGTCATGTGTCCACCTCTTTGCCATTTATTCAAGCAGAATTGTAGGAGTTGGCCTTTTCATTGGATCATATTTTGTCTTTGTGGAGAAGGCCTCATATTCTCTACTCGGCATTTGATTGGACAGGGATCCATATCAAATAATTTTTCTCAATTGCTATACAGTTCTTCCTGAGTTACATGGTGAGCTATGAAGTTTTACCCCTAATAAGTATATGAGTGCCTTCACCAAACCAAGTTCTTATTCAATTTAATTTAATGCAGAATATTTAAATGGGCTACCTGATGCTAATTCAACTTTAAAAGCTTCTGAGTTTAGTTGTTCAATCCTCAGAGACTGCTAGGCCAGTGAAAGTTTATGAGCAAAATGATATTTATCATGTAGAGGAGGGGGATAATTTAATTTTAGTTTTATTCTAGTATTTAGTACCTTGATAGATGCTTTTAAAAATGCACTAGAGAAAATATACTCGGGTCATATTTCCAGAAGTCCGACACAAGAAAAAGTCATTCTCTTGAAGGTTACGGGAAAGATTGCCTCAGTATCCTGCTGACTCAACTGTTGAGTTACAGGGAGTGTCTCTCACACAAAAAGGTGGCCAGGAGTAAAGAAAAAAACTGGATGTTTGGAAATATTTAATCTGCTTGGAATATGTTCTCAATGTTAATAAAACATTATCGCTTGTGAAGTCCTGCACTTCTTTTAAAGTTGCTACTGTCCTTTGCAAACAGCTGGTTACTATACACTAATTAGAATAAAACACCCACATCCTAATAATGCTCTCACCTTGCAATTGATTCTTCTTTAACTGTGCTTGTTCAGGTAGCAAAGCCATTAGACACTTCGTGATAGTTTTTATGATCGGACTTAGCACCAAGTATTGAGCAGGCACTGAAGACTGTTCCTTCCGTTAAAAGGTTGATTTATTCGTTTATATGTAAAAGAACACTGGAGGTTATAAAGGTAACAAAGACCTTAAACATTATATTGATTTTTTTTCCTGGAGCTTTATTCTTCTTGTTGTGTTGCAGGGTCATAAAATTTCACTAGACCCATTGGATCCATAAAATCTGAAGTACAAGCACCAACTGATAGAAATGAAATTGTTTGACTGGAGCAATAAGCAAGGACTTGGCTTTGAACTCTGTGCAGTATAAGTCGTTCCTCCAGCCTAGGAGGGTGAATTACAGCCTGCTGTGCACTAAAGGACAAGTGTGTATTTGCAGAGCTCCCAATTCAGTAATCATGGGTTGACGCAGTGACCTTTACCTGGTTACCATGGTCTCAAAAATAGACTCCAGAAATAGAAAAACGAATAGCACATCTTCTTAGTATAAGTCACAGAATTTGGCTTTTTGATTTGTGTAAATTAAAATCATACATACAAGACTCATATAAAGATTTAAAGATTGAAATAAGAAAAAAAAGGTTGGTTGCAAATCTCAGGATGCATCATATTAAAGGTAATAGACTACATCTGTGCATATGTGGGGTGTGTACGGATGTGTTTTCAAGTGGGCTGAAGATACCTCAAACAGTATAATATACCACTCTGTATGAGATTAGAATTTTCCAAGCTTTTATCATGTGCTACGAGTTGACCTAATCACAACGTTAGCAACTTGTGTCTCTTATTAGTTAAGTCTTGAGCATTGCAGTTCCCAGTGTCACAAGCTAAGACCAGAGTCATTACTAATAAGAAATAGCTATCCTAGGAAGGAGCTTGATCAACTGGGACTCTAATTGCAACGGGGAGGGTTTGAGTACTATGCAAAGATTGGGGATAGGTTGGCAAAGCATTCTCTTAAGCTAGTCTCATAGCTACTCATGTGATTTATCTGGAAGATATTAAAATGAGATGTCCCATAGCCAATTGGAAAAGCTTTTAATTAAAGTATATGAGAGGTCTCAAAGGGTATAATTGAAAGGTCCATAGGATTGATGCTCAGACCTTTAAACTAAAGAAGGAGGAAAACTCTGAAGAGTTCTTGATCTGTAACTGTCATGAAGGGCAACTGTACAATGGGTGAGAGATTCAGCATCTTCTTCCGTGCATTCTATCTACAACAAAATACCATAAATAAAGATGCTAGTATGCTCAGTAGCTGATGAGACCACAACTCTCATAGATATTGCTTCTATCTGTGCTCCCTACTTTGGATCCTTTCTTAGATGTCTATCTCATCCTAACAGTCATGACCCAAACTCTCTCCAAAGTCCCTACTTCTAAGTACTGTCATATTAGAGATTGAGTTTCAATATATTCATTTTTGAAGGACATATATAGGACATAGCAGATGAATTTCTCATGTTTTTTTTTTATTTTTGTAATTTATGTCACAACTATCACTGTTTCCCTTTCCATAAATAATATTATATTATATTGTGTCTATGCACTGTGTATTAATTGACTATTAAGTAGAGATTTAAGTTTGCTTTGTCATAAATGCCCTATCAAGTTCAACAGTAGAGAACTTATGTATACATAAAGCATGTAGGAAGTACAGAGAAAGGCTCAAAAGAGGAGGGACACTCGTGAGATCCGTGTGACTTGGTGTTATATAGGTGCTCAAGGGAGCCTGTAGCCAGTTTGCTCTTGCTTTTTACAAAGGTTCTAAAATGTATGTATATAATTATCTGATAGTGGACAGTTGACATTTGGAAATAAAATGTTTAGAGGTTCCCTGTTTCTCCTTAGCACAGAGGTTCTCACTTACAGAGTATTGCTACACTTGTAAATATAAGGTAAGTTCTGTCAGCATCTATTTACATATGGAATAGGAGTATCTTCATTCTTCATTCCAGATCGCTATTGTCCGTCAGCTAAAGCTGTCATACTTCTGTAACACCAACTGCTTTTTTCACCATTACCCCAGGAAGTGATGTTAATTGCTACTGGGCTGAGTCCCCTTTACTTATTTTATTTTTCTTTTCTTTTACTTCATTTTATTTTTTGGAAATGGCCATGGCTTTCACAAAGGTCAGGGGGCACACACTCTACCCACCAGTATAGCTAGATAAAAAACGAATTATCATCCTCACAAAAATAGCCATTTCCTTTGTAGCATTTTAACATTGCTGTAGAAGTGACCTAAATGGCAACATGGTGGTACACACATGCAGGAGGTGGACACAGGATGATCAGGGGTTCAAAGCCAGCTTTGGATGCAGAGTAACTTTGAGGCCAGTCGGGGCTACATGAAACCTTGACAGAAAAGAAAAAAGAAAGAATGAAAAAAGGAATAAAAATGACCTAAATTATATCACAAAGCACAACCAAACCCCTGCCAGGTGGACCTTTGGAGATTTGATCCCGTGTGTGGGTAGCCTGTCTCTTCCTGACTGATGTCTAGCCATGTTTCTATTCCTGTATATGTCTAGAGTTCTACCTGCTGAATCCTTTGTTACTAGTGGTGCCTCCAGAAAGTGGGGATTGCCTTTGAGTGGAGCACAATTTAACATCAAACCAGTTGAAAAACGCTTTGAGTGTTCCTAGGCCTATCACATAGTGGGCCACGTGCTCTCAGGACTGATGATATGCACAGTATCTGAATAGACCCTGACTGATTTCAGAAACCCACCTAGCGATTTCTCCTGCCTTCTGTTTTCTTATTTATGCTAGGCTGCTCTAGCCCTCTGCCCAATGTCTGCATCTCCATATTGATGACATTTATTCTGTGTGATGCCACAGTGCACAGCATGGGTACCTCATTTTTCACAGGGCAAGTAAAACTCACTGAATTTAATGTAAGGTTTTGTGCTTTCCATGCAGCTGAGTAAGTCTACCCAGAGGGGAAAAATCACTTCCTTATTCAACAAAGGCCATCACTTACTCCTTTTAACCAACTACAGAGAGAATAAATTATTTACCTTTTTTTTTGAAAAGTATCATTAAACATTTTACTCATATAACTGAAAGATGGCTTATAAAACAATATATGGCTGATTTGACAACTTCCTTATAAAAATTTATTTGAGAGAACTCAGGTATTTCAGTAATGAACAGACGTATTTAAGACATTAAGCAAATGTATAAGTGGTAACAGATGGTATGTGGAAGATGTGTGTGTGTGTGTGTGTGTGTGTGTGTGTGTGTGTGTGTGTGTGTGTGTGTGTGCTATCACAAAGATTATGTGGGGCTACCTAACATCCTTCTCTATCACTCTCCACCTTATTCTTTTGAAACAGCATCTCACCCTGATCCCAGAGTTAATGGTATTTTGTTCAGACTGGCAGTCAGCAAGCCCCACCTATCCTGCGGTCCCCACACCAGTAGCTTGTCACTGGATTGCTTGAATCCAAACTCAGCTCTTAATGGTTGCACAGCAAGCACGGTTACTCATTAATTCATTGAGTTTGCACAATAAATGGAGTTTTGTACAGTCAGACCTACTGCAAGACTCTGCTGTTCCCATCATATCGGAACTCATACTCCTCTACCCTCACAACCCTAGCTCTCCTCTTCTCCTGACTGACCAGTTTCAGTAACAGTGCGAATGAGATGCCGGAATCCTGCATGATCACTAAGGACTCCCTTTTAAAAGCCTGTCTATTCCAAGTAAGTGACACTGTCTAACCCATCTGACAAGTGGGTGAGATGTCAGCCTCTAACCTAAGCAGATCACAGCAAATGGCAGGAAATGCCCAATTGTAACTAACACCCAGTTAAAACAGCAGGTTTGGCTGAATGAAATCCAGATGGTTGAATGGCTCTGCCACTGGAGCATTATTTCTGGAGTACTGAAACTGGATCACTGTGACTGGAGTACTGCAACTGGATCACTGCGACTGGAACACTGTTAGTTCTGTTTCTGTTTACATCACTGTAAGAGACCTCATAACATTTGTCTCTCTGTTCATGATTTATGATATGTAAGTGACATCCACTCCCATGCACACATACCATGACCTCTCATCTGCCCATCTGTCATGAGAGCTCAGACTGATGACACTAGATTCAGGATCAAACCTTTATCTGCCAGACTGTGTAATGTTCAATGTGACACATGCTAAACTATAATACTCTGAATGTCAGAAATCCCTTGGGGGAAACTTCATGGAGTTATGAGTCAGTAGCCTCTAAAGATTAAGTGTTTTCTCCAATTTCAATTGACTACACACCTGACTTTATTGAATGAATTTGACTTCTTGAACATGACTTTCTAGTCTTAAGAGACGGTTTTGCAATATTGAGAGATCATTATGGCAGATGACCCTAATACATAATCTTTTGGAACTGACACAGAAGATATAAATATTGAAATACTAATATCTTTAAGCACTTAGAATAAAAAATAATGACACTAGGTTATGGGTATATGTATATAGAGTATTTTATTTTATTATTTAGTCTATTTAGTTTGTGTGTATGGATGCTTTGTTTGCATGTATGTCTATCGATCTTATGCACTCAGTGCCAACCAGGGCCAGAAGAGGGCATTGGATTTCTTAGAATTGGACTAACATATCATTGTAAGCCATTCTGCTGGAAATCAAACCTAGGTCCTCTGAAGGAACAGCCAGTGCTTTTAACAACTGAGCCACCTCTCCAGCCATGTATATAGTTTTATTTTTGCTTACAAAATTTGGGCACATCAGTTTTATGGCCTTTCATTTCCAAAAGAGGGAGTAGAATTCTATATTTTAAGAGTGAGTTATTTTTTAATTATTTTTTTGGGTTGATATCCAAGTTTAAAAGCACATGCATTTTATTTCTGCTTTGAGAATACACATGTATTTTTATTGCCAGCACTAAATAAGCATTATTTTCTTGTTGACACTATGTGGAGTGGTGACTATGAGTATGTGTGAGTGTGTGTGTGAGTGTTTAGGTGTTCACTTGAAATCACTGGTGACTTATAAAGTGGCAGCTTATCACACAAGAACCTTAAGCAATATAAAAGAAGCTAGCCACAAATAGTAATGTATTGCGATTCCTTTCAAATAAAATATGCAGAATCTATAGGGAAAGAATGTTGGATAAGGTTTGACAGGGGCTGGGAGTTAATAGCAAGCCCCAAAAGTCTGTACAGTTGCAAATGACTATGCAAATTCCCATTAGAATCATGGACATATGCATATGCGAATACATATAGATATAGATATAGATATCATGCATATGAAAATACCCTTGAATGGAAGATTTTATATTTTTGAGTATAATTATACATATATGATAAGAATGTGTGTGGGTTTATGTATCTGAGAGCAGTACAAGCAGAGGCTAGAAGAGCAAGATATACAAGAAGTTGTGAGCTTTGTAACATGGGTGCTAGAAACTAAACTGGGGTCTGTTAAACATTGGGCTATCTCTCTAGCCACTGACTGCTGAGTTTCAAATGGTGAATTTTATGTTATGTGGATTTCACCTCAACTAAAATAAAATAGTCTCTTTGTATTATACGTCCATTTGGAATCTAACAGAACATCTGTTCTGGAACCTTGGGATGCTCAATCTGAGAGTAGAAGCAGACAACAGCTACTGTTTAAAGTATTTCTGATAACATACAAGATTCATGAGGACTAGAAACTTGTTTTTATCTGCATACATAGGACACACTGAAGTAGAGACTCTGAAGAATGAAAGGACAGAATAATGAATAAAAATCATTTTGGATAAAAACAAAGAAAAACTGTACACAAAAAGAAAAGTCAAAAGGCTGAGATTTCTACCCCATGCAGTGATTGGATAGAATAGTATTTGAGTTAATACGATGCTGGAGCTGCAATGTTAAATATCCTGAGACTCTATTCAGGACTACTTCTTGTCTCAGGACCTTTTGAGATCATCTGCTGCCATGTTTATATAGAAACTCTATGTTTACTTTAACCTGTGGTCTTAGACATAATACCCTATTCCCCCAACCTAGAGAGCTGAACTTTTTCAAAGTTATGAATCTCCCAGCTTTACAGGAAACTACTCAATAAAAGCACCCCAAATAGGGCTTGAGTCACATGGAACACAATAAGTTCTCCCTTTAGGAATTTCGTCTTCTAGGATCTTTTGCCTCCATATTCTTCAGGATCATGGGTTTTTCCATTGTTTATTCCATTGCTGGACACAGAAGTCCTAGAAACTTTCTTCCAACTAAACCTCTCAAGGCTCTGAACAAGCACAGATATTTGCTCCCTTACTCATCTATTTCCCAGCATTCCCTTCTGTTCAAGTAATGCTTACCTTACAGGAGCCCAGTACCTTTTTGCTTATCATTTACTTGATGAGTATTTCTGCTGATCTCATTTTGTTCCTGTGACAAAATACCTGAGAAAAGCAATTTAATGAGAAATGAATCTTCTGGAAGGGGATGACCTCATGGTTTTAATTTGTCTTGGATATCTCCATTGTTTTACATCTGTTGTGTGTGAATACATTAGGAAGCCAGGGGCATGTGACAGAAAAACTTCTTTGCTGTAAGATGGCCAGGAAAAAGATAGAGAGAGCTAGAGTGAAATCTATGGAAAGAAAGGATGGCAAGAAAAAAGGATTAGAGGATAGAAGGAATAGACAAAGGAAAGAGGAAAGGAAAGAAAGAAGGAAGGAGGGAGGAAAGGAAGGAAGAAAGGAGGAAAGAAAGGAGGTAAGAAAAAAGAAAATAAAGGAGGATGGGCAAGAGACCAGGTAAACCTTCCAAAGGTACATTCTCATCAACCATTCAAGCCCTACTTTCCACATCCTCCTTGATTATGAATTCATCAGTGAATTAATTCATTGACTATGCCTCTACCGTCATGATCTAATAGCTTCCCAAAAGGTCTGCCTGAGATAGAGGACCATGTCTTCAGCACAACCCTTTTAGGAGATGATACTTTTTATAAAAATGATAATATTCATGTTTCTTTACCCTTGAAAAAGTTAGGGGTGTGTACTTGCTTGCTTTTATTACGGCTGTCAGTCGTCTGGTCTTTCCAAAGTCTTGTTCTGTCTGCCTTGGAGGATGGTTGTATCCAGTTAAATCAGAGCACGTAGTCTTTGGGAGGATGTTGTCTATCAAGTGGTTCATGTGGTCCAAGTTACTAGGAGTTGTGTATATTAATGGCTCTGATCTGATTCCTTTTACTTAGACGTACAGTAATCTTTTGTTTGCCTGTGACACCCCTTATTAAACCATAGGATGTAACTTTGCTTTCCTAGGGAGAAAAAGAAAAAGAAAAACAGAAAAAGAAACTGCATACATAACTATCCTTAGTGCTTAAAGATTCTTCCTGAAAATGGTGGCCCTCTTACCTTATATTTATCAGCATTTTACATAAATAGTAACCTTTCTGAGTCTTTTCTGTATATCTGATGAAGGAATTAGAATAATCAAATTTAGACTTAATAGCCCTGGCAACAGGGCTGTGATTATTTCTGTGCTGCTGATGGAAACAGTTCATGGAGGTTAAGCAGTTTGCCCGTGGTCACTGTACCTGACAAGTGACAACTCTGAATGTCCAGCATAGACCACAGACCTCAGAGACCTTTATAATGCTATATTATACTAGCTTTCTTGAACAGTACCAACAAATGTTCCACCAAGATCAAGCCACTAAATGAATAAAAAATGTTTTGTGAGCAATGGCATGTGTTTATTAATTAGCTAAATGAGGTTAGAGCTTAATATTTGGGGGAAGAACAAATTCAGCCTACTCTCCCTCATGGCTATTTTTTTTTTGAGCCAACCACTCTAAAGATGGCTCTTTTCAAAATCAAGGAGTGTAAATGATATGCATTTATCCTGAATGAGCTACTTTATGAAGCACTTTGTGAGGGAAGGGGTGAAGAGTGGACTGTCCTTCCATCCACTAGATTTCAATAACACTGTCAAAAGAAAGAGGTCAAAAAATAAATTATAGGGATTTAGAAAACGTCTCTTCTCTTCCTGTGGAAGAGAGAGGAAGGATGGAAGGAGCCAGGGGAGTCAAGGACACCAAAAGAAAACTTACAGGATCAACTAACCTGGGCCCATAGGGGCTTGAACTGAACTGCCAGAGACTGTGTGTGGGAGTGGGAGGGAAGCGAAGGCTTTTAGCGCATATGTAATTGAGCAGCTGGGTCTTCAGTTGGGACTTCAAATAGCAAGCACATGGCAGACAGCCTTTGGGAACCCCCCCCCACTGGTCTGCTTTATAGCCTCAATAGGAGATGTGCCTAGTCCTACTGTAACTTAATATTTCAAGGCTTGTTGATACTCTTGGGTGACCTCCCCTTTTCTGAAGAGAAAGGGAGGACTGGATTGGAGTAGGGAGGGGAGTTGGGAGGTGAAGGAACTGGGAAGAGAAGAGAGGAAACTGCTGTATGATGTTCATTAATTAACTAATTAATTAAAATTTAAAAAATGTCTCCTCTTAAGACTTTATTCTAGGCACAGAAATCCTTCCAAATGATGGAGGGAAAGATTGGTCATAGGTGAATTACTTGTGAATGGAAATTTAAGTACACACCTGAGAAGCTGATGAAAATAAGTTTGTTAACCTACAGCAGGTACCTCAGCTATCAGCTCTGCTGCTTCCTCTCTCTCTCTTTTAATCCCTGTGGCTTCCTTGCCTGGTCCAGTTGATTTGGTTGGTGTGTATGGAGGTGAGGCACTGATGACTCAATACATAGCTTTGTCCATACCAGGAAAGAATTCAAGTGCTTGTCCAACAGTTTTGGAAAATTCAGTGTGCATCTTTAAATATGATACACCTGAAAGAAAGAAATCTCAGGTTTTAAAATGTATTTACCCAGGTATCATCTGGGATTGGGATTTCTGAGATCATCCACCATAACAAAAGTGTGGTTTTCTTGACAAATGAGTCCATTTGTCTGACCTGATGACAACTTGGCTTCAGAGAAGGTGGGTTAGGTGGGGATAATTTAATGGGTGGTTTGAAAGGATCCAAGCACAGTCTCACCACCTGTGGAAGCTGATGATTTCATACTTCATGGGGACTGAAAAGTTTGCGATTTTTACAACAAACAGGTGCACACTCCTAGGGAGAGGACAGGTTATGCCCTTATGAACTATATCCCTGTTTGCGATGCATGAATGAAGGGCATCAGAGAATAGCTGCTGTAAGAGAGGGGATTCAGATGGGAATTGTCCAGACACAGAGGAAAGAGCAGTGTGATTTGGTTTTTGTTTGTTTTCTAAATATTGTTTTTATGACTGTGTGTGTGTGTGTGTGTGCATGTGTGTGTGCATGTGCGTGTGTGTGTGCATGTGTGTGTGCATGTGTGTGTGCGTGCATGTGCGCAGGAGAGCACGCATACACATGCACATGAATATAGATACCCACAGAGTCTAGAAGAGGGCATCAGATCCTCTGGAGCTGGAGGTATGGCATCTTTGAGCCACACAGCAAAGGCGCTTGGAACAGGACTCTAGTCCTCATGACTGAGCAACAGAACCTCTCTTTTTCTTTTAACATTTAAAAAAATTATTTGTTTGTTTATTTATTATTTATTCATTTATTTATTTACAGTACACTGTTGCTGTCTTCAGACACACCAGAAGAGGGCATTAGGTCTCATTACAGGTGGTTGTGAGCTACTATATGGTTTCCTGTCCATAAGCACCCCTGTCACCTTCCCCTCCCCCATATGGATGTTCCCGCCCGCATCCACCTGCCTTACCGCACCCCTCCAACCTTGGCAGAACCAAGGACTTCCCCTTCCACTGGTGCCCAAACAAGGCTATTCTCTGCTACATATGCAGTTGGAGCCTATAGCAGAACCTCTTAACCTCAAACTATTTCTCCAGCTTCTTGCTTTGTCAACTTAACAGGATTGAGACACATCTAGGGGACTCCCAAAGCACATTTTTGGGTGTATCTTTAAGAGTGTTTCCAGATAGTGTTGACTGATGGGGATATGACCAGTTCTTAATGTGAGTGGGATTATCTAATATATTAAAGAGCTAGGGAGAATAAAAGAAACTCAGAAAACTTTTATATCCTTAAGTTTCCGAGGGTGTTTTGCTACAACAATGAAACATTTGACCAACACAGAATGTGTAAAAAGAAAAAGAATATGCTTTCCCCAAAAACGACTGCTGCCAAATCGTCCAGGACTCCTACAGATCGAAACTATTTCCTCCCCACTCTCAGGAGCTGCTTGGATCTCTCTCTCTCTCTCTCTCTCTCTCTCTCTCTCTCTCTCTCTCTAATTTGAAATTCAAAAGAAACTTCTGTGTCTTTTATTCAAGAGCCTGTATTTCTTCTAAAACACAATCTCAAATATCTTTGGTCTGCTGGATACCATTGTCCTCTCATCAATTAACTTCATCCCTTTGTCATCCACTAAGTGGGGCAGAATGACCACCCTGCTATCTTCTGGTTACCATGTTTTGCCTTATATAAGAGGGCAGTGCTCCCAAAGTGGATTCTCAACTTACAAGCATTTACGTTAAGTGTGTGAGTACCTTCTCTGTGCAACTGGGAAGGTTTCCATAGGATTTCTGTTCTGTCAGGCATTAGACACAATAATAATAGGTGACAGGCCATAGCAAAGAATTGAGGACATCAGTAAATTACTGTGCAGAAAGCAATTTGACATCCTCTCATCCTCCGATGAAAGCTAAATGTGAGATCTAGGTGTAAATGTCTGAAAGAATTGAAAGTCACACTTAAAGGGGAGAGGCCCTGGAGTGTAAAGAAATCACTTCTTCCAGAGGGGTGAGACTTGGGTAGTTCCCTGAATAGACAACATTGTTTCTTGTCAAGATTAATTCATCTGAGAAATTTCTTGATCACCTTTCAGGAGCCTATCAATTTAACAAAAACCTTTTTAAAGTGGCTTCCAAAAGTTGAGCTTGTATCAGCACAATAGATATGAACCTACAAACTTCCTCCTTGAAGCAGTACACAATACTGGGGTGATTAGGACCAATTTATAATCCTTGGTCAGCTACCCTATGATGGAAAACTATCTAGTAAGAACTTGTGTAATTAACTCCTCCTTGCCTTAGTGTTTTAGTTGATTTTTGTTACTGTTTGTAAACTCAAAGCAAATAGGAAACTGGAGAGATTAGTCACTTGTCAAGAACACATTCTGCTCTTTCTGAGAGCCTGGATCCCATTATTTACTTTAGGCAGTTAACAACCTCTTGTAACTCCTGTTCCTTTTCTGGCATCCTCAGGTGCTACACTCATGTTCACAAACCATTGCTCACTATATATGCATACAATATATGTGTGTATGTGTGTATATGTGTGTGTGTGTACTTATTTAAAAATAGAAAAAGACAAGTATAAAAAAATAATCAGATACTTTCTCCCCTAGCCTTCACTCAAAAATATGCCTAATTCTGATAGGTGAGGCAGAATACCATATAATCCCTACACCCAAGAGGCCAAGGTAGAAGGAACACTATTAGTTTGAGCTTCATAAAGACACCCATTGCAAAAAAAATTTTTTCTTTGAATCCAGTTCTTTTTGCTTCAATAAGATACACATACAGTAGTACTAAAATGAATATATGTCTATATTGCTTTACATTGGGAGCCTGTGTCCCGATGGATGCTATTTTTAAGGTAAGTCTTTGTCCCCCACACGCTAATAAAGAATATCCGTAAAAGCTAGTTGTTGCTGCTTGTTTACATTAAGGTTCACATTTAGTTAATCACACAACCCTTATGATCTCATTCATTCCATTAAACTTGAGAAATTTGATATTGTTACCCCTCTTCAAAAATGGAAAATAAAGCTTTAACATATTGCTCCTGAATCATACAAGGGGATACCAGAGGGAATTGAACCCCGGTCTCTCGCCTGAGGAAAATGTTGTACCTCTGCAATAAATGTGTGGTATGTAAGAAGCAATGGTGCCCTGGAACACATTCCCCAGACGCTGTGGCTTCTATCGTTTTATTCGTTATCTTCTGACTCTGTAGCATGACCGGGGCCTGGCAAGAACAACTCATTGTACATCAACTGGGGCAACCCTACTGAGGCTAGAAGTCTTATCAAAGGTGAACACACTGATGTAGCCTACTTCCTGGTTTGGTTTTCATCTGGACTAGTTGGCTGGGTAGCACTGTTTCTCTGCAGACTTTCTTTTGTAGCTAGGCTAGCAAGAGATAAGAGATACCAGAACATCTTAAATGTTCTTTGATCTAGCAGATCAGAAGGCTGCTCTGTTTAAAAACGAGGATACCAAGCAAAGCAAATGAATTATAGCTTTTCTAGCTTGGCTCCATGTTGGTAGTCCATCACAAGAATCATCCTGATGCCCATAGTTTTATTGTTTCCATCACAGAATCCATTAAGTACATATTTTCTTACCATATATGAGGCATAGTGGTGCAGTTTGAAAATATACAGCCAAGGCTGACCTTTGAAGTTCAAGAAGAAATCAACCAATTTGAATTACCAGAGTTACAAGGAAAAAATGAACCATGAGTTAGAAGAGTTGGTGTTTTTATTCTGGGTGTGGTATTGAGAGCAACAGTATCTCAAATACTGAACTAAAATATGAACTCTCATTTTTTACTGGATGTTTTATTTGCTTTGGTCATTTAACTTGCATGATGTTCACATGGAAGAAAGGTGCTCCACAAATGTATACAATTTTCCCTGTGAAGTCAAATGAAGGAATAAACATTGGTTAAGCTAAATTGTAAATGGAGTCAGACGTAGAGATGTCTCAATTAACATGTTGGCGTTTATCCCAAGAAGAGCAAGAAAGCTATATACCTTTTTTCATTATAGAAGGTAGATCAGACAGTTTTGTTCCTTAAATAGATCACATATTTTCATTGCTTATTGAAAGTAATGAGGGAGTGTGGCTGAGGGGGCTGTGGTGGTCCTGGTTATTTATAGTGTGGTGTTAGCTTTCACCCCATGGAGGACTGAGTGTCAACTAAGCCTGTAATTTACATATATTTGGAATGCTTTTAGCTCCTCACTGCCTGTTGGCATGGCAACAGGACAAGAGTTATGATGTCAAAGCAATATGAACTGATGATTGACCTAAAATTATTTGGAAAACATTCCCATTTTAAGTTTCCATTGAGAGTGGGAGAGAAAGGAGGCACGTGGCAGCTTCATTGAAAAGAAGGTAAAAACGATCTACTTTTCTTAGTTTCCATTAAATTCATTATTCTTCTTTCAATTTAAGGTAAAATGATGACTTCCTCTGCTGTCTTGAGCATTTCTTTCCGGTTTAGCTACTCTGTTCTTCTCACTTGATTTCTTTTTCTAATCTAACTGAAAGTGAATGGTTGGGGTTGGCAGACTTTCTGTTTGGTTATTTAGTTTTGGTTTTGGTTTGATTTTGTTTTCTTAAAGGCTGCAAATGAAAAGCAGGCATGTGGATATGGGAGCCCGAGGATGGTCTCAGGAACATGCAGGTCCTACCTGAAATGAGGCTGGCCTTGAGAAAGGACTGGCATCAATGCCAGGAGGATATGAGGGGGTTGATACAGCTGATTACTAGTGAGTCATCGTTATTATCATCACTTTCCTATATAGAAGACAATGGAGCATTCTCACAGATGAGGAAGATAAGTTGCCCTGAAAGTCACTACGAGATAGAGCAGATACCTATAAGGAAAAATGAAAAACTCTGCCCCTACTAACAGAATAAGTAGCATTTGCTCATCTATAGAACATAGCAGTAAGTTATCTCAGCCTATGAGTCTCATTTTAATTTGTCTCTGTTTTATTTAACCTCAGTTTATTAATCGCTAAAAATATACCGAGATATTTAATGAATATGCTAAAAGCTGGGAGAATAATTTACTGATGGGATCAAAAGAAGTGATCAAGGGAAGTTTGTAGGTGGGATCAACACATTTCATGCTTCAAGTATCTCTTTCTGTATAACTTAAAACATATAATTTGGACATCAAGCAAGACTCCAGATTATGGTTTTTATGTGTGCCACCAAAACAATTTTCATTATCTAGTTAAGTCTCAAATGGACCATTCCTTATGCAATGATTAGTTTTTATTGTCAGCTTGACATGATCTAGAATTGCCTCGGAACAGAGTTTCAGTGAAGGATTGTTTAACCTAGGTTGACCTATAGGTATGTCTTTGGAGGATTTTTTGTTTGTGTTGTAATTGATTTGATAATACCTAGCTGTAGGTGGCACCATTCCCTCATCAGGAAATCCTGGACTTGGATTTTGTAAGACAGTGTGCTGAACATAAGTAAGCATATATGCATTAATTTATCCTCTCAGATTATGAGTAGTATCTGACACAACTAGTTGTTTTGTGTTCTTGCTTTGTAATGATGGACTATAACTTGGAATTGTGTGCCAAGATAAATCTTTTCTCAAGGGTTGCTTCTGTCCAAGTCGTGTGTTACAGTAAACCAGGAGACCTTGATAGAATTCTTTACCTTCTGCCTTAAACTCTATCCCTTAAAAGAATCCATAGCTAAAGAAGAATTTTAAATGTGATGAATTTACCATTTCTTTCTGTTTAATATTATTAGATTTATATTCCTATATATTTTTGAAAATATTCATTAAAATCCTACTATATAGGATATTATTCTGAATAAAAATTAAATGAAAGGGGTGAAAATCCCTGTCATTAGATAATTTGTATTTTAATAAATAAGCCAGATCCGTGCACAAGCTAAGATTTATAGAGAGATTAAGATGTAAAGGAGCCAGCTTGAAGTGGGGAGGCTGGGGTTGAGAACACAGGCTAACAATCATTAGAAGATGAGTGACTATTCATAAAGATATCTGAACAACATCAGCTCAAGTAGAAGGAATAGAAAGTTTCAAGGTCAGGAGGTCCAGGCTGTCCACAAAGAATCAGAGGTAAGAAAGCCCAAAGCAGTGTGATAGATGATGAACGTTAATGAACTGCCTTATTATTTCCTGTTTCCAAATACTTTCAAGAATGAAAGCGCATGTACATCAAGCCTTGAAAATGAATGAATGAGTCATTTGCATGTGTGTTTAAGCTCCTCCCTTAGACATTTTTTTGGTTGGATATTGAGCTAATGCAGGTATTGTTCCTACCTGGACTCATTGGGAGTCATGAAATCTCTGTTCAGCTATATGAAAGGTAGAGATAAAAGTCAAACCCAGTTTATGACACCTCCATGTGAACATGTGACCCTAGACAGTGTCACACAAGGTCTCATTGTCAAAGGAAGACACTTGTCTTGTTATCCTTGTCATTGTGCTCTCTGCTTTAAAAGATTTAGAGGTGATACAAGTCTGTAATGCAGAAGACAGAGATTATTGTAATGTTGTACATTCCCTGCTCTGTCTGGGTCTACATTCTAGGCAAATTTTGTATTGTTTTCTAACGTGTCTGTTTCAAGCAGCTTTTTCTGTGGGACTTTTTTTCTGTCTTGATGATTGACAAACATGTTTGGATAGCATTTAGAGGACCGAACATGGGTGTTTTTTGCTTTTTATTAAAGCCTCTGACTGCATTATACTCATAGAAGGGGTTCAGGGAAAGTCTGTTCTCCCAGTGGGAGAGAGGAAACTCAAATCCCATCTTTCTGACCAGTAATCAAAGTCCTACTGACTCGGGGCTTTGTTTCACAGGCTGTTTATTAGGAAGGAGGGCACCAGTCCAACTGTCTTCTAAATCTGCCCATATCTAGCTAGCTAGGTAACAATGGCTTCCCTCAGCACGCACACAGAGCCATCCATCTTGTTGTAGATTCGCCAGTGGATACCACCTGGGTATCTTCCATTCAGTTTAGTTCTGATATGGTACTGCCTAGAGATAATATCTGACATCATAATGTGACCACACAGCCTGGCCCCTTTCAGATGTCAGTTGCAAACACAGTGCTGCCCTATTTTCTGATCAGCGTGTTCAGTATTTTGGTTACCTCCTACCTTCTCCTTTGGTTTAATTAAATCTCTGGAGTGTCATAGAACTCATGGAGATATTTGACTTATATTTTCCAGTTTCATATGAAGGATTTCAGTGGAAATAAGAAAAGTTAAAGGACATGGGAAAGGGTTCAGGTGAAAACCTAAATGGAAGAGATGTGCAGGGCAAGGCATTTAGGAAAGGGTGTGGAGTTCCCCAATGCTCTCTAGACATACTACTCTTAGAACTGTCACCCTTTCCACTGGCTGGACACTTCCAAATGAGCCCTGTCCTTCTGAATTTACGTGTGGGCTTCGTTATTCCAGCATGGGTCATTAAACCATCAACCATTAGGGAGTCACTTTCTCATGAGCCTTTCTCTTCTTCCCACAGGATAGGTTTTCAATCCCAACCGTCTTCTAATGTCTTAGTCTTTCTTGGTACCAGCTCTCATCTGAAGCCCTCTACGGTCTCCTCATTAATGCACAAATGACACTAGTTGCACTTGTAGATGACCAGTTTGGGGAACTTTAGTGTAAGGACAAATCCCAGTCATATGTCTTATAATCCCATAGGGGAAACATATTTGAAGCCTTTATAATCTCCAGTGATAATCTATGTAATTTTGTATGAATGTTGTGAATGTCCATCTTTGTTATAAAGCAGATTTTTCTTGTTTGTCTTTCTTCACTGAACTAATCTGAGAAACTGAGGCTTATTGAACAGGAGATTCATGACAACTGAACAGGAATAAAACTTGGACGGCCATCCCTTCAAAGAGACTGGCAGCTGAATGCTCAGAGTCCTGAACTGGAGGACTCCCTGCATTCATTACCTTTCAGATTACCGTGACAAAATAATCAACAAAAACAAATGAGGGAGGAAGGGTTCATTTTTATTCACTTTAAGAGTTCAGCAACTGTTTTACACTTTCTTTGCTGGGAAGTTAATGCTTCCCTGGCCAGCTGAGCCTAGTTCGTTTGTCACCTCTGGACCTACTGAAATTTACCCGTGGTCTGTACTAGCTGGGTCATTTACCAGCTGTGGATTCTGAAGAGTAATCTCCATCATTGAGGGCCATCAGTCTCCTGTCCCATACATACTAATTCTAAAGCTTAAGGAGGTCATCCAAAGCCTTGACTGCTGAATGCCTTCATCTTGCAGCCCAGAGGCATTACACAGTTTGCTGTCCAATAAAAAAGGGGATGGGGAGGGTTCAGAAAGGTTAGAGAAGAAATGACTGAGATTTGAATCTGAATATTTGCTTTGGATCATGCTAGCACCTATGTGGAAGACCCAGCATCTCCCATGGGAGAACTGCTCACAAGACTTGCTTACCAAGAAGTAGTAACTTAGTTGATGTGGCATTCACTCGCTAGTGTTCCACAGTGCTTCACAATCTCCTTCTGATTAAAAATAACTTTTACCGAGCACTATCAAATAACATGTTAAATGTTGTATGAATTATGCCACTTTTGTAGAACTATTCAGATATATACTTTTGCCCTTGTATCCCTTTTCTATACAAACAAAACAAAACAAAACAAAAAACCGTCAGGCTGTAGAAGTTTAAAATATACCCAAAAATCTGACTGTAGATCATTCTTATAGGCTGACTATTTTATGATACAACTGGAGGGGTCAGACTCACTCATGGATGAAACCTGTGTCTCTGTAAAAACTCTTGAAAAAGCTGGCACAAAAGCTGTAAGTGAACAATGGCAGTTAAAGAAGACACATGAGGTGATGCTGCAGAAACCATCTAAAACTATGATGTATGAAAAATGGCAGAGTTTGCTTTCTCTCACAGTAACTTTCCTGCCAGCTCCTGGAGGACTTTTGGTAGATCTTCTGTGCTCAGTCTGGAGACTTTGTTAGCTTAATTTTAAACTTCATAGTTTCTCTGACAGAAGAAGAGTTTCTACGAACTAAGAGAAGGCGATAGGATTATCTTCCCATCTTAGTATCAAATGACATATTGCTCGTACTTTTATCTTACGGACCAACAGTTAATACATGACATCTGTCTGTCTATCTATCATCTATCTACCTATATATACCTATCTGTTATCTATTCATTCATCTATCCTTTTTGAATGCCCAATAAGAGAGAGGAATATGATATTATCATTTTCCGTAGTTTTAATATTTTTCACTTAAAACCTCTTTATGAACACAAGTTAAACTTCTAATGATATATTTCTTAAAATAGAAATGTTAAAAAGTTATTGCTAGGGCTCCCTTTCTCTGATTAATTTTTATTAAATTTTATAATTACGGATATAGCTTGTCTTGAAAGTACATGCCCATAATCCTAACGCTGAATTGGCTGAGGCAAGAGGCTCAAAGTTCCAGGCAAGATAAGACTAGGTAGCAAGACCTTGTATCTAAAATAGCATCCTTATTTATAATATTCTGTTGAAATATATCTATAAACCGTTATAATATTAATATTAGTTATTTATATATTATCAACTACAGTGATGTAAATTTCTTTAAAAATTATTCTCGGATTCCTTTAGGAACAAATGGTATGGCCAGTGAGATAGGTCAATAGGTAGGGGTACTTGCATATAAGACTGACAACCTGGGTTGGATCTCTTGAATTCACATAAAGGAAAACAGAGAGCTGACTCCTGACAGTTGTATTTTGACCTATCCATGGTCACTGTGGCATATGAATGCCACACACACACACACCACACACAAATAAATAGATTTTTAAAAGAGTAAAGGATAATGTGAATTATTGTTATACCCATCAAAGGCACATTTTGCTAATTTAAATAGACATGTTTTTCATAATGTTTTAGATAAATAAGCAATTAGAAATTAATTTAGAACCGAAGCCTGTGTAATCAATTTGTAGTGGTGCTTTGGTATGTGAGTAATTAACTGGAAGCTTCTACGGGCTGCTAACTCATGTTCTCCATCACTCCCTTGCTATGGCTCAACACTGACTGCATCTTTTCCCTCCTCCAACTATCAAGCACTCCAGGCTGTCCTCAGCTCTCCGTTCTGAATAAGCGCCCTTGTGTTCACTATTCTTTACTGCGCATTAGAATCTGTGTTTGCTGGGGCTCATTTATCAGCCGAGTGCGGAGAGATTCTGAGAGATGTTTTGTCACTTCGTTGTCAAAATGATGCATTCACTTGTGTGCCGGTTTCTTTGAAAGAGCTTGAGTTGCACGTCGTTCGCAGGGTAAAGCATGGGGATAAGTGAGACAAAACTAAATAAACAGAGAAGTGGGAGGGAAAAAATAAAGAGCTCAGAAAACCCAAATCCGAGTGCACATGTTCTGCTAGGAAGCCAGATAAAATGTCTGTGACGGCTTGTCTTGCGGTTCATTCATCACCTGCTTGGTTTCTGCTGAGACCGTGTACACTCCAATTCTTGTTTGTGCACAGTAAAATGGGAAAATGGGTTATTTCCTTTCTGCTTCACTGGACCACATAGACCCTTCTGCAAGAACCCGGTGGGCAGGCATGGACAGAACATGGTCCCACACACAGCTGCAACTCTGAATAATGTCACAATAAGGATTCAAAGAGAAAAATAAAACCATCTTAGTTCTTCAGCCCTCAGTCTTGCCTTGGGCTTCATTCTGTGTTGTTTTCCAGCTGCTTTGTCTGTTCACTTGCCATGAAAATAGAAAAATACAAACAATGTGGTATCTGTAATTCACTACCAAACATGGTCTGCAGGTAACACAACTTTCACTCTAACAACTGTTCTCTAAGACAATCAGAAGGTGTAGAGTGCAAATAGATCTGTTTAGCAGTTAGAAAGAAATCTTATAGACTCTGGGATAAACTGGTTGCTATTATTATAATCTTTATTTTTAAGCAATTTTTTTCATTAAGAAAAGAATGTTTTTTTAAAAAGTAAATTACTCATTAAAATATACCCATTATTTAATTTGTATAATTTGATGTTTGGATTTGGAAATAGAAACCCCTGAAATGTGTCTTTCATGAAGAGATGTCATCATTAAAAGAAAGATCCTGAGTGAGCTTTTGTTCAAACTCAGGTTTATGTTGTTTTGGTTCAATTCCTTAAGTGCTTTGAATTACAGTCCTCATTAGAAAAATTAGGATACTATAATAGGAACTTCAAAACAGTGTTTAAAGAATTAAATGTAAAAATTACTTAACCAAGGCACTGTCTCTTAGTAGATGGTGGTGGGGGAGGTGGGGGAGGTGGGAGAGGTGTTGGAGGAGGGGGAGGTGGTGGAGGTGGTGAATGTGGTGGAGGTGATGCTGCTCATGGTGAAGATGGTGGTCCTTGAGTCTGGGTCATCTTGCATCTCTGTCCTGCAACTTACAACATAGTCTAGACTGACCTTAACTGTGTGATTCCTCTGCTTTAGCGCCCCGCCCCTCTCACCTCAGAATGATACTATTTACCCTGATAAGATAATACCGTCATACTTGGATGATGTGATAGGTTTTAACAATGCTTTACTCATGGCTTTTTGATCCTTTTAACAGTTTTTCCTACTCTATGTAGAATGCTGTGTATAAACCATGCACTGGGGGTGGTGGCGTCTCCTACAGGCATATTATAGGATTTTTGTCTGTCTTCTTCCTTGTGTCTCCTTTTTCTTCTTTCCATACACGGTACCCATTCTTGTGCCTTTTACAAATGTGTCATTAGTTGTATTGAATTTCTCTTTGTTCCTCCTCAGACAGGTATGTACACTAATTTGAAACCCACTTTCCTCTTCTGGTTTTCACCCATAGACCTAAATAAAAACTCTTCCAATCAATTGAATATCCTATCCCTGTGTAATCAAGTTAGTGTTGGTTAATAGACATGAAGGTGTTTTCCAACCTAGTTCTCTTTAGTAATTAATTAATTATTGATGGATACTCATGTTGGATTTAACAAATATCAAGGACTCATGCCCCCAAATGATACAACTCTAGATTATGCCAATTCAGTAATTTCAGGATTCATTCCATAGCTTAAACAATTAATCAATGACCCAGCAAGATGTCTCAGCAGGTAAAGGTGCCTGATGCCGAGGTTGATTACCTGAATTCACTCCACAGGATCCATGTGATGAGAGGGAAATAGCAGCTCCTAACAGTTATTCTCTCACCTCAGTATGTATGCCATGGCATATGAGTTTTCTCCTCTCCTCTCCTCTCCTCTCCTCTCCTCTCCTCTCCTCTCCTCTCTCTCTTTCTCTCTCTCCCTCCCCTCCCTCCCTCTATCTCTCCCTCCTTCTTTCCCTCTCTCTGTGAGTGTGTGTCTGACACACATACACACATCAATAAATAATCAAACACAACTCCTGGAATACAGAAGATAAAGTCACAGCTTGTATTGAACTTAGATTTGGCTGGAGAAGACAGAAAACAAGGAAGTCCAAAACTGAACATACTCTTAGAAACTGTGAAGTTATCCCTACAGATGCAGACTGAGTTTAAGTTGCCTCATTTAACCAGCATGTGGGGTGCTCTTCAAGAGAGCTGAATATTAGCAACCCATTGGAAATGTGTTCTTGGATTAAGGGAAAGACCAGTAAGGTCAAGTTGCAGCAACTCATGTAACACCTTCAAAAAACAATGTAAAGCTTACTATGGCATATGTCATAAGCAAGATGAAAGAGAGAGACATGGAACACACAACCTCAGAAGAAATCCCATTTTCTCTTTTCTGTCCTTAAATTCTCTGTTTTCAAAGAAGAAATTAAAAATGGATCCTTAAACTTGTGTTTTTAATTACTGGCACTCCAAAATACTTACTTCATACTGGTTTTTATGTCATTTTTTTCTCCTGTAGGTTTAAATAAGCATTGAAAGGGTAACCTGGGAATTAACCTACATTTAAACCAAGTTTCCAAAAGAAAATATAATTTAATTGCATCAAAACTTCTGTACAGTAGTTTCCTTTTTACTTGAGGATAACCTGTATTAGAGTGTCATTGCAAGCAAGAACTTTCATTTATCATAAAACCTCATTACTCCAAAATCGTGAGTCTCATTCTGATGTGTTAAAGAATACCTTTGTCCTAGTGTGACGACACTCTGCAAAATGCCCCATAAGATTAGATTAGCGTAAATATGTTCAGTTTAGTTCTTTTTTGTGGAAACGCCAACATATCAATGCAGGCATATTTTATAAATTACCAGTGAGTTTTCATCTGTTCATACAAGTGGGACTGGAAGGAGCTTTGTTTGCATACCTTCTTCAGAAGAATGCCAGAGGAAAGCCTTGATTGGCAAATGAGTACCATTCAGAGAGATGAAAGTGTGGGTTACAAATGATGCATTGCCCTAAACTCTCATTTTGTAACAAGTCATAAAGGAGGAGATAATGTTCATTTGTTGTTTAACATTCAGGTATCTGCTTTCCATCACAGAACTCTTATTTTCAACGTTTTCCTTTACAAGTCATCATTGTTATTTTCTGCTTTCTGTCAAATTTGCCAGTCAACTTTATACTTAAATGTACAAGATTTTTGAGCCAACATTCATTTTAGGAAGTACCACTGGGTAAGGAGTATTCAGTCTTTTAACTGCTTCCCTCAAAGACACCCTTCAATCTGTAACATAGTGCTCTCTCTAATAGTCCTACTGTGTCAGCTCATAATCTCGTTTGTAAAAATCTTATGAAGGTACCAAGCAAACTTGCTAATATAACTTTACATGCTAGATGTAATTGTCACCATGGAGGCCTACTGCCTCCATCTGCTAACCTAGACCTAGTTTTGGAAGCTTCTAACCTCTTCAAAATCTAATCCAGGCCTAGAATGTTTTGAGTTTCTGAGACTTGTTGTTGATTCAACTCAACCCTTCCTAGTCCCAAACTGCCTGGATGGTTCAATTCAGCCTTTATGGCTCAGAATCCCTCCAAGCTGACTGACTCAATCTGGTTTCTATCTCCACCTCTGACTGAATTGCTCTACTTGGCTTCATATTAACTTTGACAATATATTTTAATTTTCTGTCTTCTTCTTATTCTCTGGTTTGTTCACTCTTCACCTGTGTCTAGCATTTTCTCCCTTTGCAACATGTCTCTCTATAACTGTCCCAGTAAAACTGTCCTCTTTCTTCTTTCTCTCTTTGCTGCTCTATCTTAAGTAGTCACTCTTTTACCTCTCTTTTCATGCGAATTGAGCATATCAGATTCTGTCAGTTCTTTCTCTTATTCATCACTTTTTCTGCCACTCAATTAGTCATCATGTTGAAGCATGGGTTTCTTCCTTCTACAAACTAACTTTACCATCATTGTTTTCTATGAAAGGTAAAGGTAAAAGTGTACTATGAAAGGTAAAGTTAAAGGTGTGTACTACAGGGATGCCTGTATTCCAACTACAGGCATTGAAGGTGGATACTAAGAGTTGAGCCACAACTCAACTGGAAACGTGTTTTTAATTTTTCAGTAAATAATACAACTTCAGTGTTTACTGTGTGATGAAACATCCTGCAACACCAACTACATTCACAGGCAAGATCATTTATATGTCTGCTTTGATCAATAGAGCTTTCAAACAGTTCCATGCCTACTCAGTTACACCTTGTCTGTGACTATTGTTGCCTTGTGAAAGCAGAATTGAGAATTCGCAGCACAGGAATATTTACTATTTGTCTCTACAGAAAATGTTGGCTGGCCAGTAGCCTGCATTTCAAATTCTTATTTGATGCTCAACATACCCTGACTGCGAGCTTATCTATTCCAGCTTAGACAGAACATCCTTTCTATGGGTACCTCATTTTTTTTCCTACAAGAGCTCTATGTTTATGTGTTTACTGTATAATCAAAAGAGTAACTCTTTTGATTGCACTCTATAGGCTTGACTTTTTCAAAATCTACTTAGTAGAGATTGTTAAATGCATTAACTTTCCTTCTAGCCCACCACTCACCAGAAATAGTGGAAAGGAAAGTTCAATAGGACAAAGGAGGAACTGGTCCTGTTTACAAATAGTTCTTTGGGAGGAATCCAGTCTGTCAGCATTTCAGTTCACACAAATCAGCAGTGGTAGCTCAGTTCACTAGCAAACACCATTCATGAATCAGCGATGGCAGTTTGATCTGGAAAAAGCTTGGAGGATCTGATAATCAGCCCAAGTACATGGAAGAAGCAAGAAGCTTCTGCAATATCATGAGAAGTTCTTTGGTGCATTTCTCTCCATGAAGTCACAACAAACAATGATCAGAGAAGGCAAGGTGAACCAATGCCAGAGCATCATCAGCAAAGACCAGTGTCAACAAAGCTCAATGAAGGCCAGCAAAGAGTGGCAAGGAGAACCAATGCTACAGCATTGTCCATTGTCTGTTATGTTACATTTATACCTTTTCTAAGCAACATAAGTCCTCTCAACCTTCAGTTCCAGCAAAACATCCCATACCCTTTTGTTTTCAGGAAGGTTTCAGAGAAATACCACATGTCTGTTCTCAGCAAAACATCCTCCCACTTGTCTACTTTAGCAAAAACATCTCATGTGTCTGCTTCAGCAAAACATCACATGACACAAACTGAGTCTACCATGAATCCAGATCTTTCCACGTCATCACTCTCTAAACAATGTGACTCTGAACCATCCTCAGTCAATTCATAAATGACCTGTTTTCTTTTAGTTGAGTTTTGTTTAATTGGTTCCTACACACTGCAGAGAGTATACTCCCGCAATTTTCATTAAGCCTGTGTATTTTGCTGGAAGACGCAAATCATCTCACTTGCATTCTGCAGGGTCCATCTTATCCTTATGAGCATCAATAGTAACTGCTTAATATGTAGGGGCTTCAAGATAATAAAGAAATCCAGTAAGGTGGCTCAGCAGGTAAAAGCTTTTGGCACCAAGACTGATGTCATGAGTTCAATCATCAGGAAAAAATGAGTCCTATATTTTGTCCTTTTATCTCTACATGAATTCTACAACAAGAAGGGACAAACACACACACACACACACACACACACACACACACACACACACTACACTACACTAAATATTTAATACAAATTTAAAAAATAGTCAAAAAAAGAACTGAAATAACTGACCTGCATGTACATTGAACAAAGGACATACTGGAAGGAAGCAAGTGCTGTCACATTAATCAACATATTAATGTTGCTCATTAAGCAAACTAATCTTCTGTGTATGCTAACTTCAACAGAGACAGAAGCAAAACAGAAGCAGCAAGCAGTAGGCTAAGCAGCAGGGAAGCCCAGCAGAGCCTGGCCTGGCCTGGCCTTTCCTGCCTAGAGTGTGCCAAGAGCTAGCGTGCAATCCCTTAGGAAAACCCTGGAGACCAGGAAGTAGGCATATGATAGCAACTTCCACTGATACAAGAGCAGGAACAGTCTTAGGCACAAACAAAATGGTGTGTGCACAAGAAGGCTTCTTTATGTAAAATGTTTTGTAACTGAAGCTCATGAATCAAGACGAGGAAATCAACCCTTAAATAGTCATTTATCGATGCTTCTTTTAAGCCATACCCTGATGAATGTTGAAACTTTCTAACATATAACTCTCATTAAGGATTCAATTACAGAAATATGTTTCTGTTTAATTGTCTATTAATTCTTTGGTGAATATCTAATGGATCAGACTTCTTCCAGCATGTTGAGTAAGCGCAACATCTCAAGAATCGCATAGTCCATTAGTCCTAGGAAGAGAGAATGCAAGAAGTATTTGTAATACCTGTGAATTAAAATATTCACCATAGTGAGATAGTCCTACAAGAAGAGTTTGAAAAATAAACGTGTCATTGCTCCAAAAAAGAGGGATGGAAATGTTAAAGGAAGCTGTCTGTGGAGTGTATCCCAGGTGAGGTTCCTGGTTGCTTAGGTTCCCTGACTCTGAGTTGGAATCCCATCTTTCATGAGAAACAGTGAAAGGTGTATTATTAGTGACTCAGATTTACTTGCATTGAGAGAGTTTGATTCAGTTCTCTGGGTTTGTAATCCATATCTGCATCTATATTAATTTTCTCAATTGTGTATGGACAGTGGTATGAAACCAAAGATGCATCCTTGTCTTCATGAGTATCTAAGGAATGTATCAGTAAGAATGGCTTTCCACCAGACCTCATGGGAATGTAATAGCTAAATAAGTTGGGTGGGAGGAAAGGCTGGCCCACTATGGCTGAACTACTCATACACAAGGAAGCCTTTGTGTTTTCTTCCTATTTACAGCCCAGAAACCACTTTATTAGTGGTTAGCTTATAAATATATGATTGATAACTCTATACAACTAAATTTTCCTACTTGTAGGAAGAACCTCAGTTCACAGAGAGAGGATAAGCTGATATGTTCTCTTAGAAATGACCTATTCCATTCTTGCTTCCAGATTTAAAATTAGCTAAAAGGAGACAGTGAAAAAAATGTATCTTGCAATCCAGTGAGGGTTCAGAGGGTAGCTTGCTCTCAGGGGAATGACTGAAAGGCATCAGAGTGAGAAAGCCCCAAGTTTTCCTCTGAATTTCACATATGCTATGGCATGTACATGCCAGCAGATACTCTCATTCTCAAACAACTAAACCAATAACATATTAAAATCACATTGTTCTACTTGCAATCCAATATACTATTGGACATGTCAATCCCTTTGTGACTCAGTTTCTGGAAGCTAATAATAGAAACATGTTTGGAATGGAGCCGAGCAAAACCCAAGATTCCAGTTGCTGCTATTATGACTACTAAGCTATACAAAGAAGAAATGGAATAATTTCCATGTATCTGATTTTAAGGAGACAGAGAATAATATCTAGTTTCTTGTTATCCAAACTTAAAATAAAGGAGATATGACATAGTTACTGGATGGAAGAATCTGCTGAATTCTATTTCATTCTTATGACCATTCTTCATAAACTTCTTTTTCTTTTAACTGTTTCAAATCATTTTCATGATGCCCGGACTGTCTTCATGACCATGGGCACATCACTTATTTTCTCTGTTTCCTCTGTCTCCCCACTTCATAATTTGGAAAGCATAGCAAGATCTATAATCCAGGAACTGCAGATATTGCAAAACTATCATAATATGCCAGGAATTAGTGCGAAAGAGGCTATGAATGTAGTTATGCTACCACAAGTACCTTTTGGAGTCACAGTCACGCCTATCCTATAACTAAAATAAATGAATATTTAAAAGGACTAATTATAGACCAGTGAGCTTTCCTTAAGGACAAATGTGCAGATAGATGTGGTGGTGGCCATCAGAGTTGTTGATTCATTTTTCCTTCAACATGGTCCTAGCCTCTCTGCTTTTGAAAAGCAGCTTCCTGTGACTGTCAGTGTCTAGTTGATGTGAGTCTCCGAGGGGCTGCTGTCTGTTTGCTGATTACAACTGTCTGTTTGCCAATTCTTGGTATAATTAAATCCAACTGAGGCCTCGGGTATGTCTTTAGCCAGATCTGATTTATTCAGATGCTTTGCTTTAAAATGAATGTGAGGGTAAATTTTGTTTTCTTTCTTCTGCTCCACAATTGCCTTAGAAATCCAATCTCCGTGTCAGTGACAGGTATTGATATCCTTTGTCAAACCAGAAATATCTCCAAGCATCTAGAACTAAAACTTCTGATTTTCGGCAGACTTTCGTAAGATAATAATGTAATTTATCTTTCAAAGAATATTAAAGCCAAGCCTTGAAGGTGAGGGCAAAAGGCTCATTTGTGCTTCAAATTAGAAAGATAATTTAGGGAGAGAAACATTTGTATTCATTTGAATGTAACAGCCTGGAATGGTGGAGAACTGGTAGTGATTTCTACCCAAGGCTGTCATTGAGAAAAAGAAAGGATTTTATTTCCAGCTTTGAAAATTATGCAATTAATGTTGCATGTGGTGAAATGGAGGTAGTAAACCTCTCCCTAAAAGGGTGAATAATGAGATATTGTGGTTAATTAAATTATCTGTGTATTGTATTTAGCTAATGATTTTTCTCAGTTATTATTTATCAGACCCAATATAAGATAAAGATGCTGAATGGGAGTTTTCCTCTCTCACTCCCCACTTCTGTCCCTCTTCCCCTTTGTCCTCATTTCTTTGCTCTTCTCTCTGTTTCTCTCCCTCCTTCCTTCTCTCCCTTCCTTCTCTTCTCCATCTCTCACACCCCTGCCTCCATTCCTCTCCACAGTGCTACAGATGTATACTGTGGCCTCATGCATGATAAAGAAATGAGTTTCACCCAGCTGTAGTCCATTGTGCAATGTAGCACAGTGGGTAGTTGCAAATCCTCTCAGTAAGCCACTTGGGGAAGAAGCAGAACACTGGATGGAGCCCATGTGTATTGTGAGAGAGGGGTTACCTCTCATATTTTGCTTCACAGCATGGTGCATTCAGAAGTTTCGTCATCTGAGAATTCAGTTTTTAAACTCTTTCTCCAGCTACAGTCAGCATCCATTGGTTTCATGGTCAGCTGTCTGTGAGCGTGCCCTGGAACTCCAGTAGCTTTCACAGCATGACTTGCCTTGAAATCACTTTGCTGCCAGTTGGCTATTCTGTGCCTCTGATGTCCCCCTTACTTTCTGAGATTCCACAAGGGCTCTGGTTTAAAGTCATAGTTTCTGTATCATCCTTTGATTTTAGTTTTTTTTTTGCCAAAAAAAAAAAAAAAAAAAAAAAAGGAAAAAAAATCTAAAATCTGGCCAGGAGTTTTGAATTTGCTGCCCTGAGGCTTCCTGAGATCTCATCAGGGAAGCTGAGAGCTGCTTGGAAAAGTGGGATGACAACTAGCTAATAAACAACAGGATGAAAAAATAAAATTGCTTTAGGAAAACTGAGTAGGAGGGCTGTGCTAAACAGAGGAGTGGGGTTCTGGAGGAGGTGGCTGTAGACCAGGAAAGTAAATGTGTAGAAAGGAGGGAGAAGAGAAAGGAAACAAATAGAAACTGGCAGAGGTGGAGAGAAAAATGCAGAGAGAAGGGGACAGGAGTGGAAAGGAGGGGAGAGGTGAGAAGAAGAGGGGGGAGGGGAAGGAGGGGAGAAACACATTTGAGTTTGCAGACAGCATGAAGAGGCTTGAGTAGAAATGAGCAGAAATGCGGAAGAGAGCTAGTTGGGGTTGACTAATAAGAAGTGATTGTGAAACATGAAGACGGCTCGATGCTATGCTGGCCATGGGCAGCTTCCTCAGCAGGCTAGCAAAGAATCAGTAGAGTTAGCTCGTGGCTCATTCCAGTATCTCAAGAAAGGAGGACTAGCTATGAAAGAATGTGAGTTCAGGTCCAGCTCCAGCAGCTGCATAGCATGAGCCAGAGTTAAGAACACAAAACAAAACCCTCTGTACTGGTTGCCTGTTTTAATTGCATTGTTGCAATGGAATACCTGACAAAAAGAGTATCAGGAAGGGGCCGTTTTTTTGTGATTCACAGTCCAAGAGGATCCAACATAACCATGAAAGCTAAAACTTGACAGAAGGTGTGTTATGTTGCTGGCCAGATTACATCCACTTCCAAGAAGCAAACAGAGATGGCTGAACACTTGTTCACTTCCTCTTCTTTTCATTCAGTCCAGAACTCCATCCCACAGCACCACCCACATTTAGGGTTGGCTTCTTACCTCATTGATTTAATCTAGAGAATCCTTCTCAGGTACGCTCAGAGTTCTGGTGATTTATACATCCCCTTAAACTGACAATCTAGGATAACTTTGGCCACCATGAAAAATAATCAAACAAAACCAGAAGTGGTTTAAAAAAATCAGTGTGTTTTAAGACTTTGCTTCCCTTGGACAATAGGTCAGAACTGAGCACACTGTAATAAGAAGGCTTGGTGCTAAACATGGCAGGACTGAATTATGGTGTGTAAATCAAACTTCCCGTGCTTACTGCTAGACTTGACTGCTCTTTGCCTTTTCTCTTCCACAATAGAAACATTCATGTGCAGACTATCATGCTCAGACATGAGCGTTCTGCACATGGCTTGTGGCACGCACTACTTTCAACAGGTAGTGGACCTTCAGAGGGACAGGTATTGTAAGCACCCACACGGGGCAAACATACTAAGCCTCTAAGAAAGCAGCTGCTGCTGCCTTGCTTTGGTTTCGGAGAAAAATGGTGTGAAAGCCCAAGAAGAAGAGGGAATTGAGTAAGATTGACAGCTTCCAGAAACAGGGAGCCTTTTATTTTCATAAGTAAAAACAGCTCTAAAGAAAAAAATAGAAAAGAGAAAAACGACTTAAGGGTATTTGATAAACACATCTTCCTTTTTTTTGATACTCTGTACCGTTTCCTTGCTGATGTCAATTCTCAGAAAACACCCTGATGTAACTCATGAGGCTCTGGGGAGATAGATGTCTGCCCTACATTGTCAGGTATCCACTTTGGACCTGAGCCTCAGAGAAGGAAGTCTGCCCCAGGAAATGCCCAATTATTACAGTTTTATGGTGACAGTGTCATATTCATAGTGAGGAGAAGCCTCAGAGATAACTAGGGTAGGTTGGTGGTATTCACTGGGTGCCACATTTTATGGTGAGATGACTCTGAGCATCTCACTTAGCCATTACTGCATCAAATAACACAGTTTTACAAGATGGTCTCAACAACTTACATGGCATAAGGAAGCTGAGTTAATTCACCTTGGCAATGCAATTGTGCTTTCTTTGGTCTGCAGAGAGCTAGCAATAAAATTTCACCCTGTGTTGCATTGCATTAAAATATTTTGATAGGTATCAAAATATTTGTTTGCATAGCACTGTCGGAATGTTAATAAATCTATAATGGTCACGAAGGCAGAAGTGGTCTGTGAATCACTCTGGAAGGGATAACCATTCATCAGCTCCTTGGGATTCATTTATTTGTTCATTCCCTCCTAGGGTTTGGCGTCAGTGACTAGTTCTTTTTACAGACATCTCATATTCTAGAATTATTACCATATGATGGTTGAATCCAGATTCTTCACCTAGATAAATGAAACCTATGGACATATGATAAATGAAACATATGGACAAGTCATAATTTAAGTCCCCTCTACTTTGGAATATGTTGAAACAGAACTAAATGAACACTTGATCCAATGGTTTTATTAAAAGGATCTATTAAACCATCTAGTGAAAATATGAGTTAGCCAAGAACTGTCTATTTTCACTATTTATATGCTTCTCAAATTCAACCCCTTTGGAATTTCCTTAAGATTCCTCTTTTTCAGATTTTTTTCTGAAGTGGACATGATCAATCTCTCTCAAAGTTTAATATATTTCAGCCCTCAAGTTAGATAGGGAATATTGAGATGCCAATTACGCATTTGAGGCCTTCATAATACAACCTTTCTGCTGCTATTACATCTTAAAGAGCCTTTTGACCAAGTCCAAAGGAAGCACTGTAGTACTAAATTGTTGATATAAGGTCACTTCATGGAATCACATCTGCAAATACATCCTTTAAACATGGAGGGAGTCTTGTAATAAGACATACAGTGTAAATAGCAGTCCCAAGCTTCTGTTCTTTAGGTAAGTTGATGGCTTACATTTAACCAGTGCCTAGGAAAGACTTGACTTTACCCCCTTCATCCTTGGCTAAATGAGAAAAATCAACAGGTTTACCTCTGAGATCTGTGAAATAAACTTATATTCCTTCAGTGGGGCTCTGGTGACAGATCAGAAATAGAAAGGTACAATTGCTATCAAAGGATTCTCCCTGTCCTTTGAAATGTCAACTCAGATGGAGTTTTATTTGTTTGTTTGTCTTAAGATTGACCTTTATCAGAATGTGTCTCTGGACAGAGTGGTACTGTTGAGTTCCTACAAAGTGCTTGCACAAGGAAGAGTTCCATTCCTTTAAGGAGGCCTTATGTAATTTACTGAGAAAGGCATGGAACCTTTTGGGCAATCTTTGAGACCTGGTCACATTTGGTAAGAGAGATAACCAAATTTTCTATAGTATAGTAGTAAAACTGTGGCTGACATGATTTAACTGTGTGTTTCAAAATAAGGAGCAGAGAGGGTTTTGAGTATCCACAACTTAAGAAAATAATAAGTGTTTAGAGGTGATAGGATCACCAGCATCTAGATTTGGTCATTAGTTGCACACATGGATTAATATGTTGCATAATACTCCATAAGCTCATAGGTTTTATGTAGCCAACGTTTTGTAAAAAGACTGGAGAGATGGTTCAATTGCTAGGAGAGCTAGCTGCTCTTGCAGAGGACCCAGCACCCACATGGTGGCTCATAGCTCTCTGCAAATCCAGCTGCAGTGAAATGGATGCCATTTTCTGGACTCTCTATGAACCCCACACACAATCTCTCTCTCTCTCTCTCTCTCTCTCTCTCTCTCTCTCTCTCTCTCTCTCTCTCACACACACACACACACACACACACACACAGACACACACATATGCACACACACAAATAAAAAATATTAAAAGAAAATATAAAACGCTTTTAAGAAAGTAAGTTCTTGACAACTATTTTATTTTCAAAGAATAAGTTTTCATTCTCCTTTATTATTTTTGTAAACAAACATATTTCTGTGAATCCACAGTGTTATGTGCAGGAATCTCTGGAACATGATGGTCATAGGCAAATACTGTCCATACTCCAGGAAAGTTCAAAGCAATACCACGCCTAATCAAAAAACAAGCACAGTAGGATGAGAGCCATGGGCAGGTGCAAATGAATGATCTATGTCATGAGATCAATAAACAGTTCTGTTTGACTAGGTGACTTTTAGATGGCTGTTTTCGGAAGCTGGTGTATACGCAGAGGAAGGCTAAATAAGAAGCCAGAGTCAGTATTAGATTACAGGTGATTGAACTAGGCTCCTCCCAGCAACCTAGCAACAGCTTACGTATCACCTGCAGCCACCAAGTAAGTGCTTCAGGTGTGGGCTGAGTATAAAATGACTTCAGCTGTCTTTCTGTTCCCACTCATTCTCATTCTCTCTCTCTCTCTCTCTCTCTCTCTCTCTCTCTCTCTCTCTCTCTCTCCTCTCTGTGCCCTATCCTCTTCTCTTTTCTCATAGCTCTGCTCCTATCTGTCTGCCTATCTACATGGCTACTCATCTACTTCTATCCCTTCTCCAGGTCCCCACTTTCCTTCCCTTCTACAATGATCTCTCTTATACCAGATATGTTGCTTAGCACAATTTCTCTTGCCATGGGCCTGCCAGATACCCCTTCACCACATTATATTTCACAACAGTAGAAGCATACTAAGAGAATACCCAGGGCAATCTATTTCTCCCACTCTTGCTCCCTTTCTTTATCACTCCCACTCCAGTCATTGGCTGACCTGGAATTTATTGTGTAGCCCAAGATGTCCTTGGCTTTCTGATTCTCTTGCCTGTATCATTCCAAGCATGCACCACCACATCTGGTTTTATTTGGTACTTGGAATTGAACAAAGAACTTTGTCCATGCTGGGCAAGCACTCTATGTACTAAGCTAGATCCCTAAACCTCTTTTTCCCTTTTCCTGTACATTGGGATTTTTTCAATTTCTCACTGTTTTTTTTTTCTTCACTGGCTTCCATGAAATGTTTCCCTTTTGGGTATACTGTGACTCGAACACTTTGCATGGGACTCTCACAATACAGAGAACAAATCAAAGACTTCTGGGTTCTTTCATAAAATAGGCATTATGTAAAGAAACAAAAGCAAGAACAACAAAGCAAAACCCACAAATCCTGTAATAAAACATTTGTAAAAATCAGAGTTGTTTCCCAGTTGCAAAATGTACCACCTTGTCTGTGAAAAGAATTTAAAATAAAATAAACAATTTAACTCAAACCAAACCAAATTGAGCATACCCAGCAGGCTCTTGGTGTTGCTAAAACTCAACATGCCCATTAAGGCCCAGACAGTATTGTGTTTTCCTGTAATTTTGAAACTGTTCATGTCCTGGGTTTCATTCTCCTACCCTTTTCATATTCTTAGTAGGTCTCTCTGAAAATAGAGCTCTTCTGTCTTCACTGGGATTTTTATGAAATCTTTCAGGCTACCACCTCTTCTCAGAATCCTCTTTGGATTTGCTGGACTCTGTTCTCTCGTTATGACTCACTAGCCATTAGTGAGATTTCATTTCTGTCTCCTGGAAACTGTGTTCATCTTAGAAAATTAAAGTTTAATGCAGTGATTAGTTAGTGACTTGAACTGTTGGACCACAGTGCCCACCATAGAGAACTACACCAAAATGGCATAATTCTCTTAATTCAGAGACGAAAGGGGAGAGTTGCTCAACTAGACACCAGTTATGGGACTGAACAGTCAACTGAGACTTTGATGAACACTAAAATCCTAATTAAGTAGATTTTAATTCTGCTTATAGTGGCAGAAAGTAGGTCTTATAATTCTGTCATCTGATTATATCACTTGCTACATTAAGTTCACTAGAAATATTAGACAATGAAAAAAGGCCAAAGGAAATGAACCAGTTTTAATGAATGAAGAAAAGAGAGGCCATTTTCTAGCCAAGATGCATAGTTGTGATAAACCATGGGTTCATTTCTTTATCACTCTGTGTGAATGCATGCCTGCCACTTCTAATCAGAAGCAACAATGGAGGAAGAATAAGATTTACAGTGCTTTCTGGATGTGGTTCTTTTGGGTGGGGGGGAGAGATGCTGGAATTGGCAATCTAACAAGTATAAAGCTGTAGTTCATGAATAAGGATTTGAGAGCTCCTTCCTCTCATCTAATTGAGGTGAGGGAATACTTATTGCGCCTTTATGTTTCTTTATATGGCCATGAGGTTTCATCCCTACTTAAAAGTGGATCTACTCCCATGACTACCTTTCAAAACCATTTGTGAAGCTTCCCATATACCCGTATAGTGTCTTGGAGCCTTAGTTTTCTGTAGCCAAGAGGCTTTCGCATAGATTTGTAACAGTGAAGGTTCAGCCTTTCCCAAATTTACAAAGCATGTGGTATTTTCAGGTAGGGAGCCACTGCACTTACATTGCCAATTTGATGTGATGAAGAAAGGAAAAGAGAATAGTTCTATCTGTCTCTCATTGTCTAGCCCCTTTCACAGTGGATATTAAAATTCACATCCTTAGGATATTACTACCTGTGGTCTTCAAACCAATTTTTTAAAGACCTTCCCTTTACAACCTTTAAGAGAAAATAGTACAGATACCAAAAGGAGGGACTGACAGTTTCTTCCACAAAATGGATGTCATAGAAAATAAACAAACAAGCAAACAAAGAAAAACCCAAAGCAAATAACATGTCTTTTCTAAATCTCACTTTATAATGTATTATTCTCCATATCATTGCTGCCACTCATGTAGACTGCCTGACCACTAGGCCATTCTTGAGGAAAGACAAGAGAAGCCAACTGTATTAGGATTTGATTGTTTTAGGCTTCAGCTATAAGAAGACAAATTACTTCTGTTAGTTTTGTACTTAAGGTAAAACACAAAAAGGATTGATAGTAGACGAGATTCCTGAGCCTGGACCTTAAGTAGGGCTTTGGAAGCTGACATATGATGGTAGAGCGGGTCTAGCATGAGGCTCAGCATGTCTACTTGTTTGGGAGGGGAAGTCTTTCTCAAATTAACCTATCTTAAACTAAACTATCAGAAACTCTTCTTTGTGTGTGTGGGAAGGTTGTGTTCGTATATGTATATTATATACATGCAGATTCCCATGTTTATGCATGTTCACATGTGCATGAGCATCTCAAAGCAAGAAATCGACATCAGGTGTCTCCTTTGATTACTCTTCACTTTGGTTTTTCAGATATGATCTCTCACTGAGCCTGTACCTTGTAATACTGTACAGATCTGACTGTTTCTGGCTATGTTCTTTCCCTCTACCAGAACTAGAATAGCAGATGTATGCCATGCCTGAATTCTTTTATGTGGGTGCTGTAGATTATAAAACAAAATTCTGGTCCTCACATGTATAGAAGACACTTTATAGACTGAGCTATTAGCTCACCCAGAGAGCCCAACAAGTTTTCAACATTATTTTCCTAACTGGCCACTAGGTTTCTGTGGTCCAGTTTTATATTCTACCTCACCAATGTAATTAATGTTTTTCTCATTGTTACTTGAAAATTGTCTATGCATGGGTACTTTGCCTTTAAATATGTCTGCACATGAATTCCTAATACTATGGAGGCCAGAATAGATATTGGAATACCTAGAACTGGAATTATAGATAGTTTTGAATTTCTTTGCTGGTTCTGGGACTTAAACCTATGTCCTCTGGAAGAGCAGCCAGTACTCTTGTAATCGATTTTTAAGATAACAAGTTTAGCTTCCATAAAGTATAGACTCTAAGTCTGGTATCATTTTACTTCCTAGGGGATCAGATATACAAGAGAAAATTAGAATCCCTGATCTCTTCTTAGTTTGGCTGTTACTGTCTGTTGTTGAAAAATAGACAGAGTGAAGGTTCAAGTCATATAAAAGAGAAAATTGATAAAAGACCAATATTTAATAAGCCTTGACACTGCTGCCACTTCTAGTCATGCTAATTATTTAATATAATATACTGAGCCTTGTAGGGTCATTATTCATCTACACATCCATTCATCCATCCCAAGTTCAGCCATTCATTCACTTTTCATCCGTTCATTCATCAAATAATTTTGCACGTATTTTGTGCTAGAACAGCTCAGAAATCAAAGTTCTGCTTTTATGTGGCTTCTATTGTAAGAGAGATAGACACTAATTGATATTCTTATGTGAAGATAGAGGTTTAAATGGCCTGTAAATGGAAAAGGTTATAAGACACTTTTAATCTGTATTTATGTGGTATACAATTACTCATAGGGAGCTTGAATGCAACAGTGTATACAGACTGGAATAAGATAGGAAGAGTCTACACAGGAAGAATTGCTGCAAGAGTTTGTAATAACTCAAGCAAAACTGATGTAGGTGTAGGCCACAAAGAGAGTTAATGCAGTAGTCATTACGAGGATGAATGGACAGTAGTATATGAATGAAGAGTCCTTGGCTTTCGGCCATGTCTGGGATATAAAAAGCAAACCTGAAGGGTATTTAAAACTGCTTGAAAGCCAACACAAACATAAGGACCAAAGCTCAAGTCCCCAGAATCCACATAAAAATCATGTGGGCATCACAGTACTGGGATATGAAGACAGGACATCCCCCAGGAAAAGCTGAATAATTTAAATCTGCTGAATCAGGGAGCTACAGTTTCAGGAAGAAACTGCCTCAAGGAAATGAGAAGCAATTAATGAAGACATCTACCATCAATCTCTGCCCTTCACATGCATATGGCCTTTCATACATAGCACATATTTGTCCACACATATGGGAACACATGTAGACACAGGCATACATACTACGAATATATGCATGCAAAAATGACTGCAGGTTAAATTATGTTTAGAGAATTGAGTATACAGAGATATTTTTTAAAAAACATGTCTTGAAGAATGAGGAAAGTAGAAATGGGTGTGCCTGGTTGACTTACAAACATCACATAATTAAAGACACACAGTTAAATAATGGCATAATGTTCTATAGCTTTTTTTTGTTTGTAGGCATGAAACGAGTATTTGCATTTTCAAACAGTTCAAAGAGAGCCTGTGATGCAAAGGTGAATTAATTTCTGCTTGGTTTGGAAGAATATGAAAAACAAATAAGCAAACAAAATAGCAATCACTACAGAAATGTGAGATTAATAGAACACACTCTTTTAATATTCTAAGAGAGTTTTTTTTAAATAAAACATTTCTTTCAGCAATTTCTGATAATTTTCCTTGTTTTCACTGTTAGCTATTTTGAACCAATTAGCATTCTGTCCTAATTAATAATTAATAATGTATGGAGGAGTATGATAAATAGACACAATCTTCTAGTGTCCAAAATTACTAATGGCAAATATTCTTCATGATCCTAACCCCTATAAGCAAGAAGAAAATTATCTTTCTCTGTGAATGTTCTGAGCTCGAAGCTCTGCTTGTTTGATGCTGTGATTCTGTCCAGGGATTTATGCAGGTTGGGAAGGATGTGCATGGCCATTGGAGGGGAAATGAATGTTATCACTGATGAAGGTCTGTCCCCACAAAGATTTCACCATTTACTCCATATGTTCTAACCCAGATGTGAGCACTGTAGTATCCTGGACTGATGGTAATTCCTCGAACCAGGAATTTTGGGAGAAATATAGCAAGAATTTACTAGAAAACTATAGTCAAACCAAACCGCCTTTATACCTGGCCCAAGCTCTAAGTTTGGGGTGACTGATCCATTTATTTCTTTTTACACATCTCTTTTTGTGTATGTGTTGGTATATAAATATAGGGTCAATGGTTAAGCCACGATGGTTCCTTCTGGAGAATCAATCATATTGTCAGCAAAACAGTTTCTAAAATCAGCTAAATGTTCAGTGAAGATTTCTGAAGATAATCATTCTTATCAATATGTCCAATTCAGAATTTTCTCTCTTGTTCCCCTTTATAGTATAATATACATGCTTATCACTCCATTACTTTATTTTGAAGGTAGCTATGAATTAACCACATGACCAATGATGCTGGACATCTATCTAAATGCTACAGCTTCAAAAACAGCATTTTCAAATCTAATCTGAAAGTGAAACCTTTCATATTTAATGACATGATATTTTCTGTACATCTTATGACAGATGTAGCAGGTGCTGAACACTTCAATTTTCTTCTGGAGACAGGCATGGTAACTGACATGGAAAGGTAAAGATGTGTGGGATGAAGGCCAGTCTATGGGAAAGAAGAGAGGGGAACTAGCTTATCAGTCTGCACATCAAATTCTTTGGAGCCCAGGGCTACTGTAGGATGCTGTAAGGAAGGAAGATTAGGTGGAGACATAGTAGGGACAGCTCCAGGCTGCCCCTCATCATCATTGCCACTTGAACAGCTCTTCTGTCTTCTGTTCTATCTGTAGTAACTACAGGCATGCATGAGTTCATTTGGAAAACCCAAAATGGACTATCCCACCTCTTTAAAAATATTTGGTGTATACAAGAGGATTCAGTTGGTAAAGTGCTTCCTGTGAAAAGATGATCAATCAGGTGCCTCTTTCCAGCATACATGAGAAAAGTTGGGTACACTGACACAACATACTTTATTCCCAGATTCTGATGGAGCAGAAACAGGAGGATCCCAAAAGTTGGCTAGCCAGGCAGTCCAACAAATTAGATAATTTCTGTTTACCAAGAGACACAGTATCTAAGATGTAAAGTTATTAAAGAAGACATTTAGTGTTTATAGTTGACAGCCTTTATACATGTGTATACTTGTGTTCCTTAGCATATACACAGTTTTATACACACACTGAGGTGACTAACTTGAGTTGTCAATTTCATACACACACACACACATACACACACACACACACACACACACACGATCTAAAAGCCTTTGAAGCCTCAGTACAATAGTTAAGATGCTAATTGTTTCCATTTTCTATATCTGTATCTGAATCTGCTCCATTACATAACTCCCATTTACTCATCTGTGAAAGAACTACTCATTATACTGAAGTTATTGGCCCCACAGAGCTATGTTAAAGTTTTAACAGCATTTGCTTTAAAAGCACATAATGATAATGACCCCCTTGGTCTGACTAACATGGTAAGGCTTCCCTTTGAAAGACCCCATGTTTGAAACTCAGCATTTGAGATTCCTTCTCACTTGAGCTGCTTTCTTTACTTAAAGACACAGTATCCTGAGGATGATCTTCGGGGAGCCTCCTTAATGCCCATACACTGCTTTATGGGTAAAATGGTGATGCTCTCACCCATAGCAGACTTACATGATGATGTAACATTGAGACGTCCACAGTTGTTTCAATTCTGCTAAAGCCACAGCAGCACTCAAGAGAGTAGCATAGTTGGGATAAAAACTGCTGCCAGAATGAGTTTAGTCAAGTAGAGAGCAGCTGTTTTCATTCACTGTCTACAAGATTCCCCTGCTCTCTATGTCAAATGTTGTCTCCCTTGTCTTCCTGAAGCCCAGGGAGGTAATTGAATGAAGATAGTTAATCAGAACTTTAGGCCGTGTAATTAAATGGAAAGAGAGGGAGTCAGGAAAGAGAGGAGGGATGAGTGAACTCTACCAGAGACTGTGGACTGTGGTGAACAAAACTCTACGAACAGGGAAATCAAGTCCATTGTTTCAGGTTTCTAGTGCTACGAAGCAAACCATTACCACAGCAGTTCTTTTAATGAAAATAATGTAAATGGGGCTATCTTATGCGTTTAGAGATTTAGTCCATTATTGCCAGGGTGGAAAATATAGTAGAACTCAGGCAGACATGATGCTGAAGAAGGTGAAGAGAGTTCTGGATCACCAGACAGCAGGAAGTGAGAGCCACTTGACCTTCCTTGAGCACCTGAAACCTCAAAGCCCACCCCTCTTCTTCGAACAAGACTACATCTCCTTATGGAACCGCTTGCTGTTGACTAAGCCTTCAAATATATGAGTCTGTGACAGCCTTTCTTATTCAAACCACCACAATAGGGTTCCTGCTGGACTGTTTCTGCTAATACCAGCCTATTTGCTCCTGGTAGCTTTCATGTCTTCTCATACTACCAAATTACAAATTTCCAGTTCTTGCTGGCATGCCTTGAAGGAAAGCATTAGGCTAGATAATACAATGTCAGAACCAATTGCTTAGTCCCCTCTCCCTCTACTCCACCTATCCAGAACTAATTGCCTTTTCCTACCTGTGTCGTTTTGTTACATGCTAGATTGTCTAGCTCCATGTGGTAAGGTACCTCTTGGCTCAAATATTTCCACACTTGTCAAATGTTGTCTGCCTATTTAGTCTGCATGTTAAGGGGTGTTAGGGAGCTTCATGTAGTCATGAATGAGGTTCATGTTGTTGATGCTGCTGGTGGGTTCAGCAAGTGACATATTAAAAAAACATTGTCACTCACCATCTTAAGCTCACTGTACTGGGCTGATATTTTAATCTTGAAAATGCTACTCTCAAGATTTCTTTTACTTTCTCATTTTTTCTTGAAATCTAATTATTATTTTGGTTCAGATGCAAAATAATGGACTTCCTTATGACATATCAATAATACGTTTTTATACTGGGTTTACACATCTGTCTAACTGCCCTCCTCTGGGCCCTTGCCCCATTTACCTGGGTCCTTTCCTTCCCCTAAATAGTCACTTATTCTGCCTTCATGCCACATATATTTAATATTTTTTTCTTTTTTTCCTTAAGAGATTATGAGAATTTTGGTGATCTATACATATCACAGAGAGAGAGAGAGAGAGAGAGAGAGAGAGAGAGAGAGAGAGAGAGAGAGAGGAGTAATTTTGATTTAGGTTACACACGAGAACATAAGTTTTCATTGTTAATTGAGGTTAGGAAGATCTATCCTGAACATTGGTAAAACTATTTCCATAAACGGATACCTGAACTGTGCAAGAATGAAGAGATCCAGTTAAGCAGAAGTAAGCTAGTCTGGGTGGATGTAGTGGTGACTCCTTGGGTGTGAAGTTACTAGTGGTTAGAGAACCTGCCTTAACATCACTTAAATAATAGAGAATAGTCTATTGTAAGCTGGATGAACCCTTTCCTTCTCCATGTTGCTTTTTGTTGGGATATTTTATTAAAACAATACCAGCACAAATTTTAAGAAGGACTTTTGCTTCTTACTTTGTGGATTTCTCTGTACTGTGACCTTTCTAAACTGCTTCCTAAAAACTCCGTTTTCCTAGCCTGTGTCAAAGTTGCTCCAAGGCCAAGAGGCACATGCCAGCATTACCTCTTGGAAGTAAAATGAATGCAAATGGAATTATGTAGTCTCAAGTTCAAATGCTATAAATAAGGCAGGTCCACTGATAACCATTGTGTCTTGTCTGCAACCACTTTCAAGACACAGGAGTTATTATACAAATGAAGCTCTGGTACCTATGCAGCCTTTATCAACTTCTAGTGATCCCCAAGCCCATGCAGTGCTGAACAACTCAGTGTATTTTATGAGGCCAAGTAAAAGAAGAAACAGAGCACTGTGTTGGATTCGGGTCTATGAGTTTTGACCACATTGCAAAGTGGGCATGCATTTATTCAGTGTTGACCACTGTAATTCAATTTTCTTACCTTAAATCAATATGAAACTCAACTTGGTTTTGGCAAGTTACATAAGGAAATATGTGTTCATTGTTTCCTCACTGTATTCAGTAGATCTCTGAAGCATCACAGAAATTTCTGGAAGGCCACTTTATGAAAAAAGAAACCATAAAGAGGAAAAGGTTGGGTATCATCCTCTATCCTCATGAACTCAGTATATCTTCCTAGATTTAGTAGAAGGGTCAAATTATTCAGAATGTAATATAAGGAACTTTCTTTGAACTCTTTTTTATTGAACTAGACATGTTTTAAAATCATGTTGATAAAAGATGGAAAGACCTCTCATGCTCATGATTGGGCAGGGTTAATATAGTAAAAAAGCCATCTTGCCAAAAGCAATCTACAGATTCAATGCAATCTCCATCAAAATTCCAACTCAATAATTTGTAGAATTAGAAAGAGCAATTTGCAAATTCATTTGGAATAACAAGGAACCCAGTATAGCAAAAAATATTCTTAACAATCAAAGAACTTATGGGGGAATGACCATCCCTAACCTCAAGCAGTATTTCAGAGCAATAGTGATAATAACTGCATGGTATTAGTGCAGAGACAGGCAGACAGATCAGTGGAATAGAATTGAAGACTCAGAAATGGAACCACACACCTAAAGTCACTTGATCTTTGATAAAGGAGCTAAAATCATCCAGCAGAAAAAAAGACAGCATTTTCAACAAATGGTGCTGGTTCAACTGGAGATCAGCATGTAGAAGACTGCAAACTGATCCATTCTTATTGCCTTGTACAAAGCTCAAGTCCAAGTGGATCAAGGACCTCCACATCAAACCAGATACACTCAAACTAATAAAGGAGAACATGGGGAAGTACCTTAAAAACACGGGAACAAGGGAAATTTTACTGAACAGAACAACAATGGCTTATGCTCTAATATCAAAAATTTAAAAATTGGACCTCATAAAAATTGCAAAGCTTCTGTAAGGCAAAGGACACTGTCAATAGGACAAGACCGCAACTAAAAGATTAGGAAGAGGTCTTTACCAATCCTACACCTGATAGAGAACTATTATTCATTATATACAAGGCACTCGGGAAGTTAGACTCCAGAGAATCAAATAACCCTATTAAAAATGGGATACAGAGCTAAAACAAAATTCTTAACTGAGGAATATTGAATGGCTGCAAAGCACCTAAAGAAAATTTTCAATATCCTTAGTCATCAGGGAGATGCAAAACAACAGAATCCTAGATTCTACCTCACACCAGTCAGAATGGCTAAGATTAAAAACTCAGGTGACAGCAGATGCTGGCAAGGAACACTCCTCCATTTTTGGTGGAATTGCAAGCTAATACAGCTCTGCAAATCAGTGTGGTTGTTCCACAGAAGATTGGACATAAGTACTACCTAAGGACCCTGCTATACCACTCCTAGGCATATATACAAAAGATGCTCTAACATATAAGAAGGATACATGCTCTACTATGTTCCTAGCAGCCTTATTTATAATAGCCAGAAGTTGGAAAGAACCCAGATGTCCTTCAACAGAGGAAAGGATACAGAAAATGTGGCACATTTACACAATGGAGTATCACTTAGTTACTAAAAGCAATGACTTCATAAAATTCTCAGGCAAATAGATGGAACTAGAAAATATCATCCTGAGTGAGGTAACTCAATCAGAAAAGAACACACATGGTATGTACTCACTGATAAGTAGATATTAGCCCAAAAGCTCAGAATATCCAAGATAGAGTTAACAGATCAGATACTGAAGGAAAGATCATCCAGAGATTGCAGCACATGTGAATCCATCCCACATGCAGTCACCAAACCCAATTTCTATTGAGAAATGCCAAAAGATGCATTCTGACAGGATCCTGATATAGCTGTCTCCTGAGAGGCTCTGCCAGAGCCTGAAAAGTACAGAGGTTGATGCTCATGGCCAACCATTGGACTCAGCATGGGGTTCCCAATGGAGGAGTTAGAGAAAGGACTGAGGTAACGAAGGCCTTTGCAACTCCACAGGAAGAAGAGCAACCGTTGGGACCAGATACCCCAGAGCTCCCAGGGACTAAACCACCAACCAGAGAGTACACATGGACTTATGGCTCCAGCCTCATTTGTATCAGAGGATGGGCCTTGTCTGGCATCAATAGGAGGAGAGGCCTTTGGTCCTCTGAAGCCTCTTTTCTTGTGGGAGAATGCCATGGCCGGGGAAGTTGGAGGGAGTAGGAGCATGGGTGGGGGAACGCACTCATAGAAGCAGGGTGTGGGAAGATGTGATGGAGTGTTTCTGGAGGGGATAACATTTGAAATGTAAATAAAGAAAATATCTAAGAAAAGAAAAAAGAAAAAAAACTATTTTTTCATAGAAAAAATCATGATGATAAAGAAAGATTAAACATATTAAATGTCAGTCAAGTTGATGCATAGATTACTCAAGAGGTTGAAGCAAAAGGATCACAGGCCTGAATGAAATAGTTAAGACTCTTAGCTCACAAAACAAAGCAGTGTTTTTCTTTTCTTTCTTGCAAGACTTTCTGAGGTCATGATTGTGCTCAATAGTTGTAGATTTCCAAGACAGAAGGAACAATATACAATGGTGTTAGTTTGACATTTTAATGAAGTACTTAAAGCAGCTAACTTTATAGAAAGTTAGATTATTTAGCTCGCAGTGGCACAGATGAGGAGACATGGCTCCTGTATTGTTTGGTCTTAGTGATGCTGTGTGAAATCCCAACAGTGTGTGCAGGTGTGTGATGGTTCTTGCATAGAGTGGAGAAAGATGGGGAGTTGGTTCAGTTCTATGAAATCATCCAGTATAGATGCGTGTATAGAGGTGACAGGGTCTACCAAGGAGTGGAGAGAAGGAGAATGGGTAGGGCTAAATTTGTTTCTCTCCTATAGACCTCTGGAAAGAACTGAGGGTCACATGAACACTCTTGTGCATTATTGTGAATCTATGTCCTAATGCTTTTATGAATAGAAGTATCTTGGTATTACCTTTCGTTTGTGAGTCTCCTTAATTACACTCTCTATCTGGGGACATCCAAGTCCTTTCCTTCCTACATCACCAAGACCAGAGGTTATTTGGGATGGTCTTATCACCTTTCAGCTCTGTGTGTCATTTATTTCCCTCTTTGGCCTTCACCTAGATACTCTGCAAAATAGGGTTGATAACATCTAGTGTGTAGGGCGATGGAGATTTGGAAGAACAATGCATAGCCTATTTTATGTAGATTCTTATGATTGAGAGACCATATCCATCTGAACTATGGAACAGCTAGAGTATGTTCACAATTTGCCTTTTATCATTCTTTCCATAGAACACCACCTGCTACAGTTTCAATGTGAAAGTTTCACCATGGGCTCCTGTTTGAATACTTGGTCTCAGCTGGTGCTTCCTGACACTCATGTGCTCACCTATGGAGGGCAGAGGGCATCTAATGTTCTGGTATATTATCTTCTACTTCTGGTATATTATTCCCCTGAGAGTGGCTAGCCTGTAAGAAACAAGGCAATCTTTTTGAAAAATCCTTTGATCTCAATCATCTCTCAATGGTGCTTATTAGAGCCCAGAATTTTAAAATCATTAATTTTGTGGGATAAAGTAGAAAAACGCAGGACAAGCTAAATACTGACAGATTCCTCAAAGTTCCAATGCCCTCAACCTTTCCACCAGGACTGAGGAAAAATGAAGGCAAGAAGAGACCAACTTACAGGTACACGATGCTTGACAGGGAGAGTGGGGGAGACTTGGAAAGTTTCTCAACCCCTGTTCAGTATCCTGCTCTATGACACCCAGAGATCACAGCCACTTCACCAACCACAGGCTCAAAGAGCAATGAATGCATCCATTCAAACGTGTTTTATGTACTGTCAAACTCTGCAGCAAGCTAAGAGACCATTGTATTCCTGGGGCTGCTCAGTGACCCCTGTCCCCAGCCTCAGGTCAAGTCCCTACTTCCCTTCTCTTGTTGTCACAGAACAGATGGAAAATTAGAGTCCTTCTGTCTTCTTCTTTTGACATCCTCTCTAGCCTGGAAAGAAAGCTTATGTACTTCCCTCTTTCCGAGGGGAAGTGTGCAGAACAGGCTGTTTAGAAAGCGCAGTTGTTATTTATGTTTCCTTGTCTCTCCGACAGTCACCCCACTGTGCTTTTAAGGAAGATTGGGGAGGGAAAGCTGAACCCCTGCCGGGAGGAGTAATGAGTTTCCCTAGCTTTTGTGTGAACCAGCTCTTCTGAAAGCTAACCTTCTCCCCAGGCGCCCAGTACTAATTAAGAGGAGAGGTGGCTGCCTTGGTACGTATCTTCTGAAGCAGATCTCCACCTCTTTTTTCATCACTGGAACACCAACTTCTCTTTTTTCTTCTTAATTCTCCATATGGATTCACGCTTGGGAGAAGCTGAGGAAACAGTGGGCTGGAAGTGTTAGTGTCACTAACCAAGGTCTAAGAGCCCCGTCCTGCCCTTTTTACTACCTGTCAAGTGACAGAGGAGTACCTGCTCTCAGTGGAGCTATTTAGGTATGGGCAGAGATTACTTAAATATTTGTTGTAAAAATGCCTCTCAGTGGCCTGCCTCTGTGGATATTTTAATAAGCCCCCTATTTAGCCAAAAATTATTAACTGCCACTTTTGCGCAGGACAGGGTGATAGAAGCGTCTTTACAGTGTACATTGCAAACTTTCCTGCATTCCAGAAGAAGAAGAAGAAGAAGAAGAAGAAGAAGAAGAAGAAGAAGAAGAAGAAGAAGAAGAAGAAGAAGAAGAAGAAGAAGAAGCCACAGAGAGCAAACTATGTAGGCAACAATACATTGAGATATGTTGAGGAGCTATGCCAATGGGGAAGACATCTTCTACCTTACTTAGATGGGCAGAGGGTGCCTTCCCCTCCTCTTTTATATGTCAGTGAAGCTAAGAGCTGAAAGGAGAAAGCAGTAAGGAAAACTTCATGATCAAAAGCATGTCCCAGCACATGATGGAGAATTATGACTGCATTTCCTTGCAGAATGTATAGTGATACTGATCCATAGCAAAGGAAGACTGGAGCTTGTCCCTGCACAGCCAACTATGAATGCCTGGGTATCAATGGGCATCATTCATTCCAAACTGTGGTGTCTTCCTGTCCCAACCTTTCAAAGATTAAATGTCTTTCTTTTCAGAAGTCTACTCATGTGCATAGACTTGCATGCACACACACACACACACACACACATTCTTTCACAGCTATCAAGAGATGATTCAATATTCATTCTGCTAAAATATTTTTGCCTGCAGACTCAAGTGCGAAACACAGCTGTCTTGTCTATAGTCACCAAGAAAATCACCAACGTACGTAGGCAATGCACCGGTGCACACATATATGCACACGTATACTTGCAGTGTAAGTGGAATGTTATATTCAGAGGATAGCTCAGTTAATAGTGTTTGCTTGAATCTGAATACAATTCCCATTACCCACTCAAAAAAGTTCAGATGACACGCTTGTAAACCTTTCCCTGGTTAGGTAGAAATAGGCAAATCCCTGGAGCACTCTGCGTAGCCTAACTAGCCTAACTGGCAAGCCTTAAGTCAGTAAGAGGACTGATCTCAGAAAACATGGGAAAGCACCTGAGAAAGGACCCTTGGAGGTTAACCTCTGACTTTTACACATACCTATGCACACGAGTACATACAAGAATACTCACACATTCAAGCATTCAAAGAATGAACATGTGTTATTATATAAGGAGATGGTGCTCCCCTTTATTTTGAGAAATATGGAGAATCTTATAGACATAAAGACCATCTGAGCTACAGAGCTAGCTCAGTAGTTTCCGTAGAACAGAGTTTTATTCTTAGCACCCATGTCAGATGGTTCAACATCATATCATTTCAGCTCCATAGTATTTGATGTTCTCTCCTGGACTCCAGGAGCATGTACACATGTGCATACACACATATGCATGCCCATGCACACATACACAAAGACAGACACAGACACACCTACCACTGAGAAACAGCTTTAGGGCCCAGATTCTTTTAAAGACATATGTATGTTTACATTAGTGATGAGAGAGTGGGGAGGAGGGAGAGAGAAGACATTATCAAGCTATCATATTTGCACTTGGGATTTGAGAACTTATTTACAATGAGATTTTATTCATCCTCGATTCATATATTGACCCTGGCACTTTGCAACCTGGATGAAACTACAACCTACAAATTTCTCTGACTCATCAAACTGTAGTCCTCATCCTGTAAAAGGACATGTGCCTTCCACAGCTTTCAATAGAATTAGGAGCAATCAGAAATATATGCATTTTTCAGACTTATGAATGTAGAGAAAATACGGTTCCTTATGCCTTCTTATGTTTGATTTGCGAAATGTATGTGAAGGGTGTAATGAATTCTCATCACATACTCTCTCTCATAAAGCCATGGAGTTTTCTCTTTAAAATCTGACTTGAACCTCCTGGGCCGTGCCTTAGGAGACTGAAACAGAACTCAATATTATCCTTCAAGCTGCCCTCACTAACTAGTCTCCTGGTCAATTCCATCAGGAGATTCTTAATAAACAAGGTAAAATCATCAAAGATTTTTAAGTTGTCCCTGATGTTCTGGATGATCATAAAAAGAAATCTCATAAGGAATATCCTTCACACTTAGTTGGACACATACCATGTCAAAAATAATGGCAGTAATATATCCTTGCTTGTATTTCCAAGACTCCTTTCTCTAGTCCCAAATTCATATAGAAATTGGAAAGTATCAAAATCTCTATATAAATGGGGTTCTCCACATATAGATTCAAGTAGAATCAGCTGGCTCATCAGGGTGATGGCTGAAGGAGAAGGATAAGCTGTCTTCTGCAAATATTAGGGTTTACTGTATATTAGAAACCTTCAGGGTTGTTGAATTTTGGTTTAGCAGTTAACTAATTGGTTTTGCTGCTTTTTCCTTGGATCCCAAGTTGGCTTTTAGCATCCCTTCTGCAGCAGTTTATAATCGTCTGTAAGTCTAGTTTTAGAGAATCTGAGAACCCTTAGCCTCTGTGGTCATCAGGCATGTGCATATGGCACATACATACATTAAGACAAAACACTCATACACATTTTCAAGAAAAACAAAAAACCAAAAAACCTTTCACATCAACAGCAAATGCTGATGAAACATGATTTGTATTTGTAACCATTCCCAACATGGTACCATAAACTTCATACCTGGTACTATAAACTTGGTCTAAAGCTCATGACATTGGGAAGACCCATAACCCAAGGAGAAGACCCAATACTGTTTTGATAAACAATTATATATTCTAGCTGACTTCTATATATTTACACTTATATCCATGTTTTTAAAAGAGTGTGTTTTCTGACCCATCCTGTGTTAAACAAAGAAATAAAAAAAAACCAATTTGAGCAGCACTCTTATAGGTATATAACATGATAAAGTCTCATCCTCTTCAAAGTTAGAAGCTTGTGTCTCCACCTAACTGTCTTCTTCCTGCTCCCAGAAACTCTCTCTTCACTCCTGTCCAAGTTGTTACTTCAGAAAGGAAAGGTTAAGTCAATAGAGGGAGCTAGGAGAGCAGTGGATATGTTTTGTTACAAGAAAGAACATTGAATTCTAGTACTAGGGACTGAATTAAGGTTCTCCATAAGAAAAGAACTGAGAGAATGAATATATATGTGCATATATGTATGCATATATAAATGGGGATTTATTAGGATGGCTTAAATGCTATGGTCCAGCTAGTCCAGCACTTGCTGTCTACTAAAAGGAATTCCCAAAATCCAGTAATTTTACTACAGTCAAAATCCAGTAATTAATTGTTCAGTCCAAAGGCTGGGTGTTTCAGCTGGTCTTCAGTATACACCAGACCCTGAGAGAATAGGCTCTAATGCTACAGAAGAAAAGGACTTAGGGGCTAGAATGAGGACAAGTAAGTAAAGAGAGAAAGAGACCTTCACTTTTCCATGTCCTTTAGGCTACCACCATAAGGTGTGACTCACATTAAAGGTGAATCTTCTCACCTCAAGAGAACTCAATTAAAAGTGGGTTTTCCTAGTGCAAATGATTTAAGAAAAATCTCTCATAGGGACACATGGATGTGTAGATTTTAGTTAATTTTCAATCTAGCCTGCTGACAACCAAGAGCAGCCATTACAGCTAGTGAAAAATCCAGCGACAGAGGAAAGCCAGTGATCTTCATGGTCCTTTTGGACTGACAAGCTATTCTTTTACTTTAAACAATTATTTGTCCATTGTTCTCATCACATGCTCATTCTGTTATCTACATCCTTGCATACAGAACTTCAAGTTTTTCATAGTTAAAATTAATATGGGGTTGGGGATTTAGCTCAGGGGTTGGGGATTTAGCTCAGTGGTAGAGCGCTTGCCTAGGAAGCGCAAGGCCCTGGGTTCGGTCCCCAGCTCCGAAAAAAAGAACCAAAAAAAAAAATTAATATGTGTTTTCATTGTATATTGATTTAAGTGTTAAGACATGTTTGTTTCTATTTTAGCTAAAACTATTTTATGTCTACGTGTATATATGTTTATGTCATATGTTCATTTCTGTGCTGGTGCATTTACGTGTGGACTTCAGAGTATAATTTTGCTGTCAATCCATGGGTTCCATCTACCTTGTATTTTAAGACAGGTTCTCTCACCAAGTAGGGATTCACCTAACAGTATAGTTGGCTGCTCATCAAGCCCCAAGAATCCATCTCAGTCTGCTTCCCCAGTCTGTACTGCCGTGCTGAGTTTTCGCATACAGGTTCTGGGGATTAAACTCTGGGTCCTCCTGCATTATCTTTACCTCCTTTATGCAGGTGATGATAGGCTGAATATGATTATCCATGGTATTGGTCAGTACTAAAAGATATCTATCTATAACACCTCCCTCAACTGAGGCAATGAAGGACCACTCAGAAAATTCCAGAACTGACATTTTTGCCACTTCATTGAGTTTCAGTGACTTGCTCCTTGGAGATCTCTTCTCTTTCTATGTTCTCTGAGGCAGGCAGCTTCTTAGTGATCTCTGGGTTCTCATCGCCTAGCATGGTGCCAGACTGGGAGAAGGTTCTTCGTTCCTGTTTGATGCTCAGATTAAGATTCTGTGGTGGCAAAAAGAGGAAGTTCTGCAGTTCAGGTTTGTGATTCAAATGTTCCTTCCCATTGCCAGATGTGTTTTCTCCTTGAAGCGCACTCTGTGGAGATGATGGTCCATGAGGGGGTGATAAAGAGTATGCCAACTCCAGAGACAAATCTTCCTAAAGAGTGTAAAGAGTGCCTTGTTCTGTGATGAAACAATGGTTCTCTCTTTTCTGAGATGTGCAGTGTCAGTAGGCATCTTCCTACCAAAAAATTCTCCCAGCTTCAAGGATAGACAACATTTTCTATGACACAGTAAATGTTTCAGGCTTTATGGGCCAGGTGGTCTCTCTTGTGATTTCTCCATTCTTACAGCTTCAAAGAAGCTATGAGCAATAGGAAAGTGAAAGTACATTTTCATGTTTCAATAAAACTTTATTTCAGCATCAAGTAAATCCTGGCTTTAATGCTTTGTTTAGAGTTTCTTGATCCCTTTTCTAGATTGTTATCCCCATTAGTCTCCTAGAAAACCTTTTAGATGCCATCTTAGTTTTGCTTACCTGTCACAGATTTGAATGTTGAGAAGGACTGATTATTTGTTACATCTTGACACTGTAAGTTCAGGGAAATTTCTTGTTCCATGTTCTAAGAAGCTTTTAGATATTCTTAAAAAATAATGTCTTCAGTACCTGTAAGTTTGAATTCAGAAGGCTATCTCTGTTTTGTGTGTTTGGGTACAGTGCTGAGTTTGAACTTTAACCGGTGTCATGATTTCTATAAAGAAATAATCCAAAGCCCTAATAATCAGAGACTTTTAGGCCATAACTATGGCATTCTTTATTTTAAAAAAAATTCTGGGAAGGAGAAAAGAAGAAGTAATTGCACAAATAGAACTATTTTCTTATTGAACATTTAACCTTCTGGTTTTACTGAAAAATTCTGTAAAACTAGCACAAGTCTTTTGGTTATTTACCTAAAATAACCCTAAATGCACACCATTCTACTTGCTCCATACTTCTTATTCAAAATGAAGGCTAAATCATTTCCTTTGTCCCTTGTGAGGCAGGTTTGTTTGCCTTGGTTTTGGTTCTCTGAAAATCCATTCTGTTATGTTCCTGCATCTGCTCCGTGCTCCTATCCAGGCATTTCACAAAGTGAAAACGATCCCTCTCCAAGGAGGATGATGGTTCAGGCATGGTCTGTCACCTCACAGGGGTGGTTTCACAGACACAGCTCTATAACATCACATTTGCTTATAAGATTCAAAGGGGCGTTAACCCTTCTAATGCTTGTCTCTTGTCAGCTTCCTTTAAAGGGTAATAGGCTTCATTTCTGTAGGGGTAGCATGTATATTTGAGAGCTTCGAGGCACTTGGCTAGGGTAAGCTCATTATTTCTGGAAGAAAATAAATTAATGTAAAACTGATTATAGGAAAGTTAACATGCTTAAGGTACAGTTAAGATTAAAGATCTAAAACCCAAGATACCATGAAAGATAGTCATACTTTATAAGTCCAACATCACGGGGTTGTATTATTTTAGAATTCAGTTCATGGATCATTGATTGGTACTCTCAGCACAACACAGTATATATTATTTCTAGACACATTTAATTCTTTCAGCACTGCTTTCTGTAATAGCTTTTAAGATGGACTGTTAAAGACAGTACATGGATGAAATGCAGGAGGAGGAAAGTGAAACTGTAGTTTTGTGTCCTGCTATGGTGAAGAACATCATTCTGGAACATCTAGGAGGATAATAAGAAGAGGACTCAAAAGAAAGTGTTTCATTCTGTTCTTTCTTCTATGTAAAGTTCTTCTCATCTCTGGAAGTGTGGTTTCCCTTTAAAAAACCATATGATGGGGTTGGGGATTTAGCTCAGTGGTAGAGCGCTTGCCTAGCAAGGCCCTGGGTTCGTCCCCAGCTCCGGAAAAACAAAAAAAAAAGTCTTATGATCCTGTAATTCTTGATACCTTTTCAGTGCTCTCTTATCTTTAACTTTATTCTTGCCAAACACGATGCAATCTTACTGACTGCACTACATCTTATGTCATAAAATTCCTTTGTACTATACTTCACATTCTCCAAAAATATGTGGGCTAAGTCTTGCTTACCTTTCAAACTTCTAGAACACATAAAAATAAAGATTTTCCATCTGCCCCCTCCTCCTCTTGCTCCTCTTCCCTTTTTTACTTCTTCCTACTGCTTCTCCCCCCTCTCCCCCTCTCTCACATCCTCCTTCCCTCCCTCCCTCCCTTCCTCCCTCTCTTTCTCTCTCACTCTGTCTCACTCTTCCCCTTTCCTTGTCTTTCCTCTCATGATTCTGGTCAGTAATCATATAAAAAGGAAATGTGTAAGCTTCACTTGATGTTGTAAAAACAAATGCACTTAAGACTATTATTCTGGCTATGTGATTTCCCTGTATAAAACATTGAATTATTTCATCATTGTGAAATTTATCTGTGCACCCAAATTTATGCTTTACATCTTTTTAAGATAGGGCAAGAGGCATCAGGAATGGAAGATTCCAGATGCCCCATAGTGTACACAGAATTCAACAGTATTGCTAGGAAGATTTTTTTCTGGCTTTTGTGTTTGTTTTTTCTTTTATTATGCAAACATGTAAGACCATTGAACCAAAAGTTACCAAAAAAGAAAAGAAAGAAAAAAAAAAAAAAAAGAAAACACCATCCCAGCAAAGAAGCTTTTCAGTTTTTTTTAAAGTGCCCCAACAATGGACCACACTAACAGCATACTTTCTGTTGATTTTTAACAAACAATGCATGTTTTTCCTCATTCCCATGTCATTCAGTCTTTTAAATGACTGAATTCTCTTCTATGTTTATTATAATTGAAGCTTTAGTCCATATGATCTTGCAAATATTTATTTTCATTTATTTATTTTTGGCCTGTTTGTATGCCCTTCTTCTCTGTCTTTGAAATTAAAGCAAAAATGACAATAATTGAAAGAGTTGGAACTGCAACTTTAATTAATTTCAGTTCTTAATAAGACCATGAAGCCATCTGAACACTTGTCTTGACACCATAAAACTGTGACACCAAAATAGTCTCTGGTGAGGTTCTTAGGGCCTGTAGTTAACACTGTTTCTTATGAGCTATGGTTGGAAGGAAGAATGGGGGAGGAGCATATGCTTCTGTGGAACCAGCATAGTGATGAATAATCAAAATTCCAGGGGAACTTTACTAGTGAGGTTATGTTGGTCTACTAGATCTTCTCTTCAGTGTCCTGGGATGGTGGACCACAGCTATGTCTTTGTTAATATTCTGATCCATAAAATAGAATGATGATCTCAGTGCTACTTCCATTAGCAGTTGTGGAAACACTCAAATACCACAGAGTCATTGACACAGGTTTTCTGTACTGAGCATTTAAGTTAATTTCTTGACTGAGTAGGAATATGCATTTAATTTAAACTCTGTCTAAATTTGATATTTTGCTTTATGGGAGCATCCAGTGACCTAAAGGAAAGAGACAAAGGCAAAGATTAATACATATCCTGGAGAACCAAGGCAATGGAATCCATATTTCAAGGCAGCTTCACTTTTTTTTAAAAAAAATCCAAGATGATTGCTCTTAGTATGCCAGTCATTCTGGCACCTGAGAACATTGAATTCCTTCCCTTCTCTTTGGACTCATGTTTTTGGCAGAGAGTGATGGATTAGACTGTTTATTGTGATGATCACTCTGATAGGATCAAGATCTGTCCAATAGAATTACTTCTGGGAATGTCTGTAGAAATTTTCAGAGAGATTTAGCTAAATTAGAAGACATCTGGACATAGGTAAAACCTTCCCTAAGCTGGAGTGTTAGGAAGAATCAAGTGCATGAAGGAACCTGAGTCCTGACATCCATCTTTTCCTGCTTCATGATGGCATGCTCAGTGCGCCTGGCTGCCCTGCTCTACCACCACCATCCCATAACAGAGAGCAGGATTCTCAATCCCCTACTTCCCTTCTTAAGTTGCTTTCATCAGGAGTTTGGTCACCAAAATGAGAGAAGTAGTTTATATGTCCCTTTAAGTCAGCTCTCATATTGTTCATGTTGTCTTGGAACTCTGGACCGTCCAACAGTCTCCCTGCACCAGCAATCCACATTGCCGGAATTAAGAATATCGATCACCATGACATAAATACATACAATGTAAAAGAAACAAAAAAATACTAAGAAAGGCATTATTAGCTCAGAAATAAACAAGTAATTGAAAGGAAAGTATATGAGCATTTAGTGCCCAAGAGTATTTCCTGCAATATAAAAGAAGTGGCTTTAAATGGTTCACTTCCTCACTGACCCTTTGAGAACTACCAACCCTATGCACTGTTCATGACTCTGGAGTAGCAAAGTTCTCCTATAACCTATGGAGTCCACTAAGAACTAACTTCTCAGGACATAGCAGGAATGCCCTTGGTTGATAGGGTGATAATATACAAGTGCTTTGTTGCTTAGAGTTAAGGAGGATTGGGTCCAGGACCACTGACCAGGACCAATGAGGAACATTTACCATGACAAGCTGCTCAGTCGAGAAAGCAAGTGTGTTGTGCAGACCCAAGTGACAGGGAACAGGGATATTTGCCTCTCTATGCCCACTACTTAGTTAATGGCAATTAGGGGATATTAACTACTCGAGCAAATCAAAGTTTACATCCTAATAATGAGTAATAAATGCAGATTTACTCCACTTACAAGGCCACTTTTAGAGGTGGTTGAATTAGGGAGTCAAGGGACTGGACATGTCTGTCTTTTGTTAGACATTCACTTGAACTAACTCGTTTGCATTTTGCACTTATGAAGATCTGCTTTGTCCTTTGGTTGGCTTGCTTTTTATTGATTGGTGCTTAATAGAGGACCCAGTGAGACATTTGTAGCTAAATTTGTTAGGAGGCACTTCCAATTCCAGTTCATTTGTAATGAAGATGAATGATAATCAGAGTTAACAGGAAATAGTATTCAATGCTACCTTAAAGATGACTTATGCAGAGTAAGTTAGGAAGCTTTCCTAGCTAACAGATTAAGATCCATCTATGATTGAGCCCCAAACTGACAAGTACCTCATGTAGTTTGATATGCAGGACGAACTATCTTTGTAAGAAAACAGATCTTTTCTCACGTGAAAGCAACTGCTCCTGAAAATTAGACACTCACACACATGTTCATGGCATGTGTGTACTTCTGGATAGATATATAGAAGTTTAACAATTAAAACTACATATTGGGTACACTACTACATTACACACACTACTAATGCCTGCCTCTGGTCTTACATTACTCTGATTTAGTCTTAAGGTTGACCTGGACAGTACTAGTCTTAAAATCTGCTGAAATCCTTCTTGTGTGCAGATATACAATGAAGCTGACAATCCAATCTGTGTCCAAGCCTGGTGCCTCTGTGACTTTTCGACTTTATCACAGAGCCTGGGCTAATTAAAGACCATCTTCCCCCTTTTGCAATAGGCCAAGATGTCTTTACATCTGTATTGTGAAACAGCGCTCCCTATTGTGTTACAGTTCACAGGTCACTTAAACCATCTGAAACACAGAATTTGGTTCCGAAGAAATGAGCACAATCTCTTCCTTGCCTGCTCTCTGTCTTTGTTAAGATAACTCATGCAGGTCAGAGGAGAGGACTCAGAGGGTAGAGCACTTACTTATGTTGCAAGCCTGATCACTTGCGTTCAAGACACAGAACCCATAGGAGAGAACCTGCCTTCCACGCATGCACCATGACAAATGAACACTCATGTATACACAATAAAATAAATACAATTTTAAGGAATATAATAGATGAAAAAAGTGTTTTAGGAATCATAAAGCATTTTAAAATGTAATCATCTCATAATATTGTTCATATATAGAAATGTGCACATATCTTAGTAATTTGTAACTCTAAGCACATGAAATTTGATAAATGCCAGAGACTGTTACGGAATCTGTTTTCATTGAACAAGAGAGTGCCCTTTCTTGGTGACAATAACTCTTATCATCACAGGAATTTCAGTTCCGAGAGCATTTCAGGACTCCAAATCCAGAGCAGTAGATGAATTCACATGAGAAAAGTTTCCTGTGAATTCTGAAACCATAGTAAAAGTTCGAGTTTGTTTTAGTAATTATTTCTCTCACTCGTGGAATGGTGGAACCGGATCCCATTAGCTCAAGACAGTTGATTTCTGTATTTCCTCTTGACTCCTCATTCAATGACTTGAAATTGGCCATAATGAGATTCTTGGAACTATAGAAATCAGCAAAGTGTACAATCAGGTTTTACTTTTTTATTTGATTTTATTTTATTCACCTGTATATTTGGTTTTGAGACCCAGCACATCATGGCCAGGATCTGGAGCTAACAAACATAGACAAAGAGAACTATTTCACTAATATCAAACAGTTTTAAAAAAATTTAATTCAGTCATGATTGAAATCACTAACACATCTCGGATTAGGAACGTAGTTTAGGGACTGGAAAGATGCTCGGCACCTAAGAACACTTCCTGTTCTTTCAGAAAACCAGATTTGGTTCCAGAAGTCACTTTAGGTAGCCCGCTTTAACTCCAGTTTAATGGGACCAGATCTTTTATGAACTCAAAAGACACCCATGCACACATGTACATATCCCCATCCAAATGCATGTAAATAAAAATAACCTTTTCAATTTAAGAATTACTTGAAGCCAGGAATATGGGAAGGTGGACTCAGGGTGATTATTGGGCCTCACTGGCCAGCTAGCTTAATTTATTAGTGAGACCCTATCACAATAAAACAAGACAGATGTTTCCCGAGGAAAGAAATTCAAGTTGACCTCTGGCTTCCATACAGGTCTGTACATACTCATGCAGGGATATGCACACAAAACCACACAAGTACAATTCTTCATTCCTAAAGAAATTCTTATATTCTTTGCAGCCATTTCTCTTCTCCTGTGGCTGTTCTGTTGCAATCGTTTGCAATCATCACCATAATGCCCTCATTCTCAGATTCTGAGATTCCTCAGTACTGATCCCTAAAGTAGAGCCCCTGTCATCAACCCGTGCTGAAGAGGCTCATGAGTCAAAGTCTGTTCTGGGCTTTAGCTCTCCCCCTCTTGTTCTGATCTGCGTGATGTGTCTAATTGAATCCGAACACAGGATGTTTTAAGGATGAACTGTAGCCTCAGTGAGGCCAGACATTTACTCCTCTGCGATTCTGTACCTTTGCATCCTCTACAGCACTCAGTGTTGCCTGCAGGTTGAGTTGTTGCAAGTGGATCGTATGGTCATGGGTCAGACACTGTCACACAAAGAAGTTATAAAAAGACGAGGCCTTGCTCTCAGTGCTAGGAATTAGCCAGGTGCACCATTATGTAAAGAGCTCAAAGTGGAGAGCACAGTAATTAAAACAACAATGAAGCCATAGCTTATGCAACACTGTGTAAATATGATATTTTCATCTGTGGTATTGTACAACCAAGCACACTGAGCTGCAATGTGAAGTGATTTTCAAGGATGCTGAAGGAAAGCAAATGAGGACAGCGGGATGGAGTTCCTCCACTGCCTTGCCAGTCAAAGGCCCATTGTGTTTACTACCTGGGGAGCATCTGGACACCTCCTACCATGTCATAGGTTGCAGAAGTCATGATGCATTGCCTAGCAGGAGAATGCACAGGTACAGAAATCCAGGCACTCAGCTGGAGTAACAAAACTACAATCACATTAGGATGGTCTCAAAGACTTATTTGTTTCAATCAGTACAAATTAACTAGATTCCAGGAACAAGAACTATGATCACTATGCTTATAGGATATTTTATTTTAAGTAGTCACCTAAACAACATTTGTTTTTAGTCGCGTACATTGGGTTGGGGTAAAGATGTTCCTTGAATCCTAAAGAAGGCATCAGATCCACTGAAGCTAGAATTACCAGAGTTTCTAAGCCACCAGACCCAAGTAGCAGAAACCAACCTTGATTCCTGTGCAAAGCAGTAGGTGCTCCCAGTGGCCGAGCTACTTTCCAGTTCCAACTGTATAATATTTAAATACTTCACAACATAGTACTGTATACTACTTTGATAGTTATTCATCTGTACAAGTAATTTGAAATCTATTTTAAAAGAGAGCATGTATTCATGATACAAGAGCTTTGAATATGGAAGCATAATCATTTTCTCACCTATTTATGACTGTAATACTAAGCAGGACTGAGGTGTGCTTATAGTCTAAGGTATGCGGAAATAGGACTAGCAATACATCATACCCTTCTCAACGACCGCCAAGCCCTACTCTACACTGGATGCCAATGGAAATGGCATCTTATAGTCATTTGATCTATTATTTTTTCATTTTAATTTTAATTGGTATAAGTATATGTTTATACTATATTACATTTGAAATATGTATACCTTGAAGACTTAAGTTAGTTTGAATTAATTAATTTGAAACCTGTTACTTCAACTATTTATTTTTTTGTGATAAGGACATCTAAAATGCTCCTAACTTTTTTCTTTTATGTATATCTATATGTGTTTTAGGGTACACATGTATCTATATTGGGGTGCTCAAGTGTGGAGGCAAGAGGTTAATATTAGGAATAGTTTCCAATCGCTTTATACCTTAGATATTATGAGTGTCTCTCATGCATTCAGCTAGTCTAGTAGCCAGTTCACTCTGTAGATTCTGTTTCTAACTCTTGAGGGTAGGATAGTGAGTGGACCATGGTGTCCACTTGACATTTATATGTCTTCTGTGGATCTGAAATCCTCTAGTAACACATCTCAGAAATGCTTTATCCCCCGAGACATCTCCTCATATCCTGCTTAGAGATTTCTCAAACAATATACTAAATACTGTCACATGATCATTTTGAATTTATGAAAGTGTGTTAGAAACTGTTTTTTCTACAAAAATCCCAACTGTTATTGAAAGGAAGTAAGATACAGCATGTTCCTGAGGTGACAATTATGGCTCAGAAGCACAGATACAGGTAGTCCCCAAGTAACATGTGCCCATGATGTGGGTATAGTTTCAGATACATATTAAGATTTACAATGGAAATTCTCAACTCAAAGCATATTTCAAACACACAATATTTTATTTACAGAATTGGGGGGAATATCTTCTTAGGTTTTAGATCCAATCTGATGACATTCTAATCCTTTGGGTTTGTGAAGGCTTATGTTCTATAAAGTGAACACCTTACAAAACATTTTTACCTTATAATCACATGTGTGCTATGTCTGACAGTGAGGTAGCCAATAAACTGCTGTTAATGTAGTAAAAATAGCCCAACATAACTTGGATCTACATCTGAAACATCCCAAGTTTCCAAAGTAAAGAAATTCTAATCAGTTATTTGACTGTGAAGAATATTTAATATGACTGTAGCTTTTCCCCTAATAGTAACTTCAGATCACTGTGTCATATGAATACTCAATATTACTTAATTCATGTTAAATAAGAAGATGCTTGTTGAAAGTTGAGGCAACTCATGAGGCAAAGACTGCACACCCAACTTTTATTTGCAGAATAATAATTTATAAGTATTTTCATTCTGGGTTTACTTACTGTGTTCTTTCTTGTATGAAATTTAAATTATACAGACAGCTTGAGTGAGTGTGAATATTTAATATATGAGTGACTGAGGATCAACTAAGGGTTTTACTTGGCAGTACTGGCCTTAAATATGTGCGTATACTCTTCCTTATTCAATATTAAGTTGTTGACTTACTGAGTACCACTGTATTGTTGACATTTTTGACAATGGAGGTAGAAGACTAGATTGACCTTCTTGTCACGTGAGGAATATGGCCTTCATCCAGACCATGCCTCTTATAAACTACTAAGGGTAGCATCTTTCATGACAAAAATTAAAATCTGAGTGTTTAAACATACATGGAAGTGGAATACTGTATGAGCTGAGATCTGACAAAAATGTATTAGCTTATAAAAGGTGTATGGAGGAGAAAAATCCACATAATATGGGAGTACAAAGGAGGTAGCAGGGTAGTTTCTACTGAGCAGAAGAGCATCCTTTCCACAAAATGGACAGGGAATAGAATACCCTTTGTAGAGTGGCAGAAGAGAAGCTAAGAGCATGCATTACCCACAATCCATCCAAGAAAGACATTGGTCTTTACTCTAATGTGAAGACCTGCAAAGGACATCGTTTGCATCCTTGTCTCTGGGTAACATCAAATTGTCTATCAATTCAAAGTACTAGAAATGCAACTTGGTGGTCTTGAGAAGGACCCAAGGCTATGAAGTCATTTCCACCAGTAACTATCACAGTCACAGACATCAGGCCCCTCCAGCTGACTATGTTGCTAAAACTGTGGGGGGCATGGACATCTTTAACTCTAAAACAGTACAAACGTTCACCAGCTCACAGATCAGTGGCTTCATGACTTAGAAGTACCAGAATCATGAGCTGCTAAATTTGAATCAACACTTTGTGCCTTCTGTCTTCATTATCTCCTTGCGTTTATAGTAACACATGACTATTTCTGATATTCGAAGTGAGCATTAGTATTGGCCCATTGCTTTACTTAAAACATGATCGTTAGTAGAGTTAATGAGTTAATTGAGTACCCAGAATGTCCTATGAGCTACACTCTACAAAGCATGCATCTGTGTGACTGTTAACTCTGTAATTGCTTCTTAGTCTCTCTGGGCCAAGGGACAGGCAGTTACGGTCACAGACAGTAGACTCAGGCTGTTTCTTAGAGCACTTTTCACAGCAAGGGGTTCCTTTTGTGACTGCTCTGAGTTGCTTTGGCAGGAATTTTACTCCTGTCTAATTTCATAAAAGCATAGTGACCAGTAATATGCTGTCCCATAGAAGACCTCATTGTACTAAATTACATTATATTTATTATATTATCACTCTATTATATTATTTTATAACATAAGCACATTCATACAGAAATACAATATGTGCTGCAATGTCCTTTCATTTGGTCTTCCTATGTCGATTGTCTCCCTCTCCTTTTTCTCTCTATGATTTTTTTTTCTGTTTTGCTTCTCTCTCCTCACCTATTCAGGGGGACATGCCAGGAACTGATTCTTGTAGAATGGCAGGAAGGGCCTGGGTCCAATAGTTCTGTTGTCAGATTTCAATTTGGAATGGACATAATAAACATCAAAGCCAGCTTCTGCAAACTGTCTCCTTCTCCTCACTCTTTCTAAAGAGCACAGACCCAAAAACTCACATACTGTGGACTTTCCTTCAATTCCTTTAAACTGAGCTAGTGGCCAGTGGGATGGTTGGGTGGGTAAGGTGCTTGTTGCTGACCCATGGAACTTTAGTACCTGTAATGACCATAATTGTGGAAGGAGAAAACCAAGTCCTGCAATTGTCAACTGATGTCCACATGTATAACATGGCATGTATACACACACACACACACACACACATACACACACACACACACACACACACACACACATGCATGCACAGATGTGCACAGACAAACACATAAACACAAACACACACAATAGTTGTTTTTAAAAAAACAGCTAGAACATGCAGATTCTTTGTTTTGTTAGTGAATATTTATAAGCATTTATGTTTAATTTTCAGCTTTTAAAATGTTTATGCACGTGAATGTTTTACTACAAAGAGGAATATATACCATGTGTGTCCTTGGTGCCTACAAAAAAAAACTTTCAAGAACTTATAGCACTAGAGTTATAGGTAGCTATGGACAACCATGTAGGTGCTAGGAATTGAACCCATGTCTTCTGCAAAAGCAGCAAGTGCTCTTAATGGCCAAGTCATTTCTGAAGTTCATTTCTATGTTTCCAAATAGTTTTCTTAATTTTTAAACATTGTGTGAAAAGTAATGTGTTTTATACAGGAATCTTTATACATGTGTTGTTATGCCTTGTACTTATTTGTGCCCTCTCACTGCTCCTTCCTCTCTCCAAAACATACTTATGTTGTCTGCCTTCATGCATACATGCATATTTACACAATTGTGTACATATAAATCTGATACTTGTCTTTCAAATTCTGGCTTATTTTGTTTAACATAATGGTATGCGATTCAACCCATTTTTCTGAAAATGTCATGGTTTCATTCGTTTTAGGGTTAAATAAAGTTCTAACTTGTATCTATGTCCCATTCTTTCTACTCATTTATCTGTGCATTGCTCTCCATTGAGCCTCCATTGAGGGATCTGCTTCATGCTGGATTCTGCACAAGGTCCTACAGATAGAGAAACAGCAAATAAATAAATTAATTAAGCTTCCTCCGCTTCCATTGTTATCTTAGGTAGGACAACATGTATAAGCCATTGTGTGGGAAACATATGTCAGGATGAGAGCACAGAAACATCAGGATGCAGAGTGAGGTGGGACTGTCCTGGTCATTCAGAGAAGGTGTGGGATGAAGGGTACACTGAGGATGTCATACTGAATGAAAGCCAAAGAAAGTGAAGAAGAAGAAGAAGAAGAAGGCCACACATGAAAACCTTCCAATTCTAAAGCCAGTGTAATTCAAATGTGCAGGGATTTGGATGGTATTTAAAACACCATGACCAAAAGTTACATATAAAGAGTTCATTGGGGCTATGGTTCCAGAGGGTTAGAGACTATAATAGCAGGGACAACATGGCAGAAGGTAACAGAGCAGGAAGTTGCAAGATCACACACTTATCCACATGCAGGAGGCAGAGATAAGTAGAGCTGGAAATGTTTGGCCCTGAGCTCTCATACCTGGACCAAGTGTTTCAGAGACATCTCTCATTAAACCACCGGAGGTGGTTTTGCAGGATATCACCACCCCCCTCCGGCTACATTCCAAGGGAAATGAGCCAAAAACAGGTTTTGAGACTGACGAGTAGAAAGGATAATAAAAAGTCATTAATCCAAAGAATCATTCACCTTAGAATTCTCGGTATTCCTGGGTGGAATGTAGACGGAGGAACAAAGAGGAAACACCATCTCCACTTGCTCTCTACAGCTCTGACTTAACCTCTGGGGCTCTGCAAATGCATTTGTTTTCACTAACTGAGCAGTTCTGCCTGGCTCATGCCTCACAGCTTCTGTCTGTGGGGAGAATCTGAGGTCTATAACTGCAGTGTTAAGAGACACTATGGATGAATCAGACAGAGATGAGTCAGGTTTTGAAATTACAGGGGTGGACACCACTTTACTTAGTAACTGTCCTTTTGAAAATTAGCTTTAATCTTTTTGATTTGAGTCATAATCATGGAACTGTAATTAGTGGGTAAAGGACTTATTTGCCTTACTTGTCATCTAACCCAACTCTCTTGCTTTTAGTTGGGGGAAATTGAGGCATGATGAATGTGTCAAATGCTGTAACAACATCTATTTACTATTTCAAACACCTCTTGCATACACTCTCAACCTATGCGCTCATAAAAGTTCTTGTTCAAAAGTGCTTCTGGAGTTCCTGCGGTGTGTGGTATTGTGTTATGACATCTGAGTTTCAACTACTGACAGGGTAGACTTCACCACTATTTAGCTGACATTTACATTGATGGGAAGGCAACCATGAGAAGAGGTGAGCTGGGAACAGTAAGTGAAGATTACAAACCAGGAATTTAATGAATGGACACAGTGGGCAGAGAATGTAGCTCATTGATAGAGTGCTCACCTAGTGCTTGTGAGTTCCAGTGTTTAACTCCCAATACAGCATAAGAATTTAAATAAATTTAATAAATAAATAAATATAATAAATAAAATAAATTTAATTTCCAATAGAAATATGCCATCAAAAGAAGACAGATGAATCTTGATAACTTAGAAAGCACTGTAGTTGAGTTGGAGGGGTAGCTCAGTTTGTAGAATGCTGACCGAGCATGAATAAAGCATTGAGCTTTTTTCCTGAGTGCTATATAAATGGGGTGTGGTGGTATGTGTCTGTAATGTCACCATTTGGGACGGGGGTAGAAGTAGGAGTCAAGGTCACCCCTTCTCTATAAAGAGAGTCTGAAGCTAGCCTAGAAAACAGTTGGCCCTGTCACTAAATATAAAGTTTTGGAGGAAGCTAACGTTGAGGGAAGGAATGTCATAGAGACTACAGTCCAACCTTTGTTCTAAGGAGGTAACCCGGGAACTGAGAGCAGAATGAGGATGGGAATCTGGGTGGCGAATACCGCCAGGGTATCGGATTGCTCTTAGTGTGTTCAAGGAATAGACAGATGGCCACATGGCTCAGACATAATGAGCAGAGCAAATGTTCAATTCCAGAGGAAAGGGCATGGAACAGACTCAGACAGGGCCTTCTTCAGGCTCAGATTCTGTCCATTTCCACTCTCACATTGAGTGAGAAGACATCAGAAGGCTTTCAGGAGGGAAGTGATGGGAATAAGCTTATCAGAAGATCATCCGGATTCTCTGAACTATGTCACTGTAAGAGAAAAAGAATGGAGATCAGAGAGAAAGTTCTTTTGCCAACTGTGGCAAAACAAACAATGTAACAAAACAAACAAACAAAACCCAAACCAAACCAATCAAACAAAAAACAGTGGGTCCTAGGCTGCCTGGGAAATAAGGAAAAAAAACCAGAAATACAGATTTATCTTTTAAGAGTGTTACATTAGAGGATATAAACTCAAAATGTCATGTGTGTTTTTGGAAATATCTCGAACATCCTAGATTGCCAACTTCATTAGTGAAAGGGGCAAGGGGCCTGTGATAACATCACCCTTCTTAGGCATGGCTTACCTTCCTTCTCACTTTAGTAGTTGAACTGTCTTCATTTTCTCTCCTACTCCATGTACCTTTAGATAGTTGATCTACATGTTTCACTTCCTCCAATGACTGCTTTCTCAGAAATCCTGGGTACCTCAGAGAGCCTCTCTCTCTCTCTCTCTCTCTCTCTCTCTCTCTCTCTCTCTGTGTGTGTGTTTCTCTGTCTACTTTTCTTTCTATCTGATATCATCTCTGGGTGAAGTCATGGCTACCCGTATTTCACACATAGAGATCTTTTGAAATAGCTATATGCTTTTCCAAGCCTCCATCTTCTTCATTTCATTTGATGATGTCTCAATATTTTCTGATTCATTTTTAGAAGCAAGGCTAGCATGAAAGGTAGAATCATGGTCCACAAAGATGACTCCCTCACATCCTAATAGATACTGCTTATGAACATTTTATATTCATGGCAAGGGAGAATTAGTGTTGTAAAATAGAATGAAGGTTGATGCTCAGCTGACCTTGTAAGGACTATGTTTCCTAGAAAAGTATGTGTATATGAACATAAACGTGTGTGTGTATACCTCTGTGTGTGTGTGTGTGTGTGTGTGTGTGTGCAATTTTGTTATAATGGTTAGAGATCTTTAAATGTGCAAGAGAGACGCAGACAAATAGAGATGTGAAGAGCTGGCTTAGAACTCAGAAGTGAACAAGGGCCAAGTGATGCAGGTGGTCTCTCCAGCTGGAAAAGGCAAAGCAGATTCTTCCCTGCAGACTCCGGGAGGAAGCTACCTGCCAACACCTTGATCTTAGCCTGGCCAGAACCATTTTGGAATTCTGCCCTGAAGAACTGTAACATAAAAAAAGTGTGTTTCAAGCCACTAAAATTTTTGCAATTCATGGCAGCAGTGATAGAGAATGAATACATTTGGATTCTGTGTTGTTCTCTGAGAAAGAGTCCTATGAGCTGACACCAGATGGCAATGGTTGTGGAAAGAGCTTAGCTGGTCTCTCAGACTTGTCTTGCTGAGGTCTTTTAGGGTAGATCTTGTGACTTGTGCTGCTCAGAGTCCCCCTGGGCAGTTGAGAGTTTCCTAAGTTCTCTGTACTTTTTCAAATCCCTAACATCCCTCACAATCATTATTTTGCAAATGAAGGACTGAGTTTTCATATGCACCTAGGCCCAGATAGTGCCAATTTTCAAATGTGCAGCTTATTCTTAATGCTCAGGGTTCTCACTTGCTGATACCTTGCAGGTGAAGAGATGGTAGGCAGGAAGGAAGGCGTAAGTACTGTGTTTGCATAAGTTCACTAGCCTCAATTATAAATTCCCGTCTCAGGAGACCTGGCACTGACTCCGAGCATAGAGGTCTCTAAGCTCCATGACACATGGAGAACCTTAGGTCATTCCCTCAGAGTTCCACAAAGTTAATTAACATGCAGAACCAAAGGTCTGGTTTAGTGTACATTTCCTGGGGAAGGACTTGCGGGGTTGCTGAAGTTAATGAGAGACAGAAAGTCCAGAAGAAAGAATTTAGCACACAACCTGGCATTGTTTTAGCACTATAGACACAAGTTGGCAGAGAGTCTGATGAGTACTTTCCCTTGGTACAGCCACACGGTGTGAAAGAGGTAGGAATTCCTGCTTCATACATGTCTCGTCATTTCTGCTCCCTTATCAGGTCAGTGTGAGGAGTATAACCTATGAAGGAGCCTCACACCACACCAATGCTCATGCAAGTGTTAAATACAGAGCACTGTGGACAATCAGAAACTCTGGAGCCATGGGCTCATGGAAATAATTATAAGTAATGCTAAAGGGAAAAGGGCAACAAGACAGATAATGTTATCATGATGTTAGAGCCATAATAATGCTTACCCTAATCAAGAGGAAGGTCATAAAGAAGCAAATAATTCAACCACTTCTCCAAGACATGCATAGTGAAATAGTCAAGGATTTAGGAAATAAGATCAGAAAACAAAAGGGGGCAATCTTGTTTATGAGAAGAAATGTTGTAAATATTATATATTAAAAGAGAAGAGAATGTCTCACAGGGTCTAGTGCTAGCTCTTTTTTCCATCATTAGTTGGAGCCAATGGAAATATCTGCCAAGCAAACCCATTCCACATCCTCTCCATTCAACAAAGGAGGATAAAAGTTCAATGACGATATTGGTGAGAAAAATGCCACAATCACGTAAACAACACTTCACAAGAGCTTTTTCGTAGTCAGTGTTTCATTACTTCAAGAGTTCTGGGCATCTTGAATTGTTTAATTGTTCATTCTTGTTGTTAGTTGAAATGGAGGTAGGGCTGAAAGGAAAGACTGAGTTACAAATTATTTCTATGTGTACTTATGAGTCCGTATGGTTGTGTGCACAAATAAAAGCAAAGATTCATGGATACCAGATGAAGGAGTCATACCTTCTGGAATTGGTGTAAAAAGCAGTAACCTGGGTACTAGGAACTAACCATGGTCTTTTGGAAGAAAAGTACTCTTAACCATGAAGTCATTTCTCCAATCCCCAAAAGCAAAGATTCTTAAGTGAATCATGTACTCGATGAAGTTATATTTGAATTTGTAAATTGAACAAATTCATTTTAAAAACAAAGATTTTAAAAGTATTCTTGAATGAAACTATATGAATATATTTTTTAATGAAACATTTTGTCATCATGGGTGAAGGTAGAAAGTTGACTGGTGAGTGATAGAGAAGTAGATGAGAAGTATTGATGGGATATATGCTTGGTACACATGGGAAATGTCTTACATTTTAATAATAGCTAGAGAAGTAAGAGCTGAACTAAAACTAACAAAAGTTAAACTTAGACATAATGTCTAGTGATAGAAATACTAGGTAAAGGTGGCAAAATTCACAATAATCTACCAGAGCTTTGTTTAGAACAGCAACTTCTGACATAATAATACCATTTCTGGACATCAGTTTTATAGATACATGAATTTATAATGAATGTGGCATGAGACTATCTATTAGATATGTATGAATGATGCAGGCTGGAGAGATGGTACAGTGCTCCATGTTAAAGAGCACTTATTGCTCTTACCAAGGGCTGAGGTTAAATTCCCAGACCCACATGATAGCTCATAACTGTCTATAACACTAATTTCAGAGAATCCATCACCTCTTCTGGATTCTTTGTATGCTTTGCACTTATATACATATAGTCAAACACACACACATATGTATATAATAAAAATAAATATACTTAAATATAAATATATAAATGTGTATAAATAAATGCAGAAGACAAAAGGAACAAAGATCACATAAGATATTTAACTGGAGAAATGAGAAAAACCATGACAACTAAAGGAAGAAGGCTAATTTCCACTCATTTCCTAAAGATTAATGTTATATTTATTACTATTACATAAATAAAGATATAGATAGATAAATAGGTAAATAGATAGATGGATAGATGGATATATATACATATATTTATTTACTACTGTAATGAAACATAAATAACCTTGTATATGGTTTAAAATGTGTTTAACAAAATCTTTAGAAGGATTCTTAACTAGAGATGGAAAGAAGAGTATTCTGGAATATACTGGATTCAACCAGTAAGCCAAATACAGTAATTATTTACTGTAGAATTGTGCTAGTGGTAAAACAAAATAGAACAGTACATTAGTAGACTCACAAAATGGTCCTTGAGAGCCTTTTGTGAATGAAGATGTGTATGAGGGTACTCTTCTTTTGGTAATTCTAATGGATAAAGGAGAGAGGAAGATATTTTGACCCTTGTACTCAGCGCTGTGAGTACCTTAGCTCTGTGGGCCCAAAGCAGAGGTGGGGCCAGACTGTATGGAAAATCAGCAGGCTGTGAGCATTGTGAACAAATCAAATTGCAGCACATCTCAGAGAGACCAAAAGGAAAACAGTCATACAAGGAAGACTGTCCCTTATATTTCAACCTACAAACCTGTTTTCTTTAGTCCTATTATGACAACTGTTGCGTTGTAGGTCTTACATTTTCTGTAAGGCCATGTGATAGGCTTGGGACAAACCTGCAATGCTACTGTCATGTGGGTGGTAGTGTCTAATGAAAGGATGTTGGCCTTTAATGGAGGCGTGAACTAGATAGGTTGCTAGGCTGGCCTCTTACTCTCTATTTTTTTTCTTCCTGGCCTTCATGAGGTGAGCGTCTCTGGATCACCAAAGGCCCAAGCTGTCTAGTTAAGTGGCTGTGAACTAAAACCCAGAATCTAAGATAGCAATTCCTACTCTGAAGCTGTCTTGGGTATTTCTGTCACAATGACAAAACACCTTGCTACTGAGAATACCGTACATAAACTATGACTAAACAGAAAGCAGCCATCCATTGCAAGAGTCATGCTTTTTTGTGAAGAAAGATTTATTGGAACAATGCAAGGGAACATATTGATATAATTCATCACACGAAGGTAAATAATCGTACAATCAATCATCAGCGTGGATCTGGAAATAAACCACAAAATTCCATCATGACTTCTCATCTTAAAGACAATGCTCAAAATAAGACTGCACAGATATTTTCCTAATGTAGTAAACTATTCACCACAATACCTGATATTTGAATAATTTCTATGAAGAATATTTACCAAGGTAGTAATATGTGAATTCGATACTCAAAATTAATAACTACCATGTCTAAAGTTATAAAAGTAGAAAAGTTAGTTAAAGATAACAAGATGATTGTGATGTTTTATATCTTCAAACCCAGGCCTCAGAAGACTGAGACAGGAGGATTGCAATGAGTTCAAGACTAGCCTGAAACTACATAGTAAGACTGTATTAAAAAAAATGTAATAGCAATAAGGGCTTGGGTGGTGGTTCAGTGGCAAAAGTCCATGCTGTGCAAGCATGAGGATCTAAGTTTCAGTCTCCAGTGCATTTGTAAGTGCTGGTGTAGTTCTGGATGACTCTACTCTGCAGAAGGTAGAGATTGGCCAAGGCCTGAGACCCACTGGCCAACAAATCTAAACAATAAACTTCAGTGAGAACACTGAGTATATCATATATACATTATATATATATATGTCATACTTATACATACACACACAACACTTATTAAAACAATAATACAGACATACACAAGTAACAAAATTATTATGTCTTATATGCTTTTTTTATGTTTTGTCAGTGAAGAAACATGCTATTTTTCCTAAGTACCCCAATAAAAGTCTGTAGATAGTGGAAGACTTTGAGCAGAAATATAACACTAAATAAAGATGCCCGTTATCACAGGTTAGTCTATGTTTATTACATTTTATCCATAAACATACCACCAAATTTATAAAACTCACATAAAAGTAATAAAGAAAATGCCAGCCTTGTGTAAAAATATCAGTCAGGATAATTCCTTGATAATTAGAAATATATGTATAAACATATAACAGCTTTCAGAAAATGAAAGAACATTAGATATAGTAGATCCAAATGCATATAGAAATTCAGTGCACCGTCTCACGTGATGTGGAAATTGTTAAATAATAAATTATTCAATAATCTAGAGCTCACCTCAAATTAAATTAAAATTAAATTAGTATCTCAAGTCACAGGTCAATATAAGAACACAATACAAAAGTCAAACCAAAAATGTCCTAAAGCAAAACTTGATTGATTTCTGTGATGGCTAGTTTTGTCATTTGGCACTACCAAGTATCACCTCAGGATAAGCATGTGGGCATCTATCTGGAGAGCATTTGGGTACATCAATTGAGGAGGGGAGTTCCAGCCACCCTGAATGGCCTCTTTCCTATGCAGGTATCTGGATGTGAAAGAGTAGAAAATCCAGCTGAAGAGGAACATGCATTAATTCATAACCCTCTTCTCTCAACAGTGATTATGATGTGACTTCCCCACAGTGGTGGACTGTAATCTGAAAATTTGAGCAAAATAAACATGCAAATTGGTAGATTTGCTACCTTACTTCCTTAACTAACTGCTCTGTCAACTTGAGAAAGTGATATAGGATGTCTGGCAATCAGTGAACAAAATGGCTGTGATCTCCTTCATATAGAAAGGTGTTATGAAGAGCAAACGAGAAAACCTAATTATAAAGCACTTTGGAAGTAATTTCATTCATAAGTGTTATAAAAGAGTAGTTAGTAATATTTGGGAAGACTTTCATAGTCACATACAAACACATGCATACATGCACACACACAGGCACTCGCAGAAGTGCCCTGACAGACTAGCTCCCATTAATATTTCTTATTCATTATAGTTCACTCAGTGTATTGATGCATTTTTACAAGAAAATATCTCATTAACAGAGGCCCAGGGTGCCTGCGGATTGACAGAGAACAGCATTACAACTCAAATATTAAGAGACACAGAACATTAGTGCTCCATCTGAAATCTAGTATCTCCCAAGAAAGCACGAAGGAGATGAAATAAAATTTGTATGAAATCTGATTTGCACACGTTATCTGGCAAACAGCCACCGGATAAAGTGAATTCCACCTGCATCAACCCATCAGTCACTCTCAGGAGTGAGGAAAACACCAAAACAGTATCTAGTAATCCATTTTTCATCTCTCTGTGGAGCCTGGGGAAGAGGGCAGCCGCCAGCGTGGTATTGTAAAGAGGAAATCATGTGGACCAATTCAATTTCCTCCTATGACAGAGTGGTGGGTTGCAGAGATAGGAGAAAAGCAATAGATGTAATCTGCATGAGCCATAGCAAGTCTTTTGATTCTGTCCCATGCGATGCTCTCATCAAAGCATTCAGAAGATTTGGTCTAAATCAGGGTCTGAGCGCCAGGTGGCCCCTCCCGCCTGCACTGAGTCACCCTGCCCTGGCAGAGCACTGCAGAGACCAAGAAACAAGTAGAAAGCATTTGCCAAGAGAACGAGTCATGTCAGAGATACATTGCCAGAGATGGGAAAGATACACATACATTTCTCTAAACTCCATAGACTTCGTTGGTTTAAACACTGACACGAATCAGTGTGGGCCATAAGACTACTGTCAGTTGCTTCGCCAATTCCTGGTGGGAGAGGAACCCAAGCACTTATATCTGAGAGAGGAAGCTATTGTATTCTCGGTCGTTGGCTTGTGTGTGTGGCGGACTGAATAGGGGAGGGAGGCAAACAGACTGAGAAACAGAGAGGACAGAAGATTGAATCTTGCCCAGGAGCATAGAAAAGGAAACCAGGAAATGAAGGTGATGGGAATGATGATGTTGAAACTGGCTGTTTAAAGAATATAAGGATAGGAAGGCTCTGATTTAGATGTTGGTGGAACACAGGACAGCAGCTACAATAGAAGAAGGAAAGACAGTGGTGTGTCACTATTGAGGCAGTGATGTAGCTGTGAGGGCAGGAGGTAGGTGGAATGATTCCTCCTTTCAAGGATCTCTGAGCGCAAAATCTGTACTTGCTATAGGTGGGTCTCTTATTTTGTCTCCAATATGTCTCTTCCTATATTCTTTGCCGTCTGACAACCTTCTAGTATGAAGACAAAGGTGACATTCCTCATCATGCAGAAATTGTGATTTAGCTCTTAGTGCAGTAAAATGGAAATTCCTATTGTAAAGGTGTCCATTTGTCACCACGTATACTTAATTATATTGTTGTAAGTTCAATACAAAGAGAAAAGAGTATCCTCCATTCCCACCTCATGCCCAGTCAGTACATCATCATGATAACAGAGTAATTTTATTCCTACTTGAGGGGAAGCAATCCTTTTTTTATTGACTGCCAAGCAAGAATTTGTTAATGACATTAATACAAAGAGAATGCAGTGTGGAAGCCTGAGTAATGCTTCGTTTCTAAGTGGTTTTGCTGGAGAATCAATGTAGTTGCTAGGGACAGGGAACAGAGGAGTTTGATTTAATGGGATGCCTCAGAACCAACTTCCAAGGTGCTAAGATGATTAAAGAAGATCACTGTGGACAAAGGCCAGTCTCAAAGCAATGGGTCCAGGAATATTAGCTTTCAAAGTTCAAATTAAACCTTATCTCCCTTTGCTCTTTATGTAGCATCGTCTTATGACAGAGGAAATGATTTTTCTTATGAGACACTGAGCATGAAGAATGTGCATGGTGGAATCATTCTTGTTACTAATGAAGTCAGAATCAGTTAATGAAAAGCATTTATTTTAGTGAAATGATCTTCTATGATAACATGATAAAATGAACTTAGAGCACTTTGGGAGAAATAAGTGAATTTTCATTAAATATTTGTTGCCATTTTTATTATTAGAAAAGGGTGGAGCATTTTGGAGAGGAGACGTTAATAAACTTGTAATATGTCATTGATTCAATTCATATAAGTTGAGTTTGGAAAATCTAAAAATAAAGTGACTTCTGATTTTTCTCATAGTCTTTAAATGTTGTACTTTTAAACTTTAGTGAGAATGGAAATAGGGGTGGGAGGACTATGACAACTACTGACAACACCCTTAGAGAATAAGAGGTCAGAATCTAATATTTATCCTTTCAAATCAAATACACTGATTTAAAAAGATACTCTTTGTCCGAAGGATGAAGGAAGAAGAGTAAGATGAGGAAGAGGAAGAGTGAGGAAGAAGAAGAAGAAAGAGAAAGAAGGCATGAGGAGAGGAATTTTTATAACCAGAAAATATTGGAGGATTTGTTTTACTGTTAGCTCTCTGATGCCCCGAGGATTCCACATTCCTGGGGTTTCCGGTGAATCACATTTTTAAGTTAAATCAAAAGTGCATTAAATGTTAATTGTTGGAACCCTATATCGAGATACAGGAATCAAAGTATCACTGCTTTCAAGAGTTGTCCTGGGAGCTACAGGGTGCAGGAAGAAGCTAGCTGGAGGAAAAGAAGTGGTACATTGTAAGGAAAGGAATGAAAACCTTGAAAATGTAGTGTCCAGGCCAGAGGTTTAATGTGTGTCTTGGGGGTGAGTGCATGAAAGTTTTTTTCACAGATTTGTTTTAGGGTCAGATTCTAAGATGTCCGTTTTATGGATATTACCATTGTCCAAGAAAATCGGGGTAGTAGGGATCAGTGGGGTAAAGGATGACAGTTGCTTTCCTTGTGAGGTAGGCAGGATACTGGGCTCTTTGTGTTACTCCTGTTGCAGAGAGGGCATTGATTGTCTGAGGATGTGGCCACACACAGGAGTAGAGTTCAGACTGGAGTGACTTCTCTGGCTAAACTCAGCATGTCTGGGGAACAATCAGTGCTATGTGAGATTTTTCCGCTTCTTGCATTGCTCCTTAAGAACACTCTCACTCACAAGAAAGATGGAATTCCAAATTCCAGCATTTGCGGCATCTCCTCATTTTTATTATGATCAAGACCCAAGGCAAGGCCTTTGTGTCACACAAGCTAGCACCTTGGAGGAAACAACTAAGCAAACAACTTCCACATAAGTGCTGTGAGAGTAGAGGCAAGATATTGATATCTAAAGCAATGGTTCTCAAACTTTTTAATGCTCTGACTTTTAGTAGAGTTCTTCATGTTGTGTTTACCCCAACCATAAAATTATTTCATTGCTACTCCATAACTGTAACGTTGATACTGTTATGAATTGTAATGTAAATATCAGATTTACAGGATATCTGACATCAATCCCCTAAAGAGGTCTCGACCCACTGATCGACAACTATTGATCTTTCCTTCTGTCTTCAGTTGTTAAAATTCTTCCTTACCATACAAGTGTGAGATTCTGAGTTTTATATGCAGAAGCCCAAGTTTAAAAAAAATATCCAGTTACATTGGCATACACTTAAAAACCACTGTGCTTGGAAGGCAGAGTCGTAGTCCCTGGAGCATGCTCTTCGACTAGGCTGGACTTAGTGAAGGAGCAGGACAATGAGAAAAGTTGCGTCAAAATAAAGTATATAGTGCTTGGAGAATGGATCCCTATGTTGACCTGTTTATCATATATGCTTAAATGTGTGCATCCTCCCATACAAACATGCACACACACACACACACACACACACACACACACACACACACACTATGTTGTTCTTCATTCTCGCTGGAGCTTGAAAAGGAGAGCGTTTTGAAGAGGCTAGAAGTGACTGAAGAGCTGGCATGGAGGTTAGGAACACTTGATGGTTCTTGCAGAGGACTTAGGTTCAGTTCCCAACACCCACATAGTGCACTGTTCAAAACTTTCTGCAGTTCCAGGGGCCCTGGTGCCCTCTTCTTGCTCTCTCAGGCATCAGGCACATACACAGTATTCATACATATACATAAATAAAAAACAGGAAATAAACGTTTCCCCTAAAGTACAGAAATTTATTTCTACCTTGAGTCAAGAAACAGTGATAACAATATTGTTTGCAATATTTCCAAAAAATAAACATGTTTGACTGGTATTTTCACAGCTTTATGTCAATTTTTAAGTTAATTAAAGGTGAACTCACTTTGATTCCAAGTCAACTGCAGATTAACAAGATAAATCTCTTATTGATGTGAGAAATAAAATGTAAAAACTGATAAATCACATAAAATTAACTGGATTTGGGATGCCCGTCAGATTTTTACTTGTCACTTTGTTTGGCCAGGCATCAATGTGACCAAGCCTCAGCAGCTTGCAGCATGTTATTGGCTCTTTGTGACAAATCTCAGGCTTCTAGGATATCATCTAAGACCCAACTGCCACATGCTGTATTATTTTTTATGCATTTTTATTTGCTAATCTTATTATTATTTTAAAAGGATTATTAACATTAAGTAGCACCCTCTCTGGAAAAAATTTACATTTTTTCTGATTTTATTCTTCATTATTCTCTAGAACAATTTGAATAGATTTTGTTGACACTTGAAGGGAGTTCACTAAGGCAAACAGAGGATTAGTGACTCTTTGAGAGTCAAGAATCATTTTCTTGACAAAGGTATAACATTTGCATCTGGACAATTTCTTTCTGTACTGTAATAGTTTTTTTTTTTTGAAAATGAAGAGTGTGTGTGTGTGTGTGTGTGTGTGTGTGTGTGTGTGTGTGTGTGTGCATGCACACCTGTATTGCATGTATGTGCCAGAAATCAGTGGTGTGTGTCTTTTATCAATTGCTTTGCATCTTTCTTTTTGAGAAGACTAATGTATTGGGTTAGACTGCCTGGACAATGGGTATCGAGAATCACTCTATCTCTACCCTTCCCAATGCTTAGGTTTTGGGCATGTTGAGACCATGCTCATGCTTTAGAATGTGTGCTGGGTATCTGAACTTTTATTCACATGCTTGAGGATCATGAATTTACCAACTAAGCCATCACCCAAGTCATCTGCAAGTGTACTTTTTAATTGGGTATTCCTTAAAGCACGTTCTTTCTTCTGAATTTCTTCAAATCAACTATTACTTACAATGCCATAGTCAGGTTAGTTGTTTATCAGTTTTAAAAGCAAACAAAATCAACAACAGATTGTACGGTGCTGTACAACTGGATCTCTGTGCCAGCAATAAGATGTCACCCGCCAGTTGATAGTCTGTGATCCTTCCCAGGCCTTAGAATGCCCTTGTACTTTCCTCTGTGGCACTCTGATTTTACTGCCTTAATGGTCTTGCATTGCACAATTCAATTAAAGATCTTAAAATTTAATGTGCATAACCTTTTTCCAGCAATTTAACTTCTAGGGAATTTACCTTAAGGAAATAATACAGATAATGAGGCAAAAGATCTATGTGTCCAAGAAATCACAGTGGTGAGGGTATTGACGGTAAGAGATGATATGGAACATCTCTGAAAGTTCAGGTCACAGAGCAATATCTTGGCGGATCGCTCCATCTGCTGGGATATTGTGCAATGCTTTAATGTGCTCTATGGAACCCAGTGTATCAGAGGGGAAATTTCCATGAGATTTTAGAAAAATGCAACAAATAAAAATGTCCGTAACAAATACTTACTTAAGGTATATCATTTGTAAGGTCATAAATAGATATATTAATGGCTGGTTAGCATATTCATGAGTAATTATAACTTTATTTTAATATTTTGAAATTTTGATTGTTTACATTACTTTTATATTTCCCTTATTTTCGTGGAGGAAGGTGAAAAAAGAATAAGCAGTCCTTTTTAAAAAATGTCAGAGTAGAGAGGGTTGTTTAGTGGTTAAGGGCCCTGATCTTGCAAAGAACTCAAGTTCATTTCTTAGCATCCATGTAGAATGATTCACAAGCACATGAACTTCAGCTCCCAGAGATCTAATGCTCTCATCTGGTACTCTGTTCTTTGACTTAGACACCCAGCAGGGCAAATGCATGTGGAATAGCAAGCGCATACCATCAGTGCTCATATGAGATGGCAGCTGCCCATAAATATAGACATTACATAGCAACATTTGGAAGTGTTTCCCCCCTGATATCGCTAATGTTATTGCTGTTAATTAAGTGGCTTATTGGGAGTAGTGGAATAATTGTGAAACATTTGCGGTGTATTCTTGTCTTTGATGAGCAATGATTTCCCATCGTTAATGCTGCATATTTATGTAATGCCTAGAACATAAAACATATAAGAGGGTGATACACTGTCCTCAGAACTCTATTTTTATCTTTAATAAGACAGTTGCAGCCTCCTGGAAATATTTATCACCCATGGATTGCTTCTGGAAATGTTGATTTAAGATATTAGCACCAGGGTGGTCTCTAGAATAGATGACAAACAACCTTGAAGGCTTGAAAAAGCTTTTCACAAGTTCTCCGGTGGCTTGAAAATAATAGCTATGAGATTTTTGATATCCTGGCATGTTCGTTTCCTGAAAGACACACTTAATGATACAGTTTAGGAGGGGAGCATGGCCTCAGGGTTTAAATGGCTTTCCTGAGTGCTATTAAGGAGCAGATTTAATAATACTTCAACACCTATTCCATAGACAAAGGAAATTAACTTATCCAAAAGAAATGTCTAAGATAAAGGTGAACTGCAAGGAGCCAAGCTTTGCCAGTCTTTTTTTGTCTGGTATCTCTTCTGCCTGGAGCAGGACAGGAAGGCTTCATCTAAAGAGACGACATGAACCAATTAAAAGTGTGCCTAGAGGAAACTGAGGTAGGCTTTTGTCCCCAACGTAAAGTGCAGCCCAAATCACTCATGACATCATCGTAGGCATGGAGACCAAAATGCCTATGAAGGTGACACACCTCAGATTAAAAGAAACTCATTTCTTCTTTTTATGTTACTATATTTCTATTGTTTAACAATCTTATATATGCATATAAGTTTTGGTTAAGTTCAACTTCCTTTTTATCTCTCCAATCTACCCCCCATTCCCACCACCAGCTTTCCTTCCTAACTCTGTAAACTTTTTTTTTCAAATGTCCCAAGATTCCCACTTAATTTTGCTTGTATGGGCATGAGCAAAGAACCATCTACCAGGACATGGGTAGCCTCTTAGCAGCAGGAAAGAGGTACAGCCTATATGGAAAGCAGTACAGATGTTCCTCAAACAGAGAGAACGTATCTATCGTATGGTCTAGCTCCACCACTCTGAGCATTTCCGCAGAGGGTACTATATCCCATTTAGAGTGATACCTACTGATATGTGTTTGTTAAGTGATGCCATATTCACAATATTCAGGAAATGAAAATAGAGGAGTTCATCAGCTGAAAATGTGGTCCACATATGTAATAGGATATTATTCAAGGAACTCCATTTTATTTTTTTGAGAATTATGTACAATGTGTTTTGATCATATTTACCCTCCTTCTCCAACCCTTCTCAGATTCAACCCCACTTCTCTTCAGAAAAACCCATTTTCTTAAAACTAAGGTCAGTTTGTGCTACCCGAATATTCTTGGTTGGAACCTTTACTTAAAATGACCTTTGGGTAGTTATGTGCCGTGCTATATTCTAAGACATTGTTGTTTCAGGCATTAACTATTGTATCCATATCTCTCTTTTCTCTAACATATCACTGATAGAATTATAAGAGACAGAAATTATGTTGTATCTTCAGGTTAATTAGAGCCCACTGAAGATTGGGGTTTAAACTCTTGAAACTGGTTTGCTCCACTGCAATATAACAAACAAACAAAAACAAAAGAACAAAAACCCTTTCTTGGTATCCACACATTCCTGGGGCATGTCAGGAGATCACTTGAAAGATAACTAGAATCTTAGTGTTTGTGCAAGATATATAATGTTAACATATACTTTTTGTACACTGAGTCACTCAAATATTCCTTGGGTGTTGGCTTTGTCCTCTGAACTCTGTGCTTCTACCAAAAAGCTTCTAAGGGCTTTGATTTGCAGAAACATTTCCATTTATGTGGATGCAAATGCTTTCTCTGCAATGAAAATGAAAGACAAAATGTGACCAGAATGCTGATTAGTTCAGATTTCTGCAGTTTTATAAAGCAAATAGTTACCTCAAATATATCCCGTTATTTTCTCTTTTTAAATTCAGATGTTAAAAATCACTTTGTTTTTCTACTGATAACCAAAAAGGTGGCATGGACATGAGATAGCAATCACACCAGGTCTTTTGAAGACCATTACTTCATACCAAAACCATTCCCCTATCTGTTCCCTCATAACTGAGCCATCCCCATATCCTTTCCCTCACACCTGAGCCATCCGCATAACCCTAAGAATTGAGGCACCATCTCTAGGGACTTTGTTTCACGTCCACACATCGTTATTCTCTACAGTTTCCAGCATTTGGTCAGAAGCTTCCTTAATGATCTGTGTCATGAGACCATGAGTTTTGTGAATGAGGGCAATTATTCTGAATTGTTATATTGCCCTCTCTTATTTAGCTTTCAAAACACAAACATACAAAAACTTATTTCAAATATACCATTAGGATTAGTCCTGTGAATTATGCAGATCAAGAATCTTTTCTAAATTTCAGGGTTCCCGAGAGCCTAGTCCAAGTCTGTTCTATACTCTGATGTAGTACCTCTGGTCTGAGGTGAGTGTTAAGGACACCAGAATACATTGAAGGTTATTGGGAAAGCACTTGCAACCTGAATTCTTATGTATCAAAAATGATCAAGACTCTGGAGATAGTTACAGGGTAGTTTTTTCAAGCCCCTTCACTCAACATTAGGTATTATTATTCTAAAGCGGCCACTGACCTCTGGCTCTGTTTGTATCTATGACATGTTCAGATTCTAGTATATAATTCCAAATAATTGTTAAAGCTGCTAATGCTCTATTTAGCACTTCCTTTACATTCTTAACATGCCTTTCCATTATATAATAATGATCCTAAGCATCAGTTATGGACAGAATATTTGGACTTTTCTCAAATTCATAGGTTGAAACCTATCCACAGCTAGCATATGAAACAGTATTTGAAAATAGGGGCTTCTTAAGGTAGAACCCTCATGACATATAATTGCTTCTATATTTTTAAAATACATTTTCTATTATTTTGACAAACATAGAGAATACTTGTTTCATTGTGACATTTTCTTACATGTGTATCACTACACAGCACACATATTTCCCACCTCCAGTATACCCTTCTAGCCCCTGCAACCTCTTATTGATCCACTTCTCTTATAAATTCTCTCTCCCTCTTTCTCTCTCTCTCTCTCTCTCTCTCTCTCTCTCTCTCTCACAGCTACACACATGTATAGAGACAGGTACACACACATGTATACATAGACACACACTGACATGCATGTAGACATACATACACAATACAGTTACACATAAATACAGACATACACTCACTCACATAAATACAGAAACACAGGCTCTCACATTAATGTATACACACAGGCTCAGGCAGATATACGCATATATCTAGATTCTGCATATGAAGATGAGCAGGAGATAGATGGGGTCTCTTAAGAAAAGGAGGAAGACACCAACACTTGCAATCTCTTTCCTTGCATGGACAACCTGGGAAGGGCGGATAGATATGAAGCTAGAGGAAGCTGGCTACAGGTTAGGAATGTCACAGGAGAATATGAGCACGTTAGCACCAAGATCTTAGACACCCAACTTCTAGAACTATAAGAAATCAAATGCCCTGGCTTAAGCTTCCCAGTTTATGTTTCTCTGCAGAAATCCAAAAGAGACTGGGCAACTTCTTAACACATTGGATAAGCATCGAGGGCAGAGCTAGCTGTAGGTCTGGGCAGAGATTTTTACCTCCACCAGATGCCATTCCTGCTTGACAAATTGTCCTCAAGCACAGTGGGATAAAACTACAGCCGTTTTATTTTGCTAGCTCCTCAGGCATAAGTAATTTGGAAAAGCTTGCTGGGCGCCACTCTTTGGCTTTGTCCCGCGGCTGTGTACAGAGGTCAGCTGGGGCCACATTCACCTGAAGGCTGGCTCAACTGGGATATCTCAAATGGCTCTTTTCCACACTTGGCAGTTTCTCCATCTGGCATCTGGGAGCTCAGCCAGACTGTCAACCAGAGCACTGACGTGGCCCTGGCATGATGGTTTTAGAGCAACCAGACAGCAGAAACAATGGACAGCTTCCCACACTGTCCCAAGGCAACCAGGCACTTTATTACCTTGTCTTGGAAGCTGTGAAGTCTTTCTGCTATTCCTTTTAGTCAAAGGAATATGTGCCCTCAACAAGGGGGACAGGATACCTGTCCAATGAGCCTATATTTTAAAACCGCCACCATCTTCTTTTTCCTAGACAAGTTATTTCTACTTCAGCTATTTTTTCATTGCAATAGCTCATCACATCACAATGTCTATTTAGAGATAGTCTCACTGTTTATCCGAAAATGTCTGTAATTCAAAATCAGTCATCTTCTCTCTTACATTGCTGGGATTATGAAAAATGCATTAACAAGCCAGGTTTGCTTATATAATTTTATTGTAAGTTTCCCCATGTAAGTACCACAATTAAAATTCGCTCTCTTAAGCAATACAGCTAAGTTCCCACTACATAGAATTTTCAAGAATTCTATCCTAATGAGTAAATAACTAGAGTGAAGCTACAAGTTTCTATTATAGGATCATTGATCATCACTGTCTAAATCAAGAATCCAAGGGCTCGAGACATGGCTTGATGACTCAGAGCCCTTGTTAATCTTCCAGAGGAGCTGAGTTCAGTTCCCAGATCTCATGTTGGGTGGCTTTGCTCCACCTGAAACTCTAGTTCTAGGAGTTCTGGCATCGTCTTCTGGCTTTCAGGGAAATCTTCATACATATATATGTATGTGTGTATGTATATGTCTGAAGATTATACATATATGTGCATATACATGTGTATATTTGAAGATTATACATATATATGTATGCATACATATAAATACATACATATGAGGATTATACAAATATATATATATGTGTATGTATAGACTATACACTCGCACATACACACACAACATATATATATTATATATATTATATATATATATACTTTTGAACTCAGTACAAAATTATGGATTCTGTATGTGACAAGAAGCTATATTCATGCAGTGTCTTAGTATTATGGCTGATTATCAAGGCCTGAAAGAAAACAATATAGTTGACATGCAAACATACATAGGAGAAATCTCATGGAACATGCCCCTAGTTGAAGAGCTATAGGTAATTAATGATTGCCAAGAAAGGGAGCATTGGTCCTCCCCAGGAATGAGATACCTAATTTTATAATGGTTATAATTGTTTACCCAATACCAAGTGCTCCACCCTATAAACATACATACAAACAACACTAAATGGAACCAATCAGGAGATCAGCAGGTTGTGTTTAATGTAGTGTGTGTGTGTGTTTGTGTGTGTGTGTGTGTGTGTGTGTGTGTGTGTGTGTGTAACAGTAACAATGAATGTAAAGGAAGTATCAGAAGACATGGGAACAATTGGAAGACGGGAAGAGGGAAAAGAGGAAATGATGTGAATGGTACACAAATACAAAACTTTTAATTTAATTTAATTTAAAAAGGAAAAATTCTATATTCTTATTCTGTTTAAAACCCATTAAAGGCTAAGAGCATACTCATTTTACCTTCTACCTTATATTTTATACATTTCTTATGTTCATCTTATGCTATATACATTTAGAAGTACATCAAATAAATTTGTTTTAATATCAATATAAAAAAGGTTAAGTAAATAAACCCAGAATACATTCATTTCCCTTCCTCCTCCTCACCATCACCTCATCTCGTCAATCACAAATTGTTTTTATCTCATGAATTCCTTGTCACATTTTCTGAATTAGTCCAGAGACAGTGTTGGGCTTGACAATAAGCCACAGAAGAAGCAGCACTCTGATTTCAGTTGGAGTTACACCATCTGGGTTGGGGGCTTAGAAATATATCCAAGTGAAATTTCATGAAAGTGGGCCATAGGGGAAAAAACTCTGAATTGTTAATCTTTGGGAGAAACAATGGAACTAAAATAAAGATGGCGTATTTTTCCAGTGTAATGAACCTCGACAGTTGCCATTGTGACTGCCAGAGTGGATTTGATTGCCAGTTGTTAAATGAGCCTGTATCTCAAAAAGTGGAAATATATCACTCAGCGGAGCGGCAGACAGATGATGTTTGTTTTAAAGACTGAGATTGAACCAGTGCTATCAGGAAGGGCAGCTTTCCAAAAGCCACGTTTCAGTACTTCTTTTACACAGCAGGTAGAAACTGCTGTTTCCTCCACATTCTTCCTCTTCATATGTATGCAGATTCAAGTGTTCAAGTAGCCCTTTGCTGACATATGTGAAGACAACTGCACCTCACAGAACATTTGGTAGCTATTAGAGGCAACTAAGAAGCCATGGTGCCCCCCTCTTATTCTATTCTGTCTGTGTTTCCATTAGATTTTTTTTTAATAAAAAATGCTCTGGTCACTAGTCAAAGAAAAGTTAAATGTTTGGAAATGCTTTCATCAAGTTATTCATGCTCTCAAGGTATATATGTCTCCATCTAGAGGAAAAAGAACTCACGAAGCTATTTATAGGTTCTCTGTAGGTGAAAACGAATATCCAATATAATTGGTGAAGGGAATCAAAGATAAGTGTTCCCCTAAATAGCTCTTTTTCTCCCTGCCTGAGGCATGCTTCCTACATTAGAATCACTGATGGCTTAGAGCAGTGGTGTATTAGTTACTTTCTCATTACTGTGATCAAATACTTAACAAAAGCATTTTAAGAAAGGAAATGTTGATGTTGGCTCAGAGTTGGAATATTCAATCAACCATGGTGATGTAGTTATGATGGATCTGCCTGAGGCATTAAACCAGCAGTCAGGAAGCAGAGAGTAATGGATATGGCTACTCCACTCTCATTTTTTTATTCAGCCCAGGGCTTTTTCCTATAAGATGATGTCACTCATACTTAAGTGTTTAACTTTGCATTGTCATGAACCCAGTCTAGAAAGAAATTCCTTCATAGTCATGATTAGATATTTGCCTCTTAGATGATTCTAGATCCTGCCAAAATGACTATGAGTATTAATCATGTAATATTAATGATGTAGCATTTATACTCCTTGCAAAACTTTTTTTTCAAAATTATCTTAATTGCAAATCCAATAAACATGAAAAGGGTCAGGAGGCCATTGGGACTCACCCAACCTAAGCCATCCAGTGTTTTTTTTTTCTTTGACGACCCCAAAACCACACTGATATGGTTTATCAGTGAAGCAGCACGAACATTTCCATGATTCATCAAATGACCATTTTCTGTCAAGCATCTTACACAGGCCCTGGTTGCTCCTTTTCACCATGCTTCACTATGTTTGCTATTAATGCCATTTATAAAGAAATTATGACTCCAAAAAGAGATTGTTCATTTGTCCAGGCCATGAAGTAAGGATTCAAATAGATCCTCCATCTTTGAAACTGGCTCATCTGACCCTCTAGGCTGGGATGGATGAGTGGAATAACCCTGCCAGTGGTGTGCATCTACTGGGCACCAGGAAAGTTGATTTCCACTCTGAACCCTAAGATACCAACTGTGTAACAAAAGCTAACCACTGCCTCGCCTTTGTTAGGATTGTTCTTTTTTTATTTTTTAGCATTTTCTTTACAAATTCTGTGCAATCATATCACTTAGATACTTAGAAGGAAACTATAACTTACATTTATTAACATGTAAGTCAAATAGCATGAATAGTTTCCAATTTTAAACTGTGTAATTCAAGAACTGGTGATATAGCTCTGTGGTAGAGCACTTGCCAGGCATGTTCAAAGCATTGGGTTTCATCTTCAGCACTACAGTAAAAACAAGCAAACAAAAAACACTTAAGAAATGTGAAATTCCGAGTCTTCTAGTATATTGATTTGGAGTTATGCAACCATCAACATTATTCAATTTTGATCGTTTTCTCCACCCTGGAAAAATTTCTCCACACATCAGTGATCATACAATCTTTAATTGCTGCCACAGCCTGTCAAAAGGCTAACCTATGTTCATTCCCCACACATTTGCCCATTATATGTGCTCAATCAATATAATGCCTTTTGTGTCTGACATGTGTCATTCAGTTAAATACTGTCAGCCCTTTAACCTCTGTTTACCAGCCTTAAAAATAAGGGCAAGAATTAAATTATATCTGTAAAGATTCCCAAAGTGTTTAGCACAATGACCAGTGCATAAATGGTCTAAGAAATGCCTGAGCTTTGTAACTCATACCTATAATCCTAACTATTAGGTTTCCTAGGCAGAAAGATCACAAATTGGAGACCAGCCTGGGATACATAGTACTTTGAATGGAGGATAGTTTGAGCTACACAGAGACGCTGTACAAGTAAACAAACTAAAAACAAAATAAAATAAAAAGTAAAAGAAATGGGAAGTCATTCCTCAAGATAACTATTGTTAGAATGAATAATAAAGTTAAGGTTAATAGGAGATGCCAGATGAAATCTGAATATTGAAAGGAATGTAAGGCTCAGAGAAAGATTGACAGGAGGACCCTGAGACCAGTGTCTCCTCATTCATTGGCTGGCCTCACTCACAGTTTACTCTGCATTAGCTTTACTATCTACTCATATGGGTTACTTTTCTTTTGTATACTGTGTTCCTGTCAGCTATATGATATTTATAAGCATTTGGACATCTTAAAAGGCCAGTAGCAATTTCAGGACCGTTGCACACATGCTAAGTATGATAACTGAAAATATCTGAGGCATTGCCAAATGTTTCCTAGGGGCAAAATCTATCTCGGTTAAGAAATCTGTCCTAGACTTTGCCCATGACCTTAGAGCATTCCCTGTCTTCTAAATTAAGGACTTTCCACTCTAATAGATAATTTTATGATGTAGACAGCTCTATATTGTCCAATACAATGACCTGTATCTATGTGTAGCTTTAAATTTAACTGGATTACATTTGTCTAAAATTAAATGTGTCTCTCTCAGGACTATGAACATCTTACCAAGAAGATTTTTATCATGGACAGCAGAATGAAATGATTCTGTCACCATTGGCAACTCACTAGGTGAACACAGTTATAAGGACTTTTAACTAGCAAGTAGCTTAGGGAAAAGATACACATTTCTGCAGTTTATTTAGAATGTTCCAAAAAAAGTCAACTTGTGAAATATCTTGTTTGTTCTACAAGAATACGCAGGTAGAGAGCAGCCCCTAGCCAGGGTCTGCATCATAAACTTTTTCAATGCAACTTGAAAATCCACTTGGAAATCCCTTGAATAGGAACTGCAGACCTATAAAGTTAACATAAAATTCAAGGATGAGCATATTTCTTCCTCATGGGAATATATTCAGGGTACAATGTGCTGGATCTAACTAGAACTAGGTGAGTTCAGCAAAGGAAAGTTGGAAGGTGTTGGGAAGATATAGAAGCAATTTGAAGAACACAGCCCATGCCAAGTCTGACACAAGAGGAACAGGTAGTGACATATGAGTTGACTTTGGCTTTTCATGTCCAATGAATGCAAGTATTCTGGGCTCTAAATGGCTATTTATGTTTTCTCTAAGAAATGAAGCCACTCCAAATAAGGAAGGCCCTATTTCTTGAGTGAAGAGGAAGTTAATGTAAATCATTTGTCAGAAATGAAGTTTTAAAAAAATTCCTGCCAGTTTTAGGAATTAAATCAACAAGGACAACAACAACAATAACAACAAGAAGAAAACATGATGAGAGAATGAAAGGATAGCAGGATAGAGTATAATAGGGTAACACAACATAGCACAGCACAGCACAGCACAGTACAGCATAGCATAGCATAGCACAGCACAGCACAGCACAGCACAGCACAGCACACCACAGCACAGCACAGCACAGCACAGCACAGCATAGCATAGCATAGCATTTCATAGCGTAGCCTAGCATAGCATAAAATAGGATGAAAAATATGAATCAAAGTAACCAATTAATTTTTTCTTGTTTTCCATTTGTATGTTTTGCTTTGTTACATTTTTGAGAGAAGATCTTTACATAGCTTATATTGTCCTCAAACACACGAAACCACTATGTAGCTGAGAATAACCTTTAATTTCCAAGCCTTGATATTATAAGCACATGCAGCCATACCTGCTTTATACAGTGCCATTGACAAAATCCAGAACTTCATGGATTCTAAGCAGGCACTCTATAAACTGAGCCATATTTCCAGTCATTCCCAGTTAAAATTTAAACTTCAAATAAGTAACAGGTGACTTTTATAAGTACACCCTTATAAAGTATTGGAAACATACTTATATAAATTATTTATTTTGTGTTGATTTAAAATTTAAAATTCAGATTTAACTGGAAGACCCATATTTTGCCTGATGATCTTTAAAAAAGTAAAAATCTGAGAAAATAATGAGAAAGCAGTAGTGGTGGAAAATAAAAGTATATTGGAATGATGTAAATGGTTTTCAGTTGATTAAAAATAGTCTAAAAGTAATAAAGTTTCCTTATTTCTCATCAGCACTGAGAATAAATATGAGATCAACATAATGCTCAAGTTGACTTGTTTATAACCAGCGTGATGCTAGCCACCATCCATTCAATGAGTTCACATAGTAGCTCATACGATATATGATATCATGCAATGAGAGATGATTTAAACAAAGCTACTGCACTAATCCTGCAAGTGAATGGAAGGAAGGAATTCTGTCCTTGGCACAGGAAGTTGAGACCCAGGTGACTAATTAAAAACAGGTTGACTCTGTTCTACATAGATGTGGGTTCTGTAGGACCAATTCAATCATAACCACTCATCTTCATTCTTGCATCTTTCCTCAAAAACTCTGATAGGTTCAGGATTATTGTTCAACATGACCACTTCCTGACTATATTTTGATTCATTATTTGTACGAATGTCCTTCCTACTCATTCTAAAGAAGAACCTGGTGTTTGAGCAAAGGCGGTGTTCTCTTCTCCTGTGCATGTTGTTCATTTGAATATCTGTATTGATAATCCAATTCTCAGTAATGATCTAGATGTTAGTACAAAAGACAGGTGCAAACAGTGGCTCATAGTTCAAAAAGAAATCAATTGAAAGCTTTCATGCCACTATATCAAAGGACATTGATATGCCCAAGTATGAGCCCTTTGTCTTCTGTCTACTCTTTGTTTTCCTTCCTTTTTCTTGAAGTAAAGAACTAACAGACTGTGTCCTGCTTCCAGCTGACCAGTAAATCACACACATATGTGTGTAATCACTCTTTCCTTGTAGCTTATTTACAAAGTCAGCCTGCCACATGTCCTTTGTATTGTGTTCCTTGCTCTGTGCCATTATGTGCCATCTGCTGAGATTTCAGGCTCTTGCTTCATATGTTCTGGCCACGGGAAAAGTTAGCATAGAAGCCAGCAACCTGCACAAGAGCAGGAAGAGCCCTGGGAGGAGGTGTGAGAGGATAACAAGCTACATTGGCTGTGATAAGTCTGTTGTGTTTCTTTTGCAGTCTACAGGCCTTTTGTAGCACAGGATAGATATGAATGCAGCCAACACAAATAGCAAATAAAATCATACTCAAAAATATTTTTATATTCTTCATATTTTGTATTGTTATTAAATTAAGTGTAACTACATGAATTGCCCTTTTCTTTTCTCCCTCAAATCATCCAACATCTCCCATTCAAACAAATTTATGGTTTCTTTTCTATAATTATTATTGATAAATATGAATGAATATAGACAGCAGATATATATATATATATATATATATATATATATATATATAGAGAGAGAGAGAGAGAGAGAGAGAAGAGAATATGAAGCATGCTCAGAGTTTCTGTAATACTTTATAACTTGAGTTTTGGGCACTTGAGCATGAACTTGGTAGATGAGAATATTGTCTTAGAGTGTTATATAAACTAAATATAAAGATGATGTTTCAACACAACACTCTTGTATAACACAATTTTTTTCTTGTTATGGTCCTGTAGCTCTAGACTATGAACTCAAGCCTTTATCAAAACAGAGAGGTGAATAGAAATTCAGATCTTTGCTAATTACTCTCTTAGTATGGAAGGTGATTAAAAAACTGCCTTACTATCAAAGTCAATTTTTTAAAGCTAACTAACACTGTTTAAAAAATGGACAATATGTCTCAGTATATGAACAGTCAAGGACCATTATTCCCTTAGTCAAGACAGTATATCAGATTCTAAATCCAATGAATTATACTATTTTGTTGGAAGAACCCTTAGCAGCAAGGGCACTGTGAAAAATTCCATATTTTTTCTTCACTCCTTCTTTCCTTCTTCCTTCCTTCTTTCCTTCTTTCCTTCTTTCCTTCCTTCCTTCCTTCCTTCCTTCCTTCCTTCCTTCCTTCTTTCCTTCATATCTATATACCTATTGTACCATGTATTATCTTAAGGGATAAAGAATGCTCAGGGCATGGTTCTTATAATTTCTAAACACAGATTCAAACATATACCAAAAATGGTAGATTTCGGCAAATTCAATTCTGTCTAACATTTTTTATTTTTGGTAGAAAAACTTGCTTTTTATTTTTTATAAAACTGAAAGATAATGTCTGCTGTCAACGCTACCCATTTATGGTAATCCGGAAAAGCACATTTCTGGGGTTAGAAAAATTAGAGATGAGTAATGAGATAGATCACCAAATCAAAATGGAAAACAGCAGCAGAAAACAGAAAGAGGTCATAAATTAAAGCAGGGAAAGGGTAGACATGGAGCAAAGATGCCTTTTTGAGGGCAGAGGTCATTGTTTAGTCCATGGATTTCTCTGGTCAACTCCCAAAAAGACACAGGCAAAACAGAATGCTGGGTTGTGTGGCTACTTGGGAATAGAGAAAACAGACAGTTGCCCTTGCTCAAAGAGACACCATTTTGCAAGCATATTCCCATACTCTCATGTGGCAAACAATCCAGTAATTTTCTTTTCTGCTTAAAGCAAACTTAATTTTGTTGGGATGTCTAACTAATTCTCTGTGGGAAGTAGGTATTTTCTGTAGTTTGTATCTTCTTGGTTTTAAGGACCTTGAAGATACACTCCAGGTAGAGAATGCTCTTCAGTTAGAATATGACCTTTAGAAAAGTAGAATCTTTAAAATGATCGACTTAATCAGGACTTTAAATATCATCTCAAAAACTAACATTTTAAAATTATAGAAAAAAAAAACTATGTTTGAGAGAGATGAGACAATGTCTAGAAAATCGGTTACTGTGAAGGCAGAAGCAGCAGTCAGTAACCAGGTCATATGTGTCCTCCAAATATCCCAGCAAACCAATTAAAGTATGAAGTTTTCTATTAGAACATGTATTCTGACCCCGCTACATCATAATCACATACCAAAATATCTATGATAAAGTCTCCAATGCATTATATGTATTGATTGCAATATCAAAAAAGCACTCTGTGAGAGAAGATACAGCTAACTCTTGAAAGTCTTAAGGCCCCAGGGAGTGGGGAGGCCTGATGATGTGGGGGTGGGAGTGGGATAATCCTCTTGGAGGCAGAATGGGGAGGAAGTATGGAATGGGGAGCAGTGGAAGGGTGCAGACCAGAATGGGTATGACGTCTGGACTATAAAAAAGGATTAAAGAATAAAAAAGTATTTTTTTTAAAAAGGAAAGAAAAGTACTCTGGCCAGAGTTATGTAAATTTCTGTAGTATTTATCAATTTGACTGAGTTCATTTGTCTAACATTCATCTCCTATTAGAAATACCAATAGACTTTTTTTGTAAATTAAATAGATACAAATGATATGTTGGCAAAGCTTCCCCTGCTTTGAGTGCAATAAAGGTAAAGAAAAAATGTGTCTGTGCATATGAATTCGTGTGTTGGTGTGTATCCATTTATGTCTGTGCATGGCAAAGCCAGAGAAGAATCTTCATTGTCATTTGTAAAGTCCTGTCCAAATTTTATTCTCATGACACTGAATCTCTGACTAAGCCAATATTCATTTCTCTATCAGGGGTGGCCACCCAGAAAGCCCCTGGTTTCCTCCACCTGTTGTGTTTACAAACATGTGTCATCATACCCAACATTATTATTGTCATTATTATTATTATTATTATTATTATTATTATTATTATTATTACTATTTTATTTTTCTTGGATATTTTATGTATTTACATTTCCAATGCTATCCCGTTCCCCCCTCCCATCCCCCATCCCCCTTTTCTCTGCTTCTCTGAGGATGCTCCCACTCATACCCAGCACTCCCACCTCAATGTCCTGGCATTCACCTAAATTGGGGAAACAAGCTTTAACAAGACCAAGAGCTTTTCCTTCTATTGATACTGGACAATGCCAACCTTTGCTACATATGTGTATGGAGTCTTGGGTCCTTCCCTGCATACTCATTGATTAGTGGTCAAGTCCCTGGCTGCTCTCGGGGGGTCTGGTTGGTTGATATTGTTGTTCTTCCTGTGGGATTGCAAACCCATTCAGCTCCTACAGAATTTTCTCTAACTCCTCCATTGGAGTACCCTTGTTCAGTCCAACGGTTAGCTGCAACCGTCCTCATCTGTATCAGAAGGGCTCTGGCAGAGCCTCTTAAGGGACACCCATATCTGGCCCCTGTCAGCAAGCACTAGTGACTTACTAGCATCAGTAATAGTGACTGGGTTTGGTAGCTGCGTAGGGGATGGATCCCCAGGTGGGGCAGTCTCAGGATGACCTTTTCTTCAGCCCATGATCCACTCTTCATTCCAAGCTTTTGGGCTAATATTTACTTATCAGTGAGTGCATTCCATATGTGTTCTTTTGTGACTGGGTTTCCTCACTCAGGATGATTATTTTATAGTTTCATCCACTTGCCAAAGAATTTCATGTAAACATTGTTTTTAATAGCTGAGTAGTACTCCATTGTGTAGATGTACCACATTTTCTGTATCCATTCCTCTGCTAAAGGACATCTGGGTTCTTTCCAGCTTCTGGCTATTATAAATAAGGCTGCTATGAACATAGTGGAGCATGTGTCCTTGTTAAATGTTGGAGCATCTTTTGCATGTGTGCCCAGGAGTGATATAGTTGAGTCCTCAGCAATATGTCCAAATTTTTGAGGAACCACAACACTGACTTCCAAAGTGATTTTACCAGCTCGCAATCTTACCAACAATGGAGTTTTCCTATTTCTCCACACCAGCATCTACTCTCACCTCAGGTTTTGATCTTAGCCATTCTGACTGGTGTGAGGTGGAATCTCAGGATTCTTTTGATTTGCATTTCTCTGATGACTAAAGATGTTGAACATTTCTCTAGGTACTTCTCAACCATTTGGTATTCCTCAGTTGATAATTTTTTATTTAACTTTGTACCCCATTTTTAATAGGATTATTTGATTCTCTGGAGTCTAACTTCTTGAGTTCTTTGTATGTATTAGATATTAGCTCTCTATCAGATGTTGGATTGGTAAAGACCTTTTCCTATTCTGTTGCTTGTTGTTTTATGCTAATGACAGTGTCCTTTGCCTTACAGAAGCTTTGCAATTTTTGAGGTCCCATTGGAAGATTCTTGATCTTAGAGCACAAGCATTGATTTTCTGTTCAGGAAATATTCTCCTGTGCCTATGTGTTCAAGGCTCATCCCCATTTTCTCTTCTATTAGTTTCAATGTTTTTGGTTTTATGTGGAGGTCTTTGATCCATTTGGACTTGATCTTTGTACAAGGAGATAAGATTGGGTCAATTTGCATTATTCTACATGCAAACCTCTAGTTGAACCAGCACCATTTGTTGAAAATGATATCTTGATTCCACTGGATAATTTTATCTCCATTGTAAAAGATCAAGTGAGCATAGGTGTGTGAGTTCATTTCTGGTTCTTCAATTCTATCGATTGATCTATCTACCTGTCTCTGTTCCAATACCACACATTTTTGTTATCATGATTTCTCTGTAATACATATAGTTTGAGGTCAGGGATGGTGATTCCCCAGAATTTCTTTTATTGTTGAGAATAGTTTTGGCTCTCCTGGTTTTTTTGCTTTTCCAAATTAATTTACAAATTTCTCTTTCTAACTCGATGAAGAATTGAGTTGAAATTTTGATGGCGATAGCATTGAATCTGTAGATTGCTTTTGGCAAGATGGCCATTTTTACTATATTGATCCTGCCAATCCAAGACTATAAGAGGTCTTTCCATCTTCTGAGATCTCCTTTGATTTCTTTCTTTAGAGACCTGAAGTTCATACCCAACTCTTTTAAACAAATTCTAGGGATCACACTTGCTTCCTTCCGTTTTCCTGGAGAGCGTTTAATTGACTGAGACATAGCGCTCGCCTCTCGAGTGCACATTTTTAAAGCAGGCCATATGCAGTGCATGGCTTTAAGATGCATAAGAATTATCTTCAGCAGAAGTCATTGATTTGAACACAAGCGTTTCCATAAAATATCTAACTTTCTTGATCGATTAAGGAAAGCCTTGCCAGCTGTGCTTAAGGGAACAGCCTCAGTCTTCCAAATAGGAGAGAGTGTCTACATAGTTTAGACAATGTAAATATGAGAGAGTTAAACTCAATAATACTTGGCAAATGTTAACACTCCTTTTTCGCAAATATATCCATCCATGTGGTATTTCACAATGTGGAGGTAATTGACGCCTTAAAGTCCATTTTCAGAATTTTCTTCATCTTATCATGTTCTAGAATGTGGCTGACATTGGGAACTTTCTCTCTCTCTCTCCTATCTTTGTACTTAGAATCATTCGTCACTTATTCTAGCTTTCCAGGTTCAAACACTGGGTCATCTCTCCTTCTTTCCAGTCAACAGTGTCTGGGCATTTTCACTGATGATGTCTGCCAACGTGACATGTCCTGGGAATGATACCAAGATGCATGTGAACATGTGTCTGAATACAGATGGATCACATTATCCCACCCCACTTAAGAGATGCAGAAATAAGGATCAGTGCATTAGTTACATGGTGCAGGTACAGTGAAGACTTTAGACCCCTTGATCTCCCTCAATGCCTCCCTCCCTACCCTATGTGTCTTATCTCTGACTTCGCTTATGCTTATCAATACCATTTGTGGTTACTTTTAAACTGGGAAGAACAGATTCTCTACTTGATCTTAGCCAAAGTCCTAGATATAATTTTGTCTTTGTCTTATAGCTCCTTAACTTGTATTTGATGCATGGATCACCCTCAGACCTTGTGAAGATGTACTTATATAGTCAATACCTGGTTTCTGTCTGAGACTTCATAGTTCTCAATCCCACCCCAAGTACTGGTCCACTGAGCACACTGGATTTAGGTATTATCTGTTCAGAGTGGAGTAACAAGCCACACTTGCAGAACCCTATTACATGTTGCGATATTTATTTATTTTTGATGTGTCTAACTGCTTCTTCTCAGTAAATATGCATGATTTACAAATCCTCGTTTTACAGAGTGTCACAGCAGTGATGCATTTATTTACATGGCTTGTGTACTGACAAATGTTGCTCGGGATAACCTTGCATCTCACATGGCTAAAACCGAACAGCAGAAAGCAACAAAAGGTTCCTATTCACTCTTCCATCCTGTGCTGGGGCTCAGTTTATGCAGATGAATTAGAGTTTGTTCGGTTCCAGGCTCCCACACTCAATGGTTCTCTTCTAAGTGATTAGGTCTTAGGCTCTAAGCCTCTGAGAAGCCTTTTACTTAACTGGAATAAAAGCCCCAGCGGGGCTTATATTACCAGTCACTTTTGTCACCAAGCTAAGGCAGTCCCTAAACCAGTGGTTCTGAAAGGAGTGACAGTTAATGTAGCTCTGGGTTGCTACACAGTAAATTTTACCTTGAGTGAAAATTCTGGAAACACTGAAATTCCTTCACCCTAGGGTCATGCTAAGCTCTGCCTGCTGTGTGCTAATGCTTTTGGCATTATTTCTTGGCACCAAGAATCTGGGTGGGGAGGTTAATTGCACAAACGGAGTGTTATGTGCCAGGCGGGAGTGTGATGGCTGCTGTGAGTTCTGGCAGTCAGCCTCTTCTACAGCACAACATCTGTCTCCTTTAGAGGAAAGGACTAATGGGCAGGTGTCATTAATGTCACAAGGAGATTCTGAAAGCAGGGACCTTGCGGCTCTTTGATCTCGGAGAAGAAACTTCCCCAAACTGGAGAACCTAACCATTGATCCCTGGTCTTCCAATGTTCAGGTCAGATGTGCTGCAGGCAGGATGACCATTAGGTGACAGGGATGATGTTGTGGGAAATTTGGTTTCCGGGTGGCAAATCTGAGCATCGCAGGTACTAGTTGTCATCTGAATTGGTGGGGCTGTGTACGGTAATGGCTGAGATCAAGGGTGCTATTTTTTATACTGTCTTTACTTTAAAAATAATTATTCTTTACAACCTATGAGCCCGACTTTGGTTACATTTGGCAATATTTGGCAGGTCAAATTTTCTTTTGAGGAGAAACTTTTCTGTATTATGAGATCATATGTATCTTAGTGTATCTTACTCCACCTACTCCATGCTAAGGATTGTTTGTTATAGATGGCTAATTTGTAGGCCAAATGCTAATTTTCATTGTACCTACTTTATTATTATTATTATTATTAGTATTATTAGTAGTAGTAGTAGTAGTAGTAGTACTAGTAGTAGTAGTAGTAATGTTGCTAAATTGTGATACTTGAGTTATGTAATATGAAAACCAGTAACAAATAAAATTGAAAGGATCCGACTTCCTTGTGTCTAGAAAATCTCCCATAGCTGCATCAGAGGAAACACTCTGATCTCAGGCTGTGAATATAATTCATGGTTTTCAAGAATCTTACTAATACCTGAGACCTGTCACTCACTCATTACCAGCATTTTGTTTTGTCACTCCTGGTGGAGAACCACCTTTACAAAGGCTTGAGACCAGGGCAGATGTGTTCTCACATGCATTTCTGTACAGCTTATTTCAAAAGAACTGAGTATATTCCTCCCAGTAGGCTCCAAACTTGAATTTTGATTTCTGACCTTAGTAAGAATCTAAGCTAGAGAGTTCCAGGTATATATTTAAGGTCTGTGTAAGACAAACTTAATAGAAAAACCATGTGTGCATTTGGGTGGCTGAACTCTCAAAGGATAATTGCTTAACTAAGTGCAACAATCAGTGTTCAATGGTCTTAGGAGTCTGGATAGGTGGCTTATAGGTGGCCTCAAACAGACTGAGTATCAGAATCCTCATCTGGAATTTCTGCTGTGTGAAATGAGATCTCTGCTTTGCTCATAGCTTTCCTGTTGATGCTGTAGGTGACTGGATAAATAAAAGGCACGAGAAAGGCATGCACGTTCCTCCAAAGAAGCCTTGAAGTTGGACAAGTCATTTACCTGCATTCCATTGCAAGAAGCTTAATAAATAGGAGGTTTAACGGCAGTGAAATGGTCTTTTTTCTAGGTGGACTTATTACAGACAGAGATCAGTAAAATAAAAATAAATGTTAGGAAGGTTCCAGTGGCCATCTTCTCAGGGACTGTGTCTTCTGGGTATTTAATTTCTTAGAGCAAGGTAATTCAACATTTCTCTCTTCTGTAATTGTGCATCTATTGGTAAACGTTAAAGATTTTTTAGATTTAATACATTTGTCTGAGAACTGATTGATGCTGAAACACTGAAAGCTAGTCCAAGTGCCAAGAGCAAGTGACTGTGAGGCATCTTAGGATGGGTACATCAGTGTAATGTCCTCTCCATGGCTTATGGAATAAGACAGAAGAAGGGACAGAAGGAATGTGAGAGCAAGAAAATGGAAGGTATGCTAGGAAATGTTGTCTTCTGGACATGACATGACTCTTGTACGCAAATCTCACAGTATCTGTGGTTCTCTAGGAAGACTTGCATAAGATCAAGTAAGTGAAATTCTTGTATGCATGGTTGAAGTATGCTAAGGTCCCAACCCTATTGGCAAGTGGTGGCTGCTAAGTGATGAAGGCCACTTTTCTTTGGGGCTGTGACTTCTGTCAATGCCTCAGTGGATGCCCATATTCATGTACACACAAGCATATTATTAATTGAACCCAGTGGGTTATACTTTCTTTGCTTTTCCCCCCCTTAGGGCCTGGAATGTTAAAGGAGAGTTTGGTATGGATATGTTCAAAATACATTGCGTACTTGTATAATATTTTAAGAGAATAAAAATTAGTCTGGCATCAATGGGAGGGGAGGTTCTTGGTCCTGTGAAGGCTCAATGCCCCAACATAGGAGGATGCTAGGACAGTGAGTCACGAGTGTTTGTGTGTGGGTGAGGGAACACCCTAATAGAGGCAGAGGGAGAGGGAGAGATAGGAGTTTTGTGAAAAGTAAACTAGGAAAGGGGACATTTGAAATGTAAATAAAATGACCAATTAAAAAAGAAAAAAAGTCAGTCAAAAATAAAGATAAATTTATACAATTAAATAACCTTCAAATTGGGTCTATTGAAGAAAACTGAGACATGTCTGTTTTTAAGGTTCCCCTATTCAAATCAGTGCAGATATACCCAATTATTTCTCTACTAGGTATAGCAAACACAATTAGCTTGTTGTTAGAAAACATATTCATAATTGTCAGTGAATCAGAAACATAACATTACTGGGAAAGTTTAATGATTTGGTGGTTCTCTGAATAATAAAGACAGTTTGGGATCTTAAATGTTAGCTTACAGAGAAAGTCTCTGAGCTTCTTGAGTTAGTCTTTCATCTGCAGATGATCCAGGGGCTTGTTAATATTAACAATGATATTCTTTTTCCTTCCACTATGCTTCTCTGCTGGGAGCATACAGCCCTCTATTTTCCTTTGGGCCTTTGCTCACAAGTAGCCTCTTGTAGTATGTTTTAAGGATTTGTGAAGAGGAATTGAAGAACAATTGTGAAGCAATGAGGGAGCCCTGCTTTCTTTTGTTTCTGGGTCATTTAACCATTCTCCGGCATATCTCCATTAGCAGACGAAGGGTGAGACTGAGACTGGATACTGTCTGTCAAGTCTCCAGAAAATTATATTTTAACAAAATTACTGTGGATTTGCCTTGCGTGGTTTAGGTTATCTACAGTACTTTTATGGCATGAATTTCAACAGGACCACTTTATAGAAAAAGCAGATATACTCTTAGCTTTAAAGAGACAAGAACACAATTGGAATGAACAGACTCTTTTGTACTGAAAGGGAGAAATACATAGCTAGGTAATATAAAGAAAACTGCCTAAATGCTCCCAGATAGATGTTTATTACTTCTTTTTTGAAATCGGGTAAGTACAGTGAATGATCTCTTAGTGGCAGCTGTTTGATGCTAGCATATGTAAGTGTATCCTTACTATTTTTAATATCTTCATGCACTCTCTTTAGAGCTGTTGTAGAATGCAGGATCTTCTTGACATTATTTAAAATGAATTATTTCAAGAGATGATTGGAGCACTTCTTTTTGTCATATGAAAGCAGCCATGGTGGTTTTCCTTATACTTTCTTAATACTGGACACTTTTCACACATTCCAACATATAGAAGGGAACAGTAAAGGCTAGAAGATTAGGTTCAAGATCATGGTAAAGGTGGTGAAGGAATTAAAGGGCAATGCCTTGAGGTTTTGAGCCAGGATATTCCACTGAATAATTCAGCTATACTATTTTGATCTTTTTCAGTTATCCTCTGAGTGGTTAGGTTGTTTTTTTTCTGTAGGAGTTCATATGACTGTCCACTCAGCAAGTTTTATTACTCTCAGGCTTAAGCACATTCTTACCTTTTAACTACATCCTAACTTCCACCAAGCTGCTTGATGAGGGAACTGGGTTCTTGGGAGCTGTTTGGGGAGATGTTATTTTAAGTGCCATAGAAGCTGAGACTATTATAACTGGGGTAGAGACCTTGCAACTCAACTCTTTCTGGGCACAAATAAACCACAACTATAGAGAGGTCCAGCAGACCACTCATTACTACCCAAGGATTTGGGTTCTCTTAGTACTGATCAAGACAGTTTTTCATGAATAAATTATGGGAGACTTCCTAATGAATAAATGTATCTCATGCAATTTTTCAACCTTGCAAATATTCATAATTCCTGCAAAGGATTTGTAGCTAGCATCTCTGCAGCATTTTAGTGGGCAGTTGTCTTGTCTTTCTACTGTTTGTACTTTATTCTCCGATATCATAAGGCTATATTTAAAGTATGCACTAAGAATCTTCTATGTTGTTCTGAGTTTGACTCTTGCACTTAAAAATGTCATCCTATCAGCATGTTTGCATCCAAGCAGGATTCTCTTGATCCTTGACTGATACTATACTTCTCATTTCATGGAAGATATTCTTTCCCAACACCAATTTCTTCTATACTGGATTTCAGTGAGCCTCTTGTACGGAGCAGATGTTTATCTCACCTAGAACATGATGTAAAGCAAGTGCTCGTAACATCCCGGGACAAAATAATTTCTAGATTCAAATCTTTGTATGTGAATAAGAGTGTGGGCAACTCATTTTCTAAGGTTTTGACTCTCAAAATTGAAGTTAATATCATCTTAGTCCTCCTACATACCTTGATTTTTTTTTTCCTAAATGCCAAGTTCACAAGCGTTTTCTGGATTCTTCCAGCATGTCAAGGAATATTTTAGTTGCTTGGTTACCAACAAGCTGTTAGGATGGTGGATCTGGATCACTGGCTCATAATGGTTCTGAAAGAATCTGAACCATTTCTATCTATCATATCTGAGCCTCTTTAAATAAACTTCCTAGAATCAAGATGATCATGGCACCCACACAAGTTGCATCTCTTTTTGTATCCATGGCAACACACTTGCTCTCTCGCCCATCCCACCCTGCTTTCAATCATCACCAAACTGCTGCCTTAATAACCTGAAAAACTTACATGGCAAGGATTTCTTGCCTCAGGGCCAAAAATCCTGATTAATTCATTGTATCCCTGCTAAGCATTTAGGGAAAATATTTTTTTAACTTTAGTCATCACTTTTTAAATCTCAATTAATCAATCCATCAATCACTTAGAGGAAAGAAAGGATTAAACTGTTTTTATATTGAGTTTTATGTTGCTTTGCCCTGCAGTCTAGGATTCTCAACATTGGCCAGCACACATGGGGAATGAGCAGGAAAAAGTCATGCTCAGTGACTGTGTTAAGATATCCCACTTACGGCATTGTAGAAATGGCTCAGCAATTAAAAGCTCTTGTTCTTGCAGAGTACCTGGTTTCAATTACCAGGAGTCACATGGCAACTCACAATTGTCTACACCTCTAGTTTCAGAGAACATTATGCCCTCTTCTGACTTCTGTGCTCTCCCTCCTTCCCTACCTGCCTCCATCCCTCCCTCCATCCCTCCCTTCTCTCTCTCTCTCTCTCTCTCTCTCTCTCTCTCTCTCTCTCTCTCTCTCAATATACCACTTCTATCTAGAGCACAATGTATACAAGCTTGTAGCTACTGGCATCTTGCCATTGACCTGGCATAGAGCTCCTCTTGGTGGATCACTAAACTCAGCTATCGCCTTTCTTATAGGGGCTAGTTTCATGAGATATAGGGATGATACATGAGTCACGACCTGGGAGTACCTGCATTAGAGTCCACGTTCTTGTTTTCTAAAATCATGCAGAGCTGAAGAGAACCCTGGAAATGCTGGTGGAAGTGACAGAGGATCTTGTAGCAATTTTGTCCCACCCTGGGCCTAAGAGAAGATGCTACATCGCAGAGCAGAAGCAGTTCTCATTCTGCTGCTGCAGAGGGAACACCATTTTGGGGCATGTGGTTCCTGTCTTGTTCAAGCCTGCTCCTCCCACTCCAGTCTTATCATCATAATCCTCTGCTCACATCATGAGAAATGATGCATTCCTCTCTGTTTAATCTTACTCTTCAATCCTCCATGGTAGAGATTTGGAATGGTCTGTCTCATTTCCCTCTCTGTGCTTCAGAATGTATTTACTTTGCCTAATGATATGGCAGGCAAATTAATTATCTTATGTGGTATATATTGTTGTGTATTGCCTGATTCTTCCCTTTATTAAAGTTTCTTTTTTATTCCCTCCATCTTTATTAACTTGGGTATTTCTTATTTACATTTCAATTGTTATTCCCTTTCCCAGTTTCCAGGCCAACATCCCCCTAACCCCTCCCTCTCCCCTTCTATATGGGTGTTCTCCTCATCATCCTCCCCCCATTACCACCCTCCCTGCATTTCCGCCCTCCCCTCAACAATCACGTTCACTGGGGGTTCAGTCTTGGCAGGACCAAGGGCTTCCCCTTCCACTGGTGCTCTTACTAGGCTATTCATTACTACCTATGCAGTTGGAGCCTAGGGTCAGTCCATGTATAGTCTTTGGGTAGTGGCTTAGTCCCTGGAAGCTCTGGTTGGTTGGCATTGTTGTTCATATGGGGTCTCAAGCCCCTTCAAGCTCTTTCAGTCCTTTCTCTGATTCCTTCAACGGAGGTAAAGTTTCTTATTACCACTGAGTGCTCAGGAGTATTGAGGACTAACTGTTCACAGCTGAGTAACTCTGCTCTACCAACCTTTGACTGAAAGGAAGCTAATTTGCCTGAAGTTATGAGTTCTAACCTCACAGGATCAAGATGTAGAAGGTTGTACCTTTGAATCTTTTGGGGAAAATTCTGAAGGGCTATCCTAGGTGAGAACCCTCCTCAGGCCTCTCTTTCCTCTCACATCTCAGTCTCTCTATTTGTCCCCTCATCCCTTCCCTCCTAATAAAAGGAACATGAGATCTTTCCCAGCAGAACTCCATCTAAGCATCTGTTTCCCAGGTAACCAACCCTAAGTCATGGCATATCTAGGATGAAATAATATCTATTAATTAACACTTTAAATTATGAATTAGAGAGTATTTAGTGGCATAGAGAAATGGTGAAGTAAATGAGTTAAATACAAAAATAAGGAGCAAAATCATGCATGCATTCTGTTCCTGATTATGTAAGAATATTCATGATAAGGGAGAATGTGAGCAAAAGAATAGATGCATCCACGCATATGTATTCCTCCTCGGAAGGAATTACTCCTAAAATAGAAGTGCCTTCTCTAGAACTTAGTCTCAATTTTTTGTAAACATTTTACAATGAGCATATGATTGTTAATTTGAAAACCTTATTAAGCTATTTAAGAGGAAAATGGGATAATACTATTAATCAAATTCACAGAACAAAGAATACAAAACTATTATTGAAGTTAACTTATACAATTAAAGTCTATGTAACTCACTCTTAGGAGAACAAAGCAAAAGCTTCAAGTTCTGTGTCCCTGCTCATCCTTATCTTTGCTTGATGGCTTAGAAGTTATCACCTCCCTTTGTGTGCAGCAGTATCTCCTCACCTAACCTCACCTACACTCTTAACCCTCAGATATTTATTATGCTTATTATTTTGTACTGAGTGTTCTATAAGTATGGGAGTTCACATCTTCAAGTTTGAACCATACCTTGCATTGGGTATATATTTACTGGGCTTTACAAAATGGAAGAGTAAGTAAGATTGAGCGTAGAAGTTGACAGTTGATCTGGGAGATCGCTCATGGGTAAAGCATTTTCCATGCTAGCCTGAGTTACTGAGTTTGATTCCCAGAATATACATAACAGTTAAGTATTATATCACAAATATCTGTAATCTCACCACTCCTACAAGGATATAGGAAGCAGGGCTTCTGTTGAGCTGACAGTGTTAATGTTCCAATGTTAACAATGAGAACGCTGGGCACCTGACTAAAAAGGGAAATTCCTCCCTCCATTTTCCCATTTAAGAAAGGAGGTGGAGTCTAATGTGTGAGTAATTCTCCACATCAGCATTTTCTTAGGATTCAGCTTCTCATTTCTGCTTCCTTTTTCTTGAAATACTGTGACTCCACGTCATGCTCAGGGTTTGTTTGTGTTAATTGAACCCAGTAATGTGGGGCTTTGTATTTGTTACTTCGTTTCTCTCACTGGAGGATGTATAATGTATTCCTCCCATCATAGATCACTTTCTATTGCTGTGATAAAACACTGAGCAACATCAAATTAGGAAGGAAAGGGTTAATTTTCCTTGCAGGTTACTGTCAATAATCAGAGTAAACAAATTCTGTAGTCGTGGCAGAGGCCATGGAGGGGTGCTGCTTAGTGGCTTGTTTCTTGTGGCTGCTCAACCTGCTTTGTTATACTTTCCAGGGCCACCTCTTCAGGGTTGACATCACCCATAGCAGACTGGACCTTCCCACATCAGTCACTGATTAAGCAAATGTCCTTTAGATGTGCAAGACCATCTGATGGACATATTTACTCAGCTGAAGTTCCTCCTTTCAAATAGCTCCAGCTAGTATGAAGCTGACAAAAATCTAAACAGCAATCTTCCCTGGGATATATGATGCCTGTAAACACTCCTCTTTCCTCCTTTGCCATCACATCCCTTCCCTTCCGGGCACTGCTACTTTGCTTAGGAACTTTAAACTTACATGCCTCCAGTTCCACATTTTCCATATGGGCTGTCATTTCCATTGTTATATCCTATTAAAAATGTGAATGTCTGAGTATCAGGTTGTTAAAATATATGCACAAAAACATTTACAGAGTGTGAAGCAAAGAGCCTTGTAGGATTCAGTAATCTATGGCAGACTGACGGGGGTGCTGTTTTGCTGATGAACAATATTTTACTTTGAGATATCTGAAGAATTGGAGGTAGAGTGTATATACCTCTGGAGATCTTCTGCAAGTCCTTAGAGAAAGACGCAAACTATTAATTAGATAGATATCATAGCTGAGCATATCTCACAGCACGGATATTCGCGAACATTCACTACAGCCTGTGCTATGTGTGTTTCTCTTGAGCTTCAATGCTGAAGTTATATTTGCAACACCTGCTATTTCCATCCCAAGATAATAGGCTAGTTAGCATTTTATCGCTTCCAAAGTGTAGGAATTTCTACGCTCCCCAGCATGAGTTATTTGATAGGGATCTCTTCTGAGGGCTCTCCTGCCACTACCAACGTTGTAAGCTATCAAACCTGTATTAAAACTGTATATAAAATGGGGAGGAGTGTGTTCTGGTTGTTAGAACTAAAGCAATAATAAAAACTGTGTGAATAAAGGAGGAAGTATGAGACAGAATAAAGGGGGGAAGAAAATGCTTGAAAATCTAGCAAAACAACCACTTCCTTCAACTTCAGATGCTTATTGCTGTGACGGTGCCAAAGGGATCCTCCCATTATGACACCTCCAACCTATACAGATGTTATTCTCACAGAAATTTAGGTCAACAGTTATTACAGAAAAAGCATGTGTAGACTTTGAATTGTATCATCACCATAATTATTGTTAATACTCTCATTACTGTAATTTTAGAGATTATGCTAGCAATTGAGCCTTGGTCCTCTTACATGCCAGGAAATTCTTCTGCCTTTGAACTCCCAGTCTTGAAACCTTTTAGTTTGATGCAATCCTGTGAGTGCTTTTGTTGTTTGTTTGTTTGTTTGTTTTTGGTTTTTTTTGTTTAGAATGATACAGCCAACAGAGTACTGCAAACATTTAAAGAATGGAAAAATGTTTGTAAACCATAAATCTAATAAAAATCAAATATAAAATGTCCAAGGGACTCAAGTCAATAACAAGGAAACAACTAAATGATTAATGAATGGACAAATGGCCCGAATAATTGTTTCTCAAAATAAGTTAACAAAATGACCAAGATGACTGATAATCATACAAACTGAAAACCACAAGGAGAGATGACTTCACATGTAAAATCACAGCTAAACGTTTGGGGATGTAAAATAACGGAGCCCTTGAATACAGTTGAAGGGAATATACATTAACTGTTCTGTACCACTTCCAGTTCCACAGAAAGATCTTGAAGATTAATTAAAGTATTTGGGAAACAGTGTAAAGGCTCCTTAAAAGAATAAAAAAGACGTTTGGGGATTTAGCTAAGTGGTAGAGCGCTTGCCTAGGAAGCGCAAGGCCCTGGGTTCGGTCCCCAGCTCTGAAAAAAAAAAGAACCAAAAAATAAATAAATAAATAAATAAATAAATAAATAAATAAATAAATAAGACAATGAATTATTGTTTAACCCTGCAATATCAGAACTAATAAATAAAGACATGAAATCAGCCTACTGGAAAGATGTATTTATTTATGTGATCAATGTAGCATTGTGCATAATGACCGAGATACACAGAGGATGGATGAATGAAAAAATTTGGTAGACATCCACAGTGAAATATACAGTCATGAAAATAATGGAATCTTGTCATTTGTACAACTACAACTCTGAGGACATTGTGTTAAATTGAATAAGTAAGGAAAATTATTTCACTTGTATTCAAACTCTAAAATTCTAACTCTTAGAATCAGAAAGTTAATTGGTGTCAGCTTGGATACACTGTGGGCCCAGGAATTAAAGAAATATTAATTGAAGGATACACATTCTCAACAAAAGCAAGAGAAATAATTTCATGAGGTTGATGTTACAACATAGTGACTATAGTTACTAATTGTCTTCTGATTATTAAATGATTTTAAATCTTAATTCCCTGAAGTACAATATGTAATTTTGCACAATGCAAATCAACATGGACATAGCCAATCCTTATATATATGTTTCAGACATATTGTGTCTTACTATGTTCCATATAGTTTTTAAATTGAAAAACAACAATACAAACATATCTGAAAATGGGTCTGATTTGCCTTAGCTTTTGAAATATGTATAAATTGTCATTGTAGAAAAAGGAATAAAATTAATCTTCACTATGTACTTAGATATGTAAATGAATCCTGAGAAATGAATCTGTGAAACTTTAAATAAAATATACAGAAAAGAAAAATACATATGGGCTATAATGTATGAAATTAGCCATAAAAAAGATTGTATCTTCTGCCTTTTGCTATTTGGTCCTTGTTCTGGGGACACCTTGTTGGCACGCTTAGAGGCTTCCATATATCTGCAAACTGAAGCTTCATGTCAAGTACAAATGTACAGATCTCATGAATGAGCCTTGACAGAATCATAATGTGAAATTCCTAGGGTACCATGCCACAAATATTTGGCTAGACTGTTCATTGATTCTGACTCACAGAAATCAAGGGCAAAAATTATCTGTTGCTGCTCCAAAGCCACAAAAGAGTGATTCATTTACCAAGACAGATAAGGGATGCACCTACTTGGGTATTGGGATGGCGTAGAGACATGGACAGATGGAAGGAGAGACAGACTAGGACCCAGGAGGCCAGAGAGAAGACCAAGCAGTGATCTCCCCCATGCTTGTAGTGCAGGCAGTCCTGAGGACATTTTCTAGAAAGAAGCAACAGAAGTGAGCTTTCCAAATGCTTTGAAGTACCTAGAAAGCCTGCAGGGAATGGCACTGGGTAACCAAGAGGTCTCGCTTTTCCTCTTTATCATCTAGGCCATTAACTAGAGTGAAGTTCTTTGTGGAAAACATGCAAATTGCTGGAAATGGAGTTGAGCTCCCTCCACCTCCCCTTAACTGGAAATATAATTGCAATTCTTGCTCACTGCTATGATTTTTTAAACCCTGTCACGCTTTGTTGGCTCACTGCTTTTCATCTTACTGTTTATTCAAACAGCCTGACTTCTCTTTGATGCTGAAAAGACGGAGAATGTGATTGGAGGCTATGGCTGAACTACAATGTGTTTTTATTTGATACTACGGCTTTCAACATTCATAGTTAATGTTTTCTTTGTTTTGCTTCTCTTTTTTTTTCTCTTAATTCAACTTGGGGGTTAGAGAGTGGAGGTGAAGACAAGGATTCTCTGCTGGGCTCAGGATCCTGACAATTATTTTAACACAATTGCATAATTCTTTGTGTTCAATATGTCTCAGTTCTTATGTCCTTGGTTATCAACAGGTACAATTTGTGATGCAACAGAAGTAACATACATAAACAAAGGTAGAAGAATGGGTATATATAAGTGTGCATTTTTGTCAGCGAGAGAGAGAGAGAGAGAGAGAGAGAGAGAGAGAGAGAGAGAGAGAGAGAGAGGATACAGATAGAATGACCTATCCTTTCTTCTATGATAACCCTCTATAAATTGGCTCACATACTTCTCTAATGCCTGTCCTCATCAGTGAGGGTGGCTCTTCCTTATTCATCCGCCCATTTGAACGCCTATCTGTCCTGAAAACACTACCACAGAAACATCCCACAGGATTAGTTTTACCTGCGTATTGTTCAGCTCCATCAAGTTAACAGGAAATTACCCACCAAAAGCCTATCCGTGGGCTGTTAAAGTCTACCCTTGTCAAGTTTTCACCAATATGTACTTATATCCTTAAATCATAATTGGTTTCCAAATACAGATAACAGAATAGCATGGTTTCACTGAACACAATATGCTTTTCTCTCATACCACCAAAAATGCACTAATCCCTTCCCCACAAAGAGTAGGTACGGTCCATGACTGTTTTTCCCTCTTCCTGTTACCTGTAATTAAATACTATGATATAAAATCAATGATATTTAAATATTTAGATGAGACTATGTATTAAATATTGGCATTATCTAAGGAATGAGAGGAGATAAAAGATACACACACACACACACACACACACACACACACAGACACACAGCCAAAGTAATTCATAACAAGAAGAGATAATATTATGATGGTGGCAGTCATCTTCGCTGTAAGCAGTCATGTCGGTGTTTAAGTGCACCTTCATTAGTTATTCTCTATTCTGATATCCTTTGACTTCAACAAAAACATTAGCTGTTCATAATTACCTATGCGTCTGTTCTTCAAGGACCTGGGCATTAGTAGCTCTCTTGAGTTGGGTCGTTGTGGTTTTTCAAAGACTTACTGTAGCGTATAGTAGTGCTGAGGGGTATAGCCCAGGATTTTCTATGTACTACATTCTTTTTTCCTTGGGTAGAGGTGTCCCACAGTGTTTCCCTTATAGCTCATATGAATCATCATCCTTCCCCATGACCGCATAGCACACTTAACTCTTCAGAGTATCAGGTGAGATGATTCTTTTTTTAATTGCATTTTTATTTACATTGTAAATGTTATCCCATTTTCTGGTTTCCCAGAAACCCACTATCCTCTTACCCCCGCTTCTATGAAGGTGCTCTCTCATCCACTCACCCACTCACTCCTACCTCCCTGCCCTGGCATTCCCCTGCACTGGGGCATTGAGCCATGACAGGACTGTTCTTAACATAGCGAAGAGGCAAAGATTGATATTGTAGCCTTCCTTAAAACATGTTGTTATGTTAGATTTACTGTATATGTGAACTCAAACCTACAGTGGGTCGATGATCAGGCAGAAATAGTCTATGGATAAGTTCTGTAAATGTCTACTCTAGGAGAAAATGAATGAAAAACATTTTGGTATGTTGGCAGATACTGGGACCAACAACCAAAACCTCTATAACTACCTAAGTCAGGTCTAGAGGTTGTGCTTAAGATCTCTTGCTGCTCTTCCAAATGACCCAAGTTTGGTTCACAGAACTTACCTTACTTGGCTCACAGCTACCTGTTTCCTGAAACTCCAGCTCCGAGGGATCAAAAGTCCTTTTCTGGTCTTTGTGGACGCCAGTATACACACGAGTACCTTACACACATATACCCACACCCAACAATGAAAACCAGATTTCCCTGATTTGTAGGCAATACAAACCCTCCCTCTGCCAGTGTTCACTGCCTTTTGTTTGTTTTCTATATTGTTTTGTTTATTTATGTAAAATACTTCCCTGTCCTTCTCATAGGAAGATGAATTGCATTTAAAACATTAGTAGATAATCCAGGGTAATCTCATTATCTCCAGGATCACTTTGCCCAAACAAGGCAACATTCACAAATTTTCACTATTAGGATCTGATTACTTTGATGGTCATTCGGTGGACCTTCATCTAGAACACTTCTATATTTTCCTCACTGGAACTATATCACTGTTTCCAGTGTGTCAAGGATGTAAAAATGACCCAATCTTCTTTGAAAACACGGAGGGTAAAGCAGATTAGATGGAGGAATTGTAGCCCAGACAGAGGCAGAGATGGTAAATGATCCATGGGTGTGCACCGCCTCCCAATTCTGTGCTGTCAATTGTTAGTCCTCTGTCCTGAGTGCCTCCCTTTGTAATCCTCTCATACTCTCTGCTGTAAAACATGGATTTTGTTTCCCATTAGAAATTGCTATCTCACATGCTGCAATCAAGACCCTATCTGTCATTATTGCCCACTACAAAGTTTTATTAACTCTAGCGTGAATTTACTACTCCATTTCCACCATGGGCTCCCGAATATGGTGCATGGACCTGAGATGAATACCATTTGATGGATGGTTGGGAGGTAATAGACTTCTTTCACCCAGACTGATAAGTCATTACAAGCCTTTACATTCAATAAATCTGAGCATTCCCTTATTTGGGGGGATCCCAGGAGGGCTGGAAGGAAGATTAATTTTACTCAGGGCTTCTATTTTTTGACGTTCTACTTGGTGGGGGATTTCAATGGAGGGCATGGATAGGAGGAAAGCTTACAGATGAAAATAGTGAGTTGGGCTCCTTGAGAGTTACCGGGAGAATGATGAGTGGGAGAGACACAGTGACAGAGATTAAGGAGAGAGGAAGACTGTGTTTTGAAAGGAATCTTGTACATTGGTAATCTTGCTCATTCCTCATTAAATTGCTATCTAGAGACCATCCCTCTAGGAAGGCAAAGGATTTCATTGAAAATATTTAAGACAGATAGACTAGTGCTTTGCCTGTTTCCTTTCTATCTCTTGAGTGGAGGAGACCCAGCAGGCTGTGTGAGGGACTAAGAGATCTGAGGGTTGTCAAAAAGGTACAAATACTAAATGGAATTCTAGGATATGAATGTCAAGTGGCAGTCCCACCCTCAAGATTTATTGAGGACTTTGGTTTTACATGGAATGGAAGGGTATTCCCAAACAACAGGTTCTGTCTAGAGAGTCATTTCAAAACATCTCCATAGGAAACCATTAACAACTAGAACTCCACAGTGAGACTAATTTCCTTCAACATCTACAGAGATGACCTATTTTAGAATCAGGATTTTAACAGGAATACTATTTGAATCAGATAGCACCCAGGGCCAGTGTGCAGAGGTCATCCTGGTGTCATTTATGTAACAGTGTGAGGGTCACAGTATATATACTAATGTTGTCTAAATTTTGCAATATTATGAGAATATTTTCCTTGTCACTACACAGTTTCTGACCCTGCATGCATGATATACTTACTCATCCTCCATCCCTCCAAAGCTGGCTGTGACCTGTACAGCTGTGAATCTTTGGCCCCCCAAATTTGTGTTTTGCTTTAAACATATTTTATTGGACCATCAAACTGCCATTTTAAAACAGAGTGATTTTAGGGGGTTTTAGGCTATTTGCTTGCATCCTCATTCATGCCATGTTTATCTATTTACCTGTGTGACTAACAGCCCAAGCATGCAGATATACTTGATTCCAAAGCTGGCTGTGGTCATTTGGGAAACATATTATACCAGATACATGCCAGTGTTGGGGGAACCTGAAGAATCCTGTTTGGTTTTTCGTTTTGTTTTGGTTTTTGGTGTTTGTATGGGAATGCTCATCTGCGAATATGGGTAGGCATACAGAAGTGAGCAAAGACCTTTGGATGCTGCTCCCTGTGTTCCACCTTCCTTGAGAAAGGTCTTCCTCTGATCACCAGTATGCAGTAGGCCCAGGAGTTTCCGGGAGACTTATTTCCCACTTAGGAGTAAGTATACTGATATCACAGATGCTATCTACCATATCTTTATGTCTGTTCAGGTCCTTGGGTATGCACACCAAACACTTTGATTATTATTATCTCTCCTACCCCAGAATCGTAGTTTCAGGGTTAAGAATACACTCAGTTTTACTGCAGGTCTCACGCTTTATATGAATCATCCTGGCATGACACTCTAACACATAGTAGCTTTATTAGTGAGGGTTTCTCCTCAGTTAGAAAGATTTAACTAAAAATGCTTTTTAAGTCTTAGTGCTTGTTTGTTAAAGAGAGAGCATGTGCTAGAGGAGGTGACAGGATGACAGTGTGACTCTCACTTTCCTCAGTATGTGTGTGTTTTTGTGTGGTATGGGGCAGGACAGCCCTGAGTGGCAGGATATGCTGTAAGAATAAAAATCAGGCCAAATAACCTGACTTCTAGAGTCTGGCTACAATGGCTGCTTTGAGATGATTGCCTCAGGGCTCTTCCCCTTTATGACCCTCTGTGTATTAGATGCTGCTTACAATTGTAGGAGAACAAAAGAAAGGAAATAAGAGGAAGCTTAATGAAGAGTCCACAAGAGACATTTATGCAACACGCACATATCCAGAGTTTAACGGAATCCTCAAATTGTGAAAATTAGTTTCCATGGTTCAGAATCGAGCCAAGGAAGGGAATTGAACTAAATGATCAAAGAAGTTAAGGAAAGGGGTAAAGTTTGAATTCCAGGGAAGAGGAAGGGAAGAAAGTGGAGAGAAGGAATGGTTAGTAAGTACATAGTCTCTGGAGGTTCAGGGACCAGTGAGGAGCAAAGGATTAGAAGTGGGTCACTTGAAGAGAGGCTACACTTGTCCTGACTTCTGATTGTGAAAGAGGGTTAGTGAGCAGGACATGAATCAGCCATGATCAGAACAGCAAGGCTTGCAGGCAGTGCAGCATATGGAAATCTGCAGTGGTCAAGAGGACGCCAGTAAGGGAACCATAGAAGAAATCCAATACAGAGATAGGAGTCCTCAGCTGAAGCATTGGGGCCTGGCCTTGTCTACCTCCTTGTAAATCTCACCAATCACTTTCAGCCTTCTTCTTGGGTTTTGTTTTATTATTGCTCTTGTTGGGGTTTGCTTTTGCTTGTGAGTATTTGTGTTTCTCTTTGCTAAGTGTATTCGGTGCTCAGTCTTGATCCTCTGGGCTCTGTGAAGATGTCTTCCTGTACTTCTCCCTCCCCTTCCATTTTGCCCTAAATGCAGGCTGTGACGGTGACTTGGCTTGTTTTTAGGTGTTAAGGAAACAGAGTCTGATTTGATTCCTTGTCTAAAAGAACTGCTGCCGTGGGCGATTCCCTCACTGATGTGAAGAAACTGTGACTCCGTCCCTGCCTTTGAGAGCTTGCACAGCAGCGAGGCTAAGCACTTCTTCAATGGGCTGACATTTACTGAGTGTCTGTGACTCTGGGAGCCGCTGGGGCTTGCTAGCTGGCTTGATAGATTGCCTCCTGTTCCCTGGCCCTCAATCCCCATCACACAGTTATTGTTCTCTTGGGCAAAGGCCTGTGGGAACACTTTGAAATATAAAAGGCTGTGTCTGCCCACACCTGACATATAATCTTGAACAGAAAAAAAAAACATGGAAATGGAAAGGCAATATAATGGTCATATAAGCAGGTAGGAGGGATGGTAGATGGGGGGTGAAAACTTCCCCAGGCAACAGCGAGTGGGCTTGAGTTGTTATACCATGCAGGGAAACGGTTTCCATGAGGGTATGTAAGTACCTGGTATGGTCTAGAAACTCAATTGTTCTGGAGAACAGTAAGATTCTCCAGGAGAGAGAACACTGCCTCCCCATTCTTCAGGAACCATGTATGTCAGTTGCTTCTAGAATTGTTATGACCAACCATCTGGGAGGAAGCAACTTAGAGGCAGAAACGTTGATTTTGACTTTCAGTCATAGAGAATGTAGTCCATTCTGGAGAAGAAGGCATCATCGTGTTGTGGAGATGGAAGCTAATGGTCACATGGCATAGGTGGGCAGGAACCAGAGAATAACGAGGAAGCAAGCTCTGAAATTTCAAAGTCAATCACAGTGACCTACTCCTTCCAACATTGCTCCTACTCCTAAAGGTTCCACATCCTGTTCAAACAGCCCCGTCATCTGGAGACCAAGAACTTCTTGAGCCTGTGAAGAACGTTTTATATTCAAATCACATGTAAGGGTAGTCTATAAAGTGACCTTTCTATGTAAGTTACCTTGCTTCCTAGTGTTTGAGAAAAATGCGTCTTTAAGGGATCGTGATTTCAGTAGCAGTGAATTTATAATGAACCTGTAAGTTAGGAGAGTTTTAATAGTTCTCTTTTCAGAGTTAACTTGAAAACTCAGGTATAGAAGGACATTCTTCCAGCTTCCTCTAGGTCCCCTTTCTGGTGACTGGGCCATTGTAGCATCTTTAAGAGGCTACCAAAATAAATTTATCACAAATTTCATTTGGAGAAGGAAAAAATAGTTAAAACTACCTTGAAAAGAGAAGAAAAAGTTGGGGATTTATGTTACCTGATTCTTACAATTTCAGTAAAGTCATATGGACACCCAAGACAGTGTTGGGTTGGTAACAGGAGAGTGGAGTAGATAGGTGGACAAAATAGGGAACTATGAAATTGATTCATGCAAACATCATCAAATGATTTTCAACATGGACTCTTCCACAGTTCAATATGGAAACAATTTTGACCAGAAAAAATCTTATTCTATGTGCCAAATAAATAAAGAAATCAGTTCTTATAAAAAAAACAGTATTAGCTGTCAGTTTGACTGGATCTAAAGTGAACTTAAGAATAAGCTCATATGCAGTGCTGGGAAGGGTTTTCTTGATCAGATTATATGAAACAGGAAGGTCCACTCTAGATGTGGGAAGCGCCTTCTGCTGGCAGTCCAGTTAAAAGGATGTAGAGGCAGGAGACTTTGCTTTGTATCTGCCTGTATTCACTCTTACTGACATGTATACCTGCCCTGTCAGTGGGGCATTTGCTTGACAAACCTTTAGAATCAGTTTATTCAGCTTTCCAGTGTTGAATGGAGAACAGCAGCCCTCCAGGAATTCTCCAGACCTTCACCTTCAGACTGGGACTACCAAAGTACTCAGCCTCATGTGCTGAGCAACTACTGGCTTCTCAGCCTCCCCAGCGTGAGACAACCATTGTTGAATAAGACCATATCTGTAAGCCAACCGAATAAATCTCACATATATGTGTATGTATGTATATTTATGTGTTTATGTATGTATATCTATGCATTAGGTATGTGTCCATATATTGATTATATTAAGTATAGTCTTTTGACAGTCCTTACTCATACAATTCCCAGTGGGCTGTATATGTGTAACAGTTAGATCCATCTGATTAACAGAAGAAATACACAAGACGAGATTGGTGATATTTCTTAGAAATAGCTCAGAAATCATCAACTGTAAAGAGGGGGTGCAGCTTCCTAGTTTGGAGAGAATTGTGCTGAATGCCTGCAGACAACTTCTTTTGCTTTAGCAGCTTGATTCCTTGATTCACCCTGGATCCCTCCTATTCACAGCAAATTAAATTCATGTGCATAGCCCCAAGCAAACTGTGTTTTAAAAAGCACGAACTAAATTTCAACCTTAAAGCCAAACGAGACACGAATGAACCTTTGCGTGGTAATTCGGAAGTCTAGTCGCCTGGTATATATCAGGCTCTATTATAATTAAAACCTTCCAAATCAGAACAGTATGGTCTATTTGTGATATAAGCTGTCAGGAAGAAGCCATTCACGGGCTCCATACCCTACTGCAAAAGAAGGAAGAAGTGCTTGCCATGATGTAGTTACATGAAGCACGTTTTAGATGTGGGGAACCAGTTAAAGAAACGCTGGGAGAGGAAGGAGGCAATAAAAACAGTACATTAATATTTTAAATGTTGGTAAAAAAGCATGGCTGGGTTGGAAAGCAAATGCTTAAAGAACTTCCCCTTAATAAAAATGACATTCTCAGTTATATGACCCACAGCAAATGGGTGTCTGCTGCATTTTTATTTAGCAATTTGTGTTTGGTGTTTTCACTTGGAGACGTTCCCCTATTCCATTTCTGTGGCATCCGTTACATAAATTTCCAGGAGGATTGGGGTGTAAAACTGTCAATTCCCAGCAGCTCATAAACTAATGAATTTAAATTTTAAATGGGGGATTTGAAAACATGCGGGGGCTGTTTTCATTATTTGATGGTGTGTAGCTCTGGCATAAATGGCAATCTATTAAGGCTGGGCAGAGCTCCCTTCAGAAACATGTGGTGAGAAAAATCTCTCTCACACGCCCCTTCCTTTCTTGCAGTATCTCTCTCAATCCCTTTCTAGTAAAATTGCAAGCCCAGCTGACTTTCACCTTTGGAAAAGGCAAGGTGTATGTTATTTTAAAATCTGATTTGAGCCAGGGAAATATTATTCACCTTCATAAATCCCATCCTCACTTTCCTTAATTCTTCAAGGCTCCCAAGTTCATTTTGTATTCTTCTGCAAGTTACAAGTGTTCCCATAAGGTGGATATTCTCTTCCCTACCCCTCTTTCTTCCTCCTATCCCCCCTTCTTCTCTTATGCACACATATTCTCTCCTGGGCATTTTCTCTCTCCTATATTTGAAAACTATTAATTTACCAAGTAACCAATATAGAGGCACTCTTGTAAGTGAACGGAATACGTAACTTCCAATCCATATTGCAAAAATCAGTAGAGTTTGACAAGATTCAAAGTCAAACAAGCTTACAGAGAATGGCTAAGAAAAAACTGAATAACTAATCAAAACTTGCAGAAATGGTGGTTAGAGAATTATGTAGACTCTGGCTCTGTCAGCTTCCATGCTCCTATTCATAGTTTATCTACTAAAGAACTCCAGCTAGATACAATGGATAAAGTGTATCAAATATCCATTTAGTCTTGAATCTGGATTTCTTCAGCCTCTGGGCGTTTAAATTGATATACAATGTTTTGAAAGAGATGAACATAAGGATTTAGCCTGTTTCTCAGCAGAGGCTCAGCAGATAGCGGGTATGCAGGCACTTTGGTCAAGTGTCAAGCCAAAAAATAGTTGATCTTTGTGTAAAGTTTCGTAATTCAACATGTCTTCTGTTATTTATATAATTTTTCACTATGCATGTTATTTTTTTCCTTTTAAGTTTCAATGATCACTGAATTTTGTAAGGTTTTTCTTAGTAGGCAGGTTCTTGGTTTACATTCCTCTAGTCAGTGTCCTAATCACACATGGAAAATGATTGCAAAAGCAATGTGTCTTGGTTAGATTAGAGATTGGTGGCAAAGCTTGTGTGTGTGTGTGAGTGAGTGTGTGTGTGTGTGTGTGTGTGTGTGTGTGAGAGAGAGAGAGAGAGAGAGAGAGAGAAAGAGAGAGAGAGAGAACACATGTGTTCATACATCAGAATCTTAATGTATGTAGGTACACTTATCTATATGTGTGGTGACCAGAGGTTAACTTTAGTTATCTGATATTTATTTTCATTTTATGAATCTGATTGTTTGCATAAGTATGATCACCATTTTGTAGAATGCCATGAGGTTGTGAAGAGGACACTAAACCCTCTGAAATTGAAGTTAAGAATGGTTGTGGAGCTCATATGTGACTGCTGTAACCTAGCCCAGTCCCTTTGGATGAATATCCATCGAGAAATCTCTCTAATCCCATTAAACAGCCAATAGCAATGGGGTTTCCCCTGGACTAACTAAAATCATGACTAGTAGCCTCATTAGATCATTTCAGCACAAATATATTTTGCTCTAACAGATTGAGTACTGTTATTTCTTCTTAAAAAATAAGCATCCTATTCCCTATAATCAGTTGTATAACATTTATAGTTGTGGTATTTCTACCTTATAGAGAAGATGAAGACTAGCATCCGTATTTGGAGAAGCATTTTGACTTTTTCATCACTAAAGAAATACCAAGTTCTCAATCACAGTCTGTTTTTGATCTCATATAGAAACTTGGCCTTTCAAGACATGGTTGGACTTGATTCTCTAGTCTTCTAGACCAAGGCTGTGAAATAACTGATAGAATTTAATTTAACAGAGACACAAAGTTCCTCTACCAAAGTGCTTTCTTTTACACTAACTTAGTTCTCAAACTCCTTGATTTTATATCCATTTAGAATGGCTACAGCCTAAAATTCATTAATGGAGTAACATAGAAGGTTTCATTGTGCAGGCAATTTAGATGTCATGCCAACCATTTTCTCTTAAATACGTCTTTGAAGCACTGGGTTACAGGTCTGTGTAGAATAGACAACAATTGAGGCTTCTACTATCACCTGCAAAATTGTTTGGATATTTCATGTATCTTTGGTCATTTTGAACACCTTGGGTAGATAGCTGGGGGAAAGGCAAAGTCAGAGTAGCATGACTAGAGGAATGCCTGTGTTATTTCTATTTCTGATAGAGTTGGTCTTTTGGGGGAGTTCTCTAAGTGTCACCAGCTTTGTTAGAATGTCTTTATTTCTAGGTATATATAATTCAGTGTTATATCAATATCTATAAGGAACTTTCCAGTTTCTTATCTTCCGTATTATGCAAGAAATTTTTAGCAAAAATTTTCACTGTAGTTTTCATTGCAAGTGAAAGGCAATACATTTATGAATTTTTAATACTCCTGTCAAGATCTTACAAGGAGAAATTACTTTGGGAGGTGGGTATGGAGGTTAGAGGTAGGTTGGAAAGTGGATCATGATCTCAAAATAGTAAATGCTAGCTGAGTGGCTTTCCCAGAGAGAGGCGACGTGTCCTGATGAGACTGGAGAACATGTGTAAAGGAGAGCTTATTTTCAGGTCTCCGCTGGCCTCCATCCTCTTCAAAAACCTCAGCTCCTGGGTTCTGCTCAACCCACATTCTGTAATACTTGCTCAAGTAGGCCTGTAGCACCTGGGCCAAATTAAAGACCTGCTTCTCTTTTCTCTCTAGTTTGCAATGCAATTAGAAAGAAGAGAGTAGGAAAAGTATGAGAAGGAAGACATAGTGGCATAAGGGAATTAAACAATCACAGAATTAGAACATATGTAGACACTCAGGCAGTGATTGGCAGAACTATATTCAAGACTGGAAAGGGTTGTTTGATTTCTCTGATTTCTCTGATTGAGGTATCCCCATGTGGACACTGCTCTCAGTTCATGAATCACTCAATACTTTTCCCTGGTTAGGGATTCTTGGAGTTTGGGCATCTCATTTTAACTAAGTCCTTCCTCTAGATGCACTTTAACCACTTGTGTATATATAAATTTAGGTATGCTTAACTTAAAATCAGTAACTTTCCATCTTTCATAGGTCCCTCAAATTTATCTCAAATGATGTAAGACATTTGAGTGATCTCTCAGTCTCATGAAGTAATATTTGAAAACTGAATGACACCTGGTTGTCTCACAGACTCTTGCATCAATGAATGCTCAGAGACATCTTCCAAAGACATGAATTAAAACAAAATAAATGCCTACAGAAGATATATACATACACTTACACACATGTATTGCATACAGAAGTACAAATATAATTTCTTCTTGGGCCAATAGTAGGCTCAGCATACGTAAAGGCTTGATGCCACACAGGTTGACTTGAGTTTGATCCTCAGAATCCATGTATTTGAAGGAGAGAACTGACTCCAACAAATTGTCCTCAGATATCTGTGCATGCTCTATAGCACATGATTGTGCGCACACACACACACACACACACACACACACACACACACACACACACACAAATAAAAGCCAAATTTAAGTTCTCTTCCTCTCTACATAGAACCTAGTTTTGTTGTAAACTACACACAGAGAATGATTCCACTTATACAGAACTGAAGTATTTAAGAAAGTGATAGGTTCAGCTGTCATAAGCAGACTAATTAGAAAGTGAACAGGGAGTCATCATAGGACCATATCAATCAGATTCAAAAGTCATTAGTCAGAGACATAAACATCTAGGCATCTCCCTTGTGTGTGTGTGTGTGTGTGTGTGTGTGTGTGTGTGTGTGTGTATATATATATATATATATATATATATATATATATATTCTTTGGGAACAGCTACAAAGTCAGTGTGAAAGGACTCTGAAATAAGATGTAGCAATTGGGCTTTAATCTAACTCTATTTGACTGAGGACCCTGAGCAGTTATATCTAACTCCTCTAAAAAACGTCCCTAGCTTTATTGCTTAAAGGCAAAGAGAAAGTAAAAATGCATATGGAAAGTACTTTTGCACATGTTAAATAATTTCATGATGTGAATGCAGTATAGGTAATGTGAGCATCAGATAATGACTTGACTTTGAAAGTTACTTCCCAATGCCATGATCCTTCCCTTCATGTGTAGCTCTTATTAGCATATTTTCTTGATTCTTTAACACTGCACTTTCCAAGTAAGAGAACTAGGATGGTAGTCATGGTTAAAAAAAAAAATAAAAGAATTAGTTGCTGAAAATTTTTAAATGAAAGGTATAACACCATTTTTGTTTAGTTCTTACTTTTTCATTTTTATTAGTTCTTTGAACAGTTCATAACGTATTTCTATCATATTTACCCCTTTTCACCTTTCCTATCCAGGATCTCTCTCTCTCTCTCTCTCTCTCTCTCTCTCTCTCTCTCTCTCTCTCTCTCTCTGTGTGTGTGTGTGTGTGTGTGTGTGTACATGTTTGACTCTTCAGTCCAACTTGTGCTGCTCTACTCTTGAATATGTTGTCATGTTGTCTTTCGCTGTAGTCTAGCCAACCCACCAGCGGCCAAATTAAAAAAAAAAGTTCCTTTTCCTCTTCCAGCAGTTAGTAATCACAGTTAATCCTTGCTAAAGGTGGGATTTCAAGCCCACCATTCCTTCCATGCCTATTTTTCTTTTACATGAGCTTGCACAGGCCTTGAGTATGCTGTCGAACCTTCTGTGAATTCATAGGTACAGTGGCCTTTTCTGTGTCACTAAGGAGAACACTATTTCCTTGCAGTCATCCATCTCATCTAGCTCTTAAAATTTTTCTGCTTCTTCTTCCAAAATGCTCCCTGAGTCTTGGGATAAGGGGGTGTGGTTGAGATATCCCATTTAGGTTTAGCATCCCTCAAATTCTTATTTTCTGTGATAATGATCAGCTCCTGAAAAAAAGAAGCTTCTTTAAGGAACCTAGGGAAATCCTCTAATCTATGGGTATAATAATAACAACACTAATCTCTTTGATACTATCTCTATGTATCAGAGTAATAACTGTAGTTGGATCTCCTCTAGAACCTGTGACCTGTCTGGTCCCAGATTCATAACCTCAGTGTTGGTGTTTCTTTTAAATATTTGCTATGTATCATATGTTCCAAGATCAGAAGTGATATTAAAATATGAATGATAAAATGTCATCGAAGCTTCACCATTGGGTTGTAAGTAGCTTCAAAAGTTTGATTTAACATACTTATAATAATTACATTAAAGGCCACTGGAATTCCAGCAGGTTCCCGAAGGATTCGGCATCTAATGAAGTAATCTAATAAATTGCAAGGCTCTCGGTCAGTGAATAAGCACTTTTGCAGCTTAGAACTACAATTTATCAATAGGACGCCTTACTATTAGACTTGTTTTCTAGCTTTCTTTGAAGGTTTAAGGGCCATTGTCCTCCCACACATTAGATTTAGTCACAGGCTATTATGAAAAGAAATAATTACTTTCTCAAGGTCTGCAAGAACAGTTTCAATTTGGAGAAACAGGCTTGTATAACGGTTTGTGCCCAGATCTATCTGTCAGAAACACTAAAATATGTGGGGCGGAGGGAGATTGCAAAAAAAAAAATAATTGGATGATTTTCATGACAGCTGGATAGTTTTGGGGTTAAAGTCCGCATGGTGCTCATTGTCAGTAGTTTAGGGAAACACAGAACCAAAACATGCTACTGGTTAGAGCTAGAAAAAAAAATGTAGACCAAGATAGAACAAGGGAATATGATAATATGGGAGGAAAAGCCACCAGTCATGTAAGAAGATGATATCCCAAGAACCATGTAAAACTCCTTAGCCTCAACTAACATGTAAGATGGTGGGCAAGAACAGGCTAAGAGAGCTCAACCAAGAGTTCTAGAGAAATGGAGACCAGCATAGTCTTCAGTCTGGACTTTAAGCCATGGCTAATAGGTAAGAAAATATCCTGGGCCTAAGGAGCAGAAACAGCAAGCTGACTTTTAGAAGACAAGAATAATCATAATTTATTTTGGAGAAAAAGTAGTTTTTATGTCAGAATCTGTAAAATTGCAGACTCAACAAGCTAGGCAGGACCAGTCATTCCAAACTCACTAAATAAAATAGTTTTGGTAAGATGGCTTAGTGGATATGGTACCTACTATCAGACCTGTCTAATGACTTGAGTTTGTAGTAAGAACCTACATGATGGAAGGAGCCAATCACTTCTCACAAGTTCTACACACACACACACACACACACACACACACACACACACACGCGCACACACACACACTCATGCACGTGCACACACGCGCGCACACACACACACTATAAGGGAAAAAATTTAAATGACATAGTGCAACGTACATAAAAAGTGATTTACTTAATGTGCCGCATTGAAAGAGGGAACAAATAAGAGAATCCAGTGACCGCCACATGTATCTTCGGGGTAACACAATCAAGCTGATGGTTTGTGGAGGGCAGAAGATATGCATAATTGTGGTCCCATGCATCATTAATCCATCATTTTGCTCCAGTCTTTCTTACAAGGTGGTCCAGTGAGTTCTCAGAGCTGTGTGCATTCTTCTTTTAGGAGTCTACTTCCACTGAAAGGCACCAGTTTCAATTTTATCACTCCCCCAGCATTGGATTCCAGGAAAAATTTTAATTCTCTTGGTGCCCCATATTTCACTAGCCCAATAGCCGAGAGAAGCAGCTTAAGTATCTTCTTTCCTGCCACCATTGTTATGAAATCCCTTTGAAATAAGATCCTCTGCCCATCCAAAATGCTTTTCTAAAAGTTACTGTATATTCATTTCCGGTTTCTTCTCATTTCCTTGAGCGTGTCTCCCAGAGAACTATAGCCATTTCACTTTCAGTCTTTATAATCACTAAAATTCTCACTAGTAACAGGTATGTATGTTTATGCATGTGCATACATGTGTAATTTATGTCATATTCAGAATTTGTATTGTGTCTGCTAGTGCTAGTGCGAATTCCCTTCATTGGAGTCTATCTAACTCTCCCCTATGTCTCCAGTCACTGAGAGACAATTGGGAAACAGCTTCTTGTTCCCCTCAGTTGAACAATCATAGATGTTTGTATAAGTGTAAACATATACTCCCATAGTAAAACCCAACATACAAACAAACAAAACTTAAAAAAAACCCTTTTATTTATTAGCATAAGTTCAAGAGACTTTGTAATCAGTAGATGAAAATCCTCACCCTGCCCTCTACACAGACATACACACACGCACACATATACACACATCTTCTCTTTTTCTGTTTCTTAGAGAGTTCCCACTTGAATTCCAGCACATAGTAGGATTTTAGGTAGAATTTCGTAAATGAGATGAATAATTTAGGATGGTAATCTGCTAGGGTACATTGATTATTCCTGTATAGTTGGGATGGGAAGAGGACAGTTGAGGGCTCTGTTTTGCTTCCTCTCTTTTAATCTGTGTAGGACTACCTATTCCAATCTAGGAAGACAAGATCATTGTCATGGCTATATATTGCATAAACAACAGACTTGGAACAGCAGCAGCCACCCTGTCCTGAATTGGCAGTCGTCACAGTCGCTCATTGAGTAGGTTGTTCCTTCATCTCTGATTTCTGTTGTCATGGCAGTTTCTTTTATATCCAGACTTTCCCTCAGAGAGGACACAATTAACACCTTGGAGATGAGTTTACTTTGGAGCTGTGCTAAATACTTTTAGGGGTCTTGCCAGTGGGTAATGCCTACTCAATATGACCTCCAAGTGAGGAGGGAGTACCACTGTGGTACTGATTTCTGATTCCATCAAAATGACTCAAAACTTCACACATCTGCTGTCTTGTTTAAGTAGCAGTTGCTATTATTGCCTTACATATTCATTCTTTTAAGCAAGTCTGTTTGCCCAGCTGTGATCTGGGGATCCCTTCTTATAGATCATGGCAGAGACCCGGGAAGAGATGACAGGAGGAAGGAAAGCTGGAAAAGAAGGTACAAATGAAAGTAACTATGGGGTTTGGTCCCATTCCTGCACTGATTGATTCGGGGTGTTCGGATGTGTTGCCCCTAAGCTTGCATTTCAAATAGGCCCTCTAGAGTTTATGGGTGGTTTAACTATAATGTTGTGGCTCATAAAAAGCCATCTTCCTCTAAATATTGCTGAATCGAACCTTCTTGTTTTTCTTAGTTTGAATTCTTCAGCAGTAGCTGACCCATAGCCATGGGACTTCCAAGTGTGTTCTTTGTTTTCTTCTAAAAGAATCTCTGGAGTTGCCATTTGGCTGGCTGGCCAGTCAGGGATCTCTCTAAACCTTTGATCTTTGCTACATTTGCGTTTTCTTCTGTGTCCTGAAATCTTTCTCAGCAGCACAGGGGGATTTGCTATTGTGCTTCACACACATGTGCTTTGTCACATGGGAATGTGGTTCTTCTTTTGCGTCAGGGACTTAATGTTCCTGCTCTGGTGCTCAGACTAAGGAGTTGGAGATCCCTGGTGACTGACATGAAAATATAGGTGAGTTAGGCTAGCTTGCTATTGAAACTTTAGAATCGTACACCAGGTACTTACTGAAAACCCAGCACCCCTTCTACCACTGCTGGAAACAAAAAGCTTTCAGCACAAAATTGAACCCCAGAGATATTTTTGTTACTTTACTTGCCAGGCAATCCATAACTCTTCCTTGAGATTTTTCATAGAATAAATTGGATAAATATCCCATACATAAGCACACAAATTTCTCTAATGTGTCACATTAAACCTGATTGCTTCTTTGTCTGTTTTTGATGAGTTTATGGGACTTCTGGTTTTAATACCTGATTTGATTGTAGCTATTGATAAGGAAGAAAATATCCAAGTGAACTTTTTTTCTTTTTAAATATATGGCTAAGGGCTGGCAATTTGGCTCGTTAGGTAGAGTGCCTGCCTAACATGCACAAAGTCCTTGGTTCAATACTCAGCATTGCATACATTGGATCCAGTGATGCACATCTCTAATCCTGGCACTTGTGAGGGGGGAAAAGAGAAATCGGAAGTCTGCAGCAATTCTTGGCTCCACAGTGAATCTGAGGCTTGGTCTTGATACATCAGATCGCAGGAGACTTTAAATGATGATGATTTCCACCCCACCCCCAACCCCTCCTAACAGATTGACACCACAACAAAACAATCTTGAAATGCCCATTTTGCTGCCTTTCCCTTTCAGATGGCATTCACAGTGAAGTTTCCAAAGTACTTCGAGACTGTCAGACGATAGCTCCACACTGACAAAATAAGTTCTTTGTGAGCCAAATTGATAACATTGAAACAGTTGACACTGTGCATTATGATTTTAATCTGCCAAATGATCTTGCTATGACTCATCAAATTAAAAATAAATATCACACCTATGGCGATTTTCACTTAAGCTCATCTTCTCTTTATTATTACTTCTGTCTGAAACTTCCCTTCAGAAACCTGAAATAAATGTATTGGTTAAACAATGCCTTGGCCCAAGCCTGAGTCTGCTCCTAACAGAAAAGTGAAGCATGCTAAGCAAAAAGGGGCTTAGTGAGAATCAGATGCCACTGCTAATGGGCAGGACCTTGGTGTCAGCAGGATTATGACTCAAGATCTCTCATGTGCAGCAGGGGTTGATTATGGGAGGGCATCTATGCCCCTTCTCTGGATCCTCTTGTATCCTGTGGTGTATGAGGAGGCTGCTGACTGTATTGAAATACCCTATGGGTTAGAATCCATTTATTCACTTGCTTCTGGAGTTTCAAGTACATTGATTTGAGAGGCCTCAGCACTGTAGGTGTAAGGCGCTATAACTATGTATTTCCTATTTGCCCTGCTAGAAATGGAGGGAGTGTTCCCCTAGGGTGGTATGGATGTCTGCACCCCATAGTCTAGACCAGCCAATTCCTGGAGTTTCTTAGAAAACCATGAAACGATTGTGAAAATTATCACTCATTGCTGCTAATTATGTTTGTGATTGATTTGCTCTCACAGTACCTGATTACTTCAGAGGTATATGTGGTGTGTGTGTGTGTGTGTGTGTGTGTGTGTGTGTGTGTGTGTGTGTATGTTTACATATGTTGATGTGGACACCAGAGGTCAGTGCTGTATGTGCTACTCGATATCTATCTTCCTTTCTCTTTGAGACAGGGTCTCTCATTGAACCCGAAGGTGACTGATCAAGCTACATTGGTTGAGAAGCAAATTCCATGATCCTTTTCTTTCTCCTTCCGCAGGATTGAGATTACAGATGGACCCTGATGCTTTTGGGTGTTATATGGGTGCTAGAGACAAAGTCAAGTGCTCTTTATACTTGTATGGCAAACACTTTACTAAGTAAGGTATTTCCCTAGTCCCTTTGTATAGGATTTCATTTCCACAAATTTCTGACCATGCCTTGTGCTGGCAATGAGTCTCGTGGTCCATGCTTGTCTCTGGAATTAGTGAAGGCACCATTCTATACTGCAACAGATAATCCCTTTACTGCCTTTCTCTTCCCTTCTTTTTCCTCTTTCTTGGATGAGTTTGTCTATGAGCAGGTTCTGGCTAATGTTGGTGAGCATGTTGAGAAGGCCATGAGTCTGATTGTCTTAGCTCCACTGCCTTCCCCACATGTTCCTGCCATTCAAATCCTCTCTACGATGTCACTGCAAAGGAGTCTGGTTAGTCCATTAGCCTTTATTCTTGGTTTCACTTGTTCTGAAAGTGTGACTTGTCTTGTTTCCTCAGACACTCAGCCCTCATTTCACCGCAGAAATGGACGGAGCAGCTACTGTGTGCCAGGGACAATGTTTCAGCTTAAAGAACACAAGACAAAGACCTTTCCACAGCATGGTCACAAAAAATAGCAGATGTTTTAGCATTAATGTGACTTCTGGGCCGCACTCATATGAACAATGCTGTCTGATCCCAAATAAAAGAGTTGGGAGACTCTGGCTTTCATAGCTATCTTTGTAGGACAATGTCTTTATTATTGCTGCCTCACCATTGCATCAGCGTACACCCCAATTTCTGTCCCTGATTCTCAGTCTCTCTGAATTAGTTTGCTAAGTCTGTGATACTAAAACAGTACAGACTGGACAACGGCCACTCATTTTCATCACAGTTCTGCAGGCTAGACTGCACCGGATCAGGATGTCGGAAAAGCTGCCTTCTGATGAGGATTTTCTTTTTGGCTCTCAACAATTTTCTTTCTGTATCCTCACATGGCCTTTTCTCTCTGCGCGAGAGCTAGAAATTGAGTCCTCTCGTGCATTGGCCTCTTCTTGAAAGATACTAGTTCTGACAGATGAAGGTCCCATGTTTACAACTGGTGTTCAGATGCATTACCTCTTTACTGGTCCCATATGCTCCTTTGTTCGATTGAGGTTCTAAGTAATAAATGCATTTGTGAAGGACATGGTGAGTTTTATAATAATTTCAATTGGGGATACCTACCACCAAGCCTATCCACTCTGACTTCCTGTCATGTGCATTCTGTATTAGATAGCCTTCCCAGCTTCTTTGTGTTTATATGCACCACCATCTTGTATGTAGTACTGCTTTCATAGTATACTTAAACACCTGAGTGGGGTCTACATATGGTCTTAGCATCGACCCGAAGCAACTATGGTAACTGTTCAAAGCTTGTCTTTCCTCGTAGCCATACTGTATTTCCTGCCTCTCAGGCACGCTAGGATTACTAAATGTAATAACATGTGCAGAGCACTTGAACCTTTTTAAGTATGTACTTGATCTTGGTCAAAAGTTAGTTCCCCACTCAGACATTACTTCTAGGATTTTAATCATAATTTTAGAGGATGGGAACATTTTCTCCCTCTTCACTAGCTCTCCAGTCAACAGTTCTATCCCAAATGCTAATAAATGAAATGCCTGTCTCAAGGCAATGTAGTAACTGTGGAGGAGAGAGACCAAGGCGATATTGACAAAAGTAACCTGGGGCAGGGAACTGGAGAGATGACTCAGAAGTTGAGTGCTTGCTGCCCTTACAAAAGTTCAGTTCCTAAAACCTACATCATGCAGCTTACAATTGCCTGTCACCCCAGTTCCAGTGGCTCTGAAATTTTTTGTAGGGGGGCTCCATGTGTACTTGCATACACATACATATACTCACACTTAGAAACACACATATGCACATAGTTGAAAATAGAGTAAATTTTTTTCTTAAGTGGTAGCCTGCATGTAATACTCTGTTTTCCAGAAAATATTGGAAAAGGTCTATTTTTTTGGCATTTGCAGCTAGTAACATAAGAAGAAATCTACCAGCAAATAAACCACTCCCACTGGCAGAGTACAACTGTGTTTGTTGTTTCACTACTCAGTCATGAGGAATTTCGTTGCTTTGTTCTGGGTCATTTACCTTGAGTTGGAAAAGTACAAAATGAATTAGCCTAGGGGACAAGAGTTTAGGGATATGATTTGTATTAATATTTTTGAGATATGTTGTTGGTATGCAACTGAAATAACCAACACATTGAAAAGTTAATTCGACAAGAGCCATTCTAGAAGTAATGCAACTTATTTGTCACTGAGGAGGACTACATAGCCAAATGGTCCCTTTATTCATTTTAAAGTATTTTCAAATCCATGGGTAGCTAGAGTCAATTTTTAAACATGCTTCTTCATTAATTTTCAGTTTGTAAATGTTTGTTGTACAGAAGTGTTTTAATCACCTCGGGACATGGTTTCACAGATGGCTTTTGTGTGACCTAAACTTTCGATGACTACAATGCATCAGAATGGATGATGGCAAACTTGCTTGGTTATCTGCCGATCAGCAACAGTTTTACAGCCTTGCTGCTGTTGTTGAGAATTTAGTGCTTCTGAAAAATGAAAGGAAGGCAGCCAAGCAGTAGTGGTAGATACCTTTTGTCCCAACACTTCAGGAGTCAGAGGCAGGCAGGCTGTTTGAGGGCAGCCAGTTCTATAGAGATAGTTCTAGAACAGCCAAGGTTACACAAAGAAACCCAATACCAAAAAAGAAAGAAAGGATCAAAGAAACAAAGAAAGAAATGAAGAAAGGAAGGAAGGAAGGAAGAAAGGAAGGAAGGAAAGAAAGAAGGAAGAAAAGAAGGGAATACAATTCTTGTGGGACCATCAGAGCCAGGACTTGCCTAAATGAAATAATTTCAATCAACTCCTTGGTGGGCCCTGCAGAACTCGTTCCACTGAAAGCAAACGAACAGAAGTACCGATTGTTTGATGGCATGTATCTTTAAGAGCTAAGTGATGAGCAATCCAGACCTACAAGTCCCATTCCGTGCCTCTCTGAGACACCATCAATCAGAAAAGCCCAACACAGAAAGCTCTCATATATTATGTATGCTAATGCTCCACAATGGCAGGGAAAATGAAGTGTGGCCTGTGTAGTAGATTCTATAGGTATGTACAATTTTGTTGACCACTGTTACAGATTGAACAGTCAGTCCAACTACAAAACAGGATTGCTATCCACAATTCAATTCATTAAATCTTGTCTTGGGTCTGTTGTTGTTGCTGTTGTTTACTGTCACTATACCCTGACAAAAACAATATAATAAAGAAAAGGTTTAGTTTATTTTGACTCCTGGTTATAGGATATAGTCCATCCTGGGGAAAAGTTAAGACAGCAGGAGCTTTCAGTAGTTGATTACCCTAACCAGGAAGCACAGAGTAATGAATGAATGCAGCTTCTTGGTTCTCTTTCTCTGATTCTGCAGTCCTAGACCCTGAGCAGGGAATGGTGCCACCCACAGTGGACAGGTCTTCGTAGCTAAGTAACATAATCAATATAATCTTTCACAGTTATGGCCAGAGGCCCATGTCCCTTGTGATTTTCAGATTCTTTCCAATTGAAAGTCAACAATAACCATCAACCATCACAGATCTTGTTATTTCTGATAACTTATGCGGAAGTCATTATTATGCCCAACCTTACCTTGTTAATTGCATGCACAATAGTACATGTAGGAAAAAAAATCCCAGCAGTAGATCCATGTGTGTTCTACCTTATTTATTCTGTACCCTCGATAAGCCACTTATCATTTCTAAATTTTGCTTCCCTGACCTAAGTGAGGTTACCTATATCAAGCCAAAGCTGTGATCATGAAGTCATGCTAGCTATTCAGGTCATGTGATCTTTTACTACTTTCATTCTTGTTAAGAGTGGTGACAGACTCCTTCATAACTAAGTCCTAAGCCTCATGTCTCCAAGGGGATTTTACCTTTACCACCTATTTTCTCACTATACCATGTCTTAGGAAAGTCCAATGGCTGCCATAAGTTGGAAGATGCTGCAGAGCTTCAGGAAAGGATCCAGGAATAAAATAAACATCACTATCAGATAGTTAAAGGCATTCTTGTAGGACTCCACTATTTTGTGAGATGTAAACAATGTATTAGTCTTTCTATAGACTTATTTTCATTTAATGGAGAGACAAGCTGAGTGCAAAGCTTGCAAGACAAAGCAACTATTGATGGCTTGTCAAGTCAGGATCCCTGAGTAAAGTACCATCATGGTCTAGACCATGTGGATGGTGACCTGTACTGACTAAGACTTCGAGTTAACACAAGAGAACTTGATTTGCTCTTTATGCTGTCTAGGGCATAAATACTAGAACTTACATTTTGTTTGGTTTTGAACTTTGTTAGTTGAAGCAAGGCCTTCCTCTGTAGCCACAAGTTTGTCTAGTCCTCACCATATAGCCAAATCTAGACTTGAACTGTTAATAATTCCCCTGCATTAGTCTCTCAGGCTATGGGATTATAGGCATATGCTACCATGCCAAGCTTCAGAATTTATATTAACAAGCACATTTGAAGATGTTGTATCTTCATACCTCCATCATTCTATTGGCAGGTTAATATGGGGAAAGTACATCTTAGAGACAAGGATAGCAAATATGTGTGTTGTTCCTCTTGTCTCTGCCAGGCCTGGCAGATGTCACTAGCATAATGCTGTATCATGGTTGACTTTGCTGCTGAGGCCACACACAGGCTCCGTCTCAACTCTGTATCCCAGGGAGATAATATAGTCCCATCTGATTCTACTAGTGCAATAAAATTCATTTGTCTTCCTCAGGCTATGATATGTAGATCCCAAATAAAGTAGCCTGAAAAAAAAAATGCTATTGTCTTCTTATTTGCTGACGAGAAAATGAACTTCAGCCAAGTTTTTGTAGTTGTCCCAGATTTACCTTGTAGGATACAGACAGTTCCAAATGGATGTCCACTCCAGTCTCTGGCTGCTCTATTCTGTACTTCTCTTGAATCACAGCTTTTATCCATGTAAGTAGATGCCTTTACCTGGGCACTGTTCATCAAAGTATAAATTTATGATAAAACAGAAGACATGATAAAACTTTACTGAGAGAGTTTTGAGCTGCAGGGAATATGGGACCCCATCAAAGTAGCAGTTCCCCGAAATGTCACCCCTTTCCCATTTAAATATATGCCTTTAGCCTCGTGGGACTGTGGCCAATGAAAGACACATGCAGCTTTCTTTGATAGTAGAATCTAGGTGAGCTACATTTGGTGATTGTTCTGTAAAAAAGGTATTCCATATACCTTCAAATGTGGAAAAGGATTTGTGCCTGGAACTATTACTTCCCAGGATTTCTTATGGCATATTGAGCATCTGGTCCCCGTGCAGCCACTACACTATGACTGCAAGGTCTTCAGATTAAATATATTAGTCTTTCAAATTCTAGGAAATCGCAAAGTGCGACTTCTAGTTAGTAATTCCCTAAAGCCTTCTGTTTGACAAAGAAATGCATGTTCTTTATCTGAATGTCAAGTCAGTCTCTGTGTGGCTTTAACCAACTAACCTAATGTGGGCGTATTTGTGGGGAGCTCTTCCAAGAACTGGCTTGGTATTCAAAGCCAAGCCAACTCTCCCAGACTCCTTTGGCTTCCTGCCCATGGTTCTAGCTAAATGCCTTCTTATATTGCTTGCTGTAGCTACAAGTCTTACCATCAAAAACTCTCTTTAGTTTTGTTCATGTGGATGTCATTAAGAGTTCTGGCCTGAACTATTTCATTTCTTCTCTCAAGTAATATTGCTTATATTTTGTTAACACTGGTTGCTTTTTGTGTGTGTGTGTGTGTGTGTGTGTGTGTGTGTGTGTGTGTGTGTGTGTGTGTGTGTGTAGGTGTCTAAGGGCACCACTCAAAGTGTCATTTCCTTAGGTTTTTGTAGTTATTACATTGTTCTGCTATGAAACAGAATTATATAAAATAAAATGAAGAAAAGATGCTTTTTATTAACTTGCATAAAGGTGTCATATTTATCTGTGTGATCTAATTTCCTTTTAGACAGGGGTAGTTCTTTTCTCCCCACCCCAGATCACACAAGAAGAAAACATAATTCCCTCCCAGCAAGTTTACAGAAGCTGAGATTTGAATTATAATTTCTGATCTCATTCTTGGAGTAGATTGTGGTTTAAATGTGGAATGTCTCCCATAGTCTCACAAGTTTGAACACTTGATCCACAGCTGGTGCTGCTGTTTTGGAACACTGGAGGGAAATCTTGAGGTTGGATAGCCCATTCATATTTCTGATCTGTTATTGGCTTCATGTTTTGCTAAAAGCTGAGAAGTCGAGGAATCTCTCTATGTTACCATAACTAATATTTATCAATCAGTTCCATCATTCAATGAATATATAGATCTATGTGATCCTAGGTATGCTCAAATCATGTCTAGGTGAAAGACAGATCCACAGCCTTGTTTTATGAGAACATTTGTCTGAGCAGGTTGGGTAAAATTTAACAAGTAAATGTATACTCTCACCCACACACGATACAGAAGACATTAAGAAAGGGTGAGCTGATAGATCAGGGCTTAGAAAACAAAGGGTGTGCAAGACTCCATCTAGTCAGCCACTTGTTTGTAACAGGCTCTACTCGATGAAGTGGTTTGAATGAAAGTGTGCTCATGGTCTTTCATATATTTTAATATTTAATTTGCGCTTGGTAAGTCTGTTTGGAATGGTTTAAGTAATGCAGCTTTGCTGAAGAAAATGGGGTTGAGCTTTGAGCTTCACCCTAGTTCTAGCTCACAAGCTCTGCTTCTCAGCTGTATTTGAAAATGCAGTTTCTCAGATTTCTGTCCCTGCCACTGTACCTGACACTTGCGTTCATGCCTTCCCAACATAATAGGCTCTTATTGTCCTGAAACTGGACTTCCAAATGTCGGAAGTCTTCCCTCTTTAAGTTGCTTTTGTTGTAGTATTTTCTTACAGCAACAGAGACATGAACTAAAACGGTTGGTTTTGTGACTTTAATAACTCAAATTTAATAGAAGACTACATGACAAATAAAATTATACCGAATTAAAACTTTGGTGCCATAATAAAGTTTTGCTGGTCTGTAGTCACAGATATTGGCAGACTTGACAAGTTACAACAGAGAGCACAGCAAGATTTTCAGTTTAAATAACTGTTTGATTGCAACACATTGGTGGTCCACTTGACGGATCCAGTTTTCTCTTAGACACTGGTAGTTCCTTTCTACCCACCTCAGATCACATACGAAAGAAATTATCTGCCCCCAGCCAGTTTTACAGATTTTGGATTTGATTCATGGAGTATGTCGTTGTTTAAATGTGGAGTATCTCCCATTATCTCATATGTTATAGACTCATCTCTTTGAACACTTGGTCTACAACTGGTACTGCTCTTTGGGATGTGGCCCACTACCATTCTTAGGAGGTTTCTTACACACTGCCAACGTTGTCATCTTTCCATCATTTTATGTATTATAAATGAGTGATCCCAATATGCCAGCTCACCCACTGTTGTCTAATTTCAATTGTGTACAGTTTAAAGCTCTTTGCTACTTAAACCCTTTTATGTATTAAGAAGGCAAATTTCTCTCACTAACCTTGTTCCTATCCACAGCAATTGTTTGGGTTTGCTCAGTACTCTCTGCCCACTACCAGGGCTTTCCACGTATTTCATTCTGTTTTAAGATGGTGTTTGCCAGCAAATTGTCATTAGGAAAACATATTAGTCAAAGGAAAACATAATTACGAAGGCAAACCTGATACAAAATAAGGACATTTGCTAAGCCAACTATGAATTATATTTTGTTATACTTATTGTTTGAGAATTTCTGCCTCAGGGTCACCCCATCAGAGAATTTATCAGGATCTACTGTACTAGTGACTGGAATACTATCTAACATGGGAATTTTGTAAAGTCTAACCAGTGGAGGGATCAGTCAGGTAACGACTATCAAGGTTTTCACTATGCCACCTTGGTACTGGAGTGCATTTAGCATAGGTAATAAATTTCTTTCAAGTAGAACCCTGGAAGGAGGAATATAGCATATTTTATTCATACAGAAAGATAATTGAAACTCAGAGATCAGCAGTTTTAAAATAGGGAAAGTGAGGTGATCCTAGTGGTACAGCCTGGTAAAGCTAGCTCTTTAGGTGGCTGAGGCAGGATGATCTCAAGTTTTTGGTGGCACCAGCTACAGAATGAGTTGAAAGCCAATGAAGACAACTCAGTGAGAATCTATCTCAAATTGACATAAAATAGAAAATAAACATAATCTTTGCATGTGAAGAGGAAGTAATTCATTGGTAGGACTCTTGTGTAGTATAGACAAAACCTGACATTCAGTGTCTAATACTGAAAAAGTTAACAGCAATAAGAACAAGGAAGCTCATGATTACATGTGAATAATCCATAGATATTGCTCTCTACCTTTTGGCATCTCAGTATTATCTGAGATTGGCAGATGTTTAATTGAATCTTATATGGACTCACTGTATATAAGACCTCTGGTGACTAAAAGCCAGTGGCAAACAAAGCTACTTATAAATGTGTTCATAGTAGTAATATTCACTTTCATTGGAAACAGATCACAGAGAACACACAAGAATCACATTCATTTGCTTGGTAGCCATATGGTTTAAATATGCTTTTCTGTGAACTGCAGAGACCCTGGGTATGTATAGCCAAAGACTCCGAGTCATCCTTCTGAATTAGGAGGACTGGAAGCCAAATCTGGCCCACTGCCAGCTTTGGTAAATAAAGTTTTATTGGAACATTGCCACAATCATCTGTTTACTTATTGTTTGGCTGATTTTACACTATAATGTCAGAGTTGAGTAGTTATGACAGAAGCCATCTGGCATGCAAGCCAAAAATATTTACTATTTGGCCCTTTATAGAAAATATGGATTTACCTGATTGTTAAATAAAACAAGACAAAAGCATGCATGGAATTCTGGAATATTAGTATAGATTTATGAAGAATTGCATCTTGGAAATGTTTTATTATTTGTACAGGTGGATGCTTGACTGTTAAACCTACTTAATGGATATATTTTCAAGTGTTTATCAGTGTTTTGCTATTTACCTCTCAGACATCTGTGAGCAGGTCTTTTATGATAGACAATGGGAGAGGACCCAAGATCTCAATAATTTGAACACCAAGGCTCTCTTCTAAATAACCTAAATTGTTTTTCTACCCCTTAGGTATATCTGTCTCTTCCTTCCTGATTCTCCGGGAAGACGGAAAATAGCTGGTAGCCTGTATTGCCTAAGCTCATTTCAGATAAACCCTCTCTGTGTAGTATGAATTTGTTCCATTCCTAAATGCAAACACAGAGGTAGTTTTAAAATACAAGATTCAAAGGTCTTGGCTTGTCTTTTGCAACAGGGACTCCCATTTTCTTACCTTTAAGTTCAGAGGAGACAGGTGTATAGATAGAAATGTGCAAATTACTTATGTGGTTATTGACAATGAATGACAGTTCTCCCGTAGTCTCCCACACTGCCACCATGACTCTTACCCTTCAGGAACTGTAAGCTCATCTATAAGTTACACTTGTTATGGTGTTTTACTACAGTAGTAGAAAATACTTAGTGCACTAGTAAATAATTAATCCAGTTCCAGAGAAGGAAAACTGGAAGAATGGTATGCCCATATTATCTATTAACCTATGGCTTGAGATCCATGAGCACACTTGGGGATCACAAGAGAGAAAACTGAAAATATCCATTCAAGCTTATCAGTGTCAAAGCCTCTTTAACAATATTTCTTAACTTCAAGAGTGAATTTTCCCTCTAGAGATGTCAGCTTTTGTGTTGTTCACCAGTCGATTAGTCTCTTATCTAGAAGTGTCTACAGAAGTTAAATATTGCCAAAGTACTTTATGTTAGATCTGAGAACACATAAGGGTTTGCTTTACATGAAGCAAGGAATGAAAAGGAACTGAAAATCAATGTATATAGAATTTAGACTCTTCTCCTCTACTCTCATAAGAGTTATATAAAATCCCTGTCTGTCTTAATTTAATTATTTATGTTTTTTCTTAATATGAATACTATGTGGATAGTCCCATTGGCCCCTTCATTGAATTCTCATGTATTTAATCTATAATATAGAAGGTGCTTGTATAGGTGTGTGTGTGTGTGTGTGTGTGTGTGTGTGTGTGTGTGTGTGTGTGTGTGTGTACATACAATGTTGGGCCAGCAACTGATTCTGAAATTGTTTGGCTGAAACATGCCATTCTCACTGAACTGGCATTGATCTTTTGATGTGGGTAGATTTTTGCCTATTTGTCAAAATCTTCAGAGTCCAGCTCTCTGTGAAGTTGCAGCTGGCTAGAGGTAAGCATGACATATGTGGCATTGAAAAGAAGTGATACTAAAGATTCCAAAGTTAAACATGCAACGTTGGTTTGCCTGGTAGCAACCTCCAGTCATTCTCACCGTCTCATTAACTAAGAGAAAGGCCAAGGTTCAAATGAGACTCCTGGTGGGCATTGCATAATTCATGTGTTAAATCAGAGCCTGATTATGATCTGTCCTCTGACCTTAAAACCTCTTGTGATCACAATTACCATTATGTGTGCTTATCTGTATATATGCATAAGTAGAACAATCCTGTAGCTGGGGAGATAGCTGAATGGTTCCAAATGCATGCAGCAGACCCAAGTTCCTCTCTCAGCACCCAAACTAGTATGTTACAGTCACCATCTCCAGGAGATCTGATGCCTTTTTCTAGGCTATGTAGACATCTATATTTCCACGTGCACAGACCTTCAACACATATAAACACAACTTTTAAAAGTAAAATAAATCTTTTTAAATGGCAACAATCCTATGAGGTAGCTATATATTTTTTTATCTGTTTTGATCTTGGAAATAGTATATGTGATCATTAATCTTGTTTGGGAACTGGGCAAAATGTAGAATCACCTAAGGAGGTACACTTCTGGACCTTTCTATTAGAGAGTGTCCAGAGAAGCTTAAGCAAGTAGAAAAATACACCTAAAATATGTGGTCATCACCATCCTGTGTGCTCCCAACCTAGACATTTGGAAAAGGGAAATAGAGGGAGCTCCAAAATTCCTCCCTCTGCAGTGGATGCAGTGTGGCCAGGGGCTTCATGACCCTTCTGTCAGCTATCTTTCCACCACAATGAGCTAGGTCCCTTCCAAATCCTGCATCCAGACTAAATCTTTCTTCCTTTGTTACTTCAGTCAGGAACAGCATTAAGAAAGTAACTAAGATGGGGTGCCCTCAAGATGAATTACTATGCCAGAATATAGGCCCGATCCACAAGACCAAACTGTTAACCAATTATGGTCTCTTTTCCCTCACTCTAGATATTTGCATATCTAGTAAGAGATGGTTTGTTTACGGTGCTGTGGAAATAACTATTTTTGAAGTTATTATTCTTCTGCAAACTGAATCCCAAATTCACAACTTTACCACATTTAACTCTTTATGCATTTATGTTTATTAATTAAATTTCACAGCTTTAGACAGCTCATACAGACCACTCTTCACCTGACCAATTCTCATCTTCCTACCATCTCTTCCACCCCTGTCCTTCCCAATTTTGTTTTGCGACTACTGAGTTTAACCTGGGCCAATCTGTGTAACCATGGGTGTAGAACTATTTGTTTAGAGAATGGAGGGCCCAGCAGTGAAAATACAGCTGGAGAAATGTGATTCCCATCCCCCGTAATCTACCAACAGCCAAGAGTTCAGCAGGAAAACTGAGTGCCTCTCACTTCCACAGCTGAGTGTTGACATGACAATTTTGTGTGGGGCTAGTGCAGGTAACTGCAGTTAGGAGTTAATTACAAAGCTTGTGTCAAGTCTGCACTTTGCAGCCCTTTGACATTAGTTTTTGCTAAACTATCCATGCTCTTACAGATATGTAACATTCCATTCAAAATAAATTCTCTAAAAACTGAAGCCTTCTAGGGTGACTCATTATTGAAATGTAGAAAGTCTAGACTTTACATTAAGTACAAAGAACAATTTTGTATCTCAGAGTTCTTTTCACACTCTGCCTTTCCCAACAGCAGGAATTAGACACTTTATGAATCTGCCTTGTATTTATGCTTCCTTCACTTGCTTGAAAGCATGATTTGTTTGGTCTAATAAGGCCCTGATTGCAGGTATTGGCACACACACACTTTGAAACTGGGTTCCTTTTGGTAAAACGCAAGCTGTGTGAAATGCATGGGAGATGCAATTATACTCTAATTTACTTGATGCCACTGGCTTTAATTAAAGTAGATCATATTTCAATGAAGCAAATTCATGCTCCTCTTTAACAAAGGAAGTTGGAAACACAAGGAGGAAATTGGCTATTTTTCTTTTGAAATCCTAACTTAAGAGCATGGCTAATCTCAAGTTGCTTATAAGAGAGAGTGCTAATACCCAGGTCTACACCTCAGAGCAGAAAGACCTGAAGTTCCTACCAGAATCATGCCAAGGATTTCAACCAGGCCAGATGCAAGGGCCAAATGAAGATCATCTCCATCTCTTGACCCACCTCCAGTTCTTTTCCATCATTCATCCCTCCCATCCCTTCTGTAGGATGTTGTTTGTTGCTCATAAGCCCATGATAAAGACTTGAACAGCTTGACACAAGGCACTGTCCTCATTGGATGAGATTGGAAGCTTCAGAAAGCAAGTGATTCCATAGCACAGAGTTAAAAGCCTAGAAGGAGGAAAACACAGGCTTGATCTTAACCCTGACATTGAAGACTGTCAGGTAGATCAGGCACTTGGGTTTTATGGCAATAAGATGGATGTACAGTTCTGGACTTCTAGAGACTGGAAGCTTATGGGAGGAGTGTCTTTTTTTCCTTGTTTTGTTTGTTTTTTTGGTTTTGTTTTTCTGCTGTTTTTGTTTGTTTGGTTGGTTCTGTTTGTTTGTTTGAAATTGGGTTTTCTGTGTAGTCTTAGCTATCTCGTAACCCATTCTGTAAATGAGGGTGGTTTGGAACTCACAGATCTGTCCACCTCTGCCTCTGAAGTGCTGGAATTAAAGGCATATGCACCACCACCTCGTACAAGGAGTATCAGAAATCATTTCCCTGATTCTCCCATGACAGATTCTCCTCTCATCATCTTGGATTAAGTCACATGCCTGTATCTGTAACATGAAGAAAAATACCAAAAAAATGTGGTAGGAGGAGATACATAACTAGCAAATTCTTCTAATGACTGAGGTGTCTTTAGTAGAAGTGAATACAGAATGGTACCTGAACAAGTCATTACTTGTTTTTCATATCTTTCAACGCCCTTTCAGCATATGTAGGAATCCAATTTGAAGGACAGTGAACATATAGATTATAATACTTGACCTTGTTTGCATTAGAAATCCATTTATCAGCTGCATTCATTAGTGAGAATGCACAAAGTTCATATTAGGTAACTATATTTATTTCTATCTAGCTTTCCATACAGTTGCATACTTGATACATTTTCCATGTGGAACAATTCGGAACATTCTTAAAAGAATTTCATACTTATCTTTGTATGTTATGAACTAAGGAAGGATTAAGCTTTGCCCCCGTGATTCCAATTCTTAATGGCACCTCCAGTGTACCGTGAAAAACAATGAACTTAAAGAGCAACAATTTATGTTAAACAAGGCTAATGTATGGCAAAGACCAACTATATTTTAATGGGCTATGTGGAAACTAAAAGCCTCTGGCACTCTACAGCACACTAGCCCTTGTTTTTTGACTGAAATGCCCATTCTGCACAGAGGTCCAGTCAATCAGAGAGCTGCTCATAAACTGGATAATTGCTTCATGTTCCTTGCAGTGTTGAAGGGGACCATTTTTAATTCTAATCCCTTTCTTAAGCAAAGCCAAAGTTTCTCCAGGCTTCTGCAACAGTCACTATAATTTGCTTGATATTTCTTTTTTTTCTTCCTCTCACAGCTAAATTGGCTGATTGCACCCAGCCGCCTTTTGCTCTTTGTGACGAACAGTGTATTGTCCGTTTACTTATCTAGGCACTCACAAATAATTGCCAGTGTGGGTTATATCAGTACTTGAGGATAGCTCCAGTTGCATATTTCTGTTCTGAGTGTAGTAATTTCTGGAGGCTGACCCACGGCAGGTGTTCCTGGCACACCCTGGGAAGCTCCTTTAAGGTACCCTCTGGGTTAAGGAAGAGCTGAGTCTGTAGGAAACAAAGGAACCTTAGCATGCATTCCATCCTACACACTATTTAAAAATGATTAATTTGAGACATATATTTTATTTTAAGAGTTAAATATTATAACGGATTAGGTAGATTCTTTTGTCACATTTTCTTTGCTATTTCTGCTTGACACAGGATACAGTTATGGCACTCGCCTAATTGTAAAAATTGAGATTTTACTTTTTGGTAAATGTGCTATTCAAAGATTTGGGCATTTTCTTTATATTAAATTTTAAATTGTTGTGGCAATAGTTTGGCCATCGTATTGCTTAGTCCTCTTAGTGGCCATTACAACAATAATGCTTCTCACCAATGAGCCTGTCTTTCTTAAGGATGTATACCTAAATTCAACTATTCCATCTGCTTGTTTGTAAGTGATTAATAGCATGGCTTGTTCATAAAGGAGCTGCTGACATTTGTTTTAATTGCCTTGGACCAGTTATGTCCCAGGTGCCCAAGTGATGGGCATCTTGGATAAAACTAATAAAAAACTTCAGTATGCTTTTGATGTCAAATGCCAGCTCTAGATTTTTTCCACATGGTCCAACTTGGCTAATGAAAGCATTTATTCTGTAGAGTATATAAAGACATAAAAGATATGACTTGAATTAACAGAAAGTGATGAGAAAATCACTTCATATTGTTTGTTTATTTTAGATGTCATCACTTGCTTCCAAAGCAACTCCAAGGATCTTCTCATTTCTTAGGTTAATGTAGCAGCTTCCTGATAGAATAAAAACATATGAATCAAAAGACTTTTGAACTAGGTTGGTCATGATTCGCAGCAAGGAGTTATCTTCTAGCGGGGCTGTTCAGGTAATGAAGCCTCATAGTTCATTAGTTAGGTTCCCTGACAAAATAAATCATCTTAAATTTTGTACCTCAGAAAATTTAAGAACAACAGGGACAGCACCTACTGGTTCTTTAATTTCACAAATTTCTGAAGGAGGGTAAGTCAGATCTACTGGAGCATCAGGTCCCCTGGACACTGCAGCAATAATGCAAGCCTTCATTGCATCAGAAACACTCAAGGAGGAAAAAAGAGGTAATCCAATGTGGAGATACAGAATAATCACTGGGCCTGCTGCTTTTCATCAGAAAAAATTTATCTTTACAATAAAGAGTCCCAGAATGACAAATGAAGGCAGCCTGTTAAGCAACCTTACTAGATATTGTACAAAAAAGAAGAAATACAGAAATTTTAAATGGTTACTTGATTTACTAATTAATGTATCTTGATCAACTTCTTCACAAGCGCTCTAATTGTTTATGCATTTTGTACTTATTAAAGCTTACATTTTAAATGCAAATCTATGAACTTACTTTTGATTATTGAGTGCTACTAGTGATGAACTATTAAGAGCATATAGTAAAACAGGGGACTGAAGGTATTGGCTGAATATCTAAGAGAGCTAAGTGCTATTCAGAGGACAGGGGTTTTGATGTGATGTCCTTTTCTGGTGTCCAAGGGCCTCTACATACATGCATGTACTCTAAGACACATCCATAAATAAAAGTAAGACAAATCTTTTAGTGAGACAAAGGCAACAGATCTCTGTGAATGCATGTTCAACCTGATCTACATAGCTAGTTTTGGCCAGTCTGACAGCATATTGAGACCCAAATTCTAAATAAATAAACAAGGTACTTTTAAAGAAAGACTCTTTGATTAGAATTTCAACTCTGTCATTCCTTTATTGGAACCCTTTGAAAAAAATCACATACATTTTCTATCTCAACGTAGTCATGTGTGGGGAAGAGCAATCATTATTATACTTACCCTCTTAACACATAGCAAAGCAATTTATATTAATGAATGTCTGCTGGTTGAGTGATGAAAAGTAGGCATGTTTATACAGCAGACAGATCCTTAGCTAACTATATAAAAATCTGTGTATGCACACACATTTGAAAATCTATGTGTGTGCATATATGTGAGTTCCTCATCTTGGATAGCCTGTAGAGGCACTGGTTAGTGAAGAATAAGACACTAAAAATGGTTAACAGAGGCAAGGACTGAATTTCTCTGTTTTCTGTTATGCAAGTGTGGTGGTTTGAATACTATGACCCCATAGACTCACACATTTGAATGCTTGGCTCATAGGGAGTGGCACTATTAGGAGGTGTGGTCTTGTTTGGGTGGGTATGGCCCTGTGGAGGAAGCCTATCATTGTGGACGTGGACTTCCAGGTTATACATGCTTTATATATGCACGGGTTATTCTCAGTGACACTTACAGTCTCCTTCTGCTGCCTTTGGATCAAGATATAGAAGTCTCAGCTCCTTCTACAGCACCATGTCTTCCTACACACTGCCATGCTGCCCATCATGATAATAAGGGACTAAACTTCTGAAATTATAAGTAAGTCCCAATAAAATGTTTTCCTTTATAAGAATTGCTTTGGTCATGGTGTCTTTTCATAGCAATAAACTAAGACAGTGAATTACCTTTTCTCAACTTGATACAACCTTGCACCACCAGTGGAGAGGGGCTTTGATTGAAGAATGGCTTCTATCAAATTGACCTGTGTCTACATTTCCTGTTTGGCATTTTCTGGATCAGTGATTGATATGGAAGGACCCAACTCAGTATGGGTTGTGGCAGCCCTTGACAGGTGGCCATAGGTTGTATTAAAAAGCAGGCTGAATAACCCAACAAGCTGCATTCCTCTGTGGTCTGTGGTTCACTTTCTGCCTCCAGGTTTCTGCTTGAATTCTTGCTCTGATTCTGCTCAATTATGGACTATGAACAGGAAATGTACACCTCTCCTTTCCAAGTTACTTTTTCGTCAGAGTCTATTACAGCAATAGAGAGCAAACTGGGACACTTATAGAAACTCCAATATCACTTACCAGTTTCTGGCCAGAAAAATGTCCACTTTGCCTATGGAACTGTCTTCCTTGAATCATCACAACATCATTGTGATGTGTTGTGTGTCAGGCCACCATCTTCCTTGGGGACAAGACCTGCTTGCTCATCCAGTTTCCCAACCATATTCTCTTCTGAGGGAAACATGGCATAACTGGTTTCCCTACTACCCTCTCCCTTCTATTCTTTCTCTGCCTGCCAACCCTTATCATCTCAGTAGGCAGAGCCTGCTTGTAGGTTTTTTGTTGTGAATGGATCATGCTCTATTTTCTTCCATAGATAATAGAGGAAAAACGTTCCCCTGATGCCTTCCTGAGGGAAAACAGTGCTGAATAAAATGGGGAGGGGCATATAACAAGTTCCAAGTGATTTTAATGAACGAGAAATGTAATCCAAAGTCAAGCATTTACGTGTTGAGCTTGTCCTTGAAGAAAAGGGATAGCAGGCAGACAATTGGAGATAGAGAAAGAACTCCAAGGAGGGGAATTTGAAAGATTGTATAAAGATATCAAGAAGGGATGGTATTCAATATGAATTTCTGGAAACTGATCTGAGCAAAGTGTACTGTACCAGTTCCCTTGAATACCTTCAGAATGCTTAGAGGCAATGGCTTCTCCTGCCCAGTTCTCTTATTTCTTGTTCAGTACACACTGGCCTTGCCCTGATTCCCTTTCTATTTTTATGACAAAAGTACTCAAAAATAAGCCTTAAAAGGAGCTTTGAAGCTAGATAGTGAAATAACCACCCAGAAAAGGCAAAAAAGTATTTCCCAGGGTAGTAATTTCATTAGACATTTCCCAGGTCCAACAGGAATAGGGGACCTATGATGGTAGTGGAGTCATCATAAGGGGAAATCTACAGGGTACCAAATTTTAATAGGCCGCTCAGCTGAGTTGAAGACTCAAAGCAGACACAGGGACAAGGTTGGTCATAGTCACTTACAATTGAGCCTTGACTTAACAGCCAGACCAAGCTGAACAATAACTCTGTTATCCTCATAACCTGAGATAGGTGGTCTCAGGACAGCTTGGAAAGACAAACAAACAGGCTTGATGTTTCTCCAATTCCTCTACCCTTTTAAATTCAGGCTTAATTCAACACCATAAGAAATGTTCTTTCCCTTGGTAGAAAACTAAGAGAAGCATTGCTATATATATCACTTTCTTTCAGCTTTCTATACCCCAGTAGATGTTTGATTCCTACATCTACATTACTGAAATTGTGCAGCCTATTTAATTACAAGTGAACTATGGACTTGTCTCTTTTAATTATTATCAGTATCAAAAGTGACCACCCCAGTTATTAGGGAATAAATTAAATATCACAGACAGTAAGATAAATTTCCAAATACATGAATCAAGCATATGGGAGTCTAAAGTACACACTGAAATATAAATTATTCTTTATATTATCCACATTAAAATATCCCATTTGTCTTAAATAGTATACGCTTTTTTTCCATACAAATATGAAGGGTGAATTTGTCTGGTGACATTGTTGGCTGCTTTCTGACCCAAAGTTTGTGTTTCTTTTTAAAATAATAATTATTGGCACATGTCATGTGCATGAAAGTGTGGGCAATCCTGCATCACAGACCATGTAGTTCAGAGGACAGTGTTATAGTGTTGGTTCTCTTCTTTTGCATTTCTAAGACACAATCTATTTCATTATATATACCATCCATATACACCAATGTAGCTGGTCCTGGAGAGTCCAGGTGAGTCTCTTACCTCCCATCTCACTCTAGGAGTGTTGATATTATAAATATAAGCCACTGAAACTAGATTTCTTATATGTGGGTTCTGAAGATGAGAATCAAGCCATCAAATGTATGCAGCAAACACTTTCACCTGCTAAACTACATCACACAGTTATTGTACACAGAGGTTTAAGGATAATAGACTATATTGAGTCTAAGTGACTTAGTCTAGTTGTGACATTAGACATAAGCCTGTAAGTTTGCATAGCTTCTAGGTATCACTATGGCCCTGAATAAGATACCATCTTATATTTTTATGAATAAATAGGTAATATTTACCGTCCTTAAAGAATTTGTCAAGCTGTGGACATCAGAAATATAGAATTAGGAGCTTGTCAAGGTCATTGGTAGCTCTGTGTAGGGAACTGGGAAAGAATGAGCACACTTGAAAAGCAAATGGAAGTGCCAATCAATGAGCAGTGGCCAAGGCAGAGGTGAAAATTAGCATGGCCTATTCACAGGACAATCAGCACTGATTTGCAAGCTTTGAGGAGAATATCAGTGCCATCTCACATATTTCACAAAATGATCTTGGAAAGAGCATCAGAGAACCAGTCTGGATGAGAACCAAGTCCAGGATTTGTTTGAAATGATTGAAGTGCTGCGAATCTGGGACATCAACATTTTAGAATTTTAGATCTTATGTCATTTGGCCCTGATGATATTTTTCCAGGAGAGGATGCTGAAGGGTCAAGAGTGAAGTGACAGGATGAAAGGTCTGGGCTAAGTCTCATGCTTCAAGGTTCAGAGCTGTGTTAAGACCACTGAATCAGAGTACTCACTCCAAATGGAATGTGAACCACACCTATGAGGCTTCCATCATCTGGGATCCACAAAGGTAGCTGTGCCAAAGGCTCTCCCTGATGCAGTTTATACAAGGCAATAGACAGTTGTAAGATCAGTTTCTTCATAATTCTTTCCACCCAAGGAGAGCATTAGCAGATTATGGAGCTGGATATTTGTTCCGTTTCAGGGGAGGTAAATTTGTTACTTTTCTGTTATTATGATAAATTACCCTGATCAAAAAAAGTTGCTGTTTTTTTTTAAGAAGATAGTGTTTATTTTGCTTACAAATCCAGGAGGCATACAGTCCATCATGATAGGGAAAGCATGACAGCAGAAATATGAGGCCAGCCTCACAGTCAGAAAGCAGAATGATGACACTTCATTTGGTCAGGAAGGCAAAGAGAAAGAACAGGGAGTGGAATGGGGAAAGTCTCAAATTCTAACCCCAGTGCCATGTTTTCTCCAGCAAGATTCCACATCCTAAAGACTCTTGTTTAACTGAGCTTTAGCTCTCAATGTGACACAGCCTAGAGTCATCTGAGGGAGTCTCCACTGAAAGAATGAACAGATCAGATTAGCATACAGTTAGGTCTATGTGGGATTGTCTTAATCGGCATTGATGTACAAAGCTTCAGATCCCTGTAGACCTATGCAAGTAGACCTGGGCTATAAAAGAACACTAACTAAGCATGTTCAGGGTAGTGGTGCAGAGAACAATCCAACAAGCATCCTTCCTCCATGCTTTCTGCATAAAGCTTTTACCTTAACTTTCCTTGTTGACTTTTTCCATGAATTTCCTCACTGATGAATTGTGACTTAGAAATGTAAGCCATATAAATCACTTCCATTCAAGTTGCTTCTGGTCAAGTTATGTTATCACAGAAACAAAAATGAAACTATAGCCATGCTATACCATTCTTAAACAGCACCTCAACTGAATACCAAGAGTTCACATGCATGAGGGTATATGTGACAAATATTACTGAACATCTCTGATACACATGTGTAGTCTGTATCTTGTGCATTAAGAAGTTGTCTCTCTCTATAATGCTATAATCTTCCTATTGTGGTCAATGATCCAATAGTTCTCATCAGGGATCCCAGTTCAATCAATTGAAGTTGGCATGTGAGATAAAATCCATTTACTGTTTCTTCTCTCCCAGTATGCTGCTGAAATTGGAGATACCTTCTGGGTTTCTTGAGATCAATTCTTAACATGATGTAGCATTGTCTGAGATCTGCAGTCTTGTACAAAAGAAATCATTCTGAAAGTCAAAATAATATTTTTAAAGGCCAAAAATACCCCACATGACTGAAAGCCCTGTAAATAGAATTCGGAAAGCATCTATCTTACTTTTTTAAAAATTGTTTATTTTCACATTTCTGGTGGTGTGTGTGTGTATGTGTGTGTGTGTGTGTGTTCATCAGGGATACATACTTGCACATGAGTACATATGTATATGGAAATGAGGAGTTAACATCAGATGTCTTTATTAAATGTTTTTCCACCTTACATATTAAAAAAAATTCTCTCACTTAATTTAGGTCTCACCAATTTGGCCAGAGCAGCTATCTAGTGAATCTCAGTGGTCATCCATCTCTGACAGTGTACCAATACTTTTAAAGGGGCACTAGAGTGTGGAATTTGGGTCTGCATGATTTGAATTTGAGCATCAAATTCTTTACTGACTGAACCATGTTCCCACTTCTGCACTGCTTTCTTAAAGCATGAAATCGACAAGGATTGGAAAGAGATATTCCTCAAGTACTCTCAGTAAATCAGGTGTACATGGCAGCCCCTGCATTGTCCGCTTTCTGTGGCTATGATAAGACTCTATGACAAAGGCAACCTATAAAAGGACAATTTTATTTTGGCTTATGGTACCAGAGGAATAAGAGTCCATCATGGCAAGATGTCACAATAGCAGATAGGCAACGATAGGAATCAGGGAGCTGAGAGTTTATGTCAACAGCAAGCATGAAACAAACAAAAAAAAAGTGAGGGCAAACAGGAATTAGCATGATGTTCCATACTCTCAAAGTCCATCTTCAGTGACTTACCTCCTTCAGTTAAGCCAAATCTTCTAAACCTTTTCAAACAGGGGCAAATGTTTAAATATAGACCCTCTGGGGTTTATTTTCATTCAAGCCACCACAACTCTTGCCTGATGAGATCTCATGTTCCGAGATGGAGTTGTCTGTGAAGAGTCGAGCTGGCTCTGTGGTTTTGCTCTCTGCATGCTCCACACTTCTGTGCTTCTTCCTTTTGCTTGTTTTCCCCTTTTTATTTTTGAGAAGAGAAATGAAAGAGGACATCAGAAAAAGTGCCAGAGTTCAGATTGAATCTTCGATCAAAACCATGTTTTTTAGCAAATAGTTTGAGTTCAATATTTGATGAATATTTGGTTTGGTAGATAATTATATGGGTGGAGATTTTAAGTTACTGTTTTTTTTTTTGTTCATTCCCACCTCACCTTCACGATCCTTTCCACACTTGTAAAGGAGGATCCCTTAGGTGAGTTCCCCCATCTCTTCTTCTTTCCTACCCTTCTTCCCCTCCTCCACTTCTTAGTCCATTTTTTTTATATTCTTCCATCCATCCCTGACTCTCTTTACCCTTGGGACTTTTTCTTCTCTACTTCTTTCTTCCTACTTCCTTATTTAATCTATCCTCTCAATATTCCTTGACTTGTGTCACACATTTCACCATTTCCTATCAATACTCAATTAGATCAGAGTGTAAACTCTCAAGTAGGGGTGCAGCTTCTCTTTCATTTGAGCATTCATATGGGAACATGTAGAAAGACAAAGAATGGATTGAATGAAGCAGCCAAACACATTTAAGAAAGCCATGGGGACTAAGCCACTACTCAAGACTGTACATGGACTGACTCTGAGCTCCAACCTCATAGGTAGCAATGAATAGCCTAGTAAGAGCACCAGTGGAAGGGGAAGCCCTGGGTCCTGCCAAGACTGAACCCCCAGTGAACGTGATTGTTGGGGGAAGGGCGGTAATGGGGAGAGGATGGGGAGGGGAAGCCTATACAGAAGGGGAGGGGGAGGTGTTAGGGGGATGTTGGCCAGGAAACCGGGAAGGGGAATAAAAATTGAAATGTAAATAAGAAATACTCAAGTTAATAAAGAAGAAAAAAAAGGAAGGCCATGGGGAAGGGAAGAAGAATCACCATCTTATGGTACTTGTTACCAAGCGTGACAACTTGAGTTTGACTCCTGTAATCCACATGGAGATGGAAGAAACTATTTCTACAAGTTGTCCTCTTACCTTTATATATAGGCAATGGCATGCATATCACACACACACACACACACACACACACACACACACACACACATACACACACACACACACACACACACACACACACACACACACACACACACACACACACACACACACACACACACACACAATGTAAACCTGTAAACCTGCAATGTTACAGGGAGAAGGAAGGGCACTGGTGCTGCTTTCTGTGCGCTTTGCCTTCCTTTCTGTAAACATGACTCTTGGCCTCTATGGGGATAACTCAGTAGTGTTTATTCATGACCTCTTTGATCAAGATACGAAACATTTTTGAAGACAGTTAAAAGTAAGAAGTATAATAAATTTTTTGACAAGGATGATTTTACATCTCGCTGGTTAAGCAGGTGTCTGTATTGTAATTAAGGAAATCTAGACAAAGAGATTTATCAACAAATATAGAATAAAGAATTCTTTGAAATAAAAAACTGATTTTGTCCTTTCCCTACTCCCTCCCTGTATTCCTTTACCATTTCTTTTTTCTCCTCCCATATAACTATTCTCTCTTTCTTTCTCTCTCTTTCTCTCTTACTTTCTCAGTTTTCTCATCTGAATAGGAATGTGCCAACCGAGAATATAAGTCTTAGCTTCCTGTATGTTTGTGATGAACAAATATTTTGCTCACTATTCATAAAGACAATTAAACTCTGACTGTACCTTTACAAGTAAGGTAAAATGGGACAGACACTAAAGTTGACATGAAATTAGCTAATTCTGTGGACTAACAACTAATTTAAAAGTTATTGGCTCTATTCACTATCCAGCTATCATGACTAACATAGAAATTTGTGAAACCAGATGTACATATAAAATTTGGGTCCTAGACAGGCCTCTCAATATGGAGATTTTGGAGGAAATTTAGGAGAAAATGTTACAACACTGGACTACACTTATGTCACCCACTCCCATTTTTGCATTACCCCTGAAGAACAAGAATAACTAATGGAGCAGGGTTCTGTGCCTGCAAATGGTTAGTGAGATGTTTTTCTTGCTGAAGTGCTTTTAAAAAGGAGATTGCATTAGAAGGAGACAGAGTCAAGACGTTGGTTCCAAATGTGTAGTTTTGACCATTTACTGAAATGTAGCTCTCTGTCGTTCTGGGCTATCAATTAGTGTAGGATTTGGAGGGCTCTTAGTCTAAGAGGAATACTTATTTTTCTCTGGGAGTAGATGGGGCATCTATTCTGAGCTGAATAGGATCTCAGTAGGAGGGTTCTTCTTAGTTACAAATCTTTGAAGTTGTTTCTTAAAATATCAACTACATTCACTGATATATTTCGGAAACTTTGAGAATCAGGCAATTGTCATGGTTCTCTCTGCTTAGTGGTTTTGACACCATACTGCTTACAGATTATCCTCTTGGGCAAAGTTTGTGAAGATAGGTTTTCAAGGGAAGAAAAATTTAGGAATTGCTTATGCAAAAAAAGAAGCAAATGTGATAATAATAATAATAATAATAATAATAATAATAATAATAATAATACAGCCATGAGACTTCAAGGTATCAGTCACTGCAATGCATGATGGTTAGGTGTGAAATGCTCTTGACAATGCAGAGATGAGGCAGGCAGGCTGTGAAAATGGGAGCCTGCGGCTATAAAGGCAGAAAGGGATCTGATAGCAATTACTCCAAATGTGTGTCTACTTATCTGAGTGACCAGTGTTAGAGGACTCACAGCTTGCTACAAGAAAAGATGTTCAGTACAAGGAGCATGCTCACCCAGGACTATATACAGTTTAATTCAGTTGGCCTCTGAGAGCTTAGCAATGTCCCTGTCCTCTGTGAGGTCCAGCATTCCCAGGAATAAAATCAAGATAAGAATATCTGCCCCCTTTCCCATACAGGAGTATTTGGAAAGCATTTTAAAGTTAAATGAAGAGATTGAGAAATAATGGGCCAAATTTAAAGTTCAGTGCATGGCTTGTACAACTCGTCTCCAACTGTGAACACCAGAAATGTTGCAGAGAATGGTGCCAATAAAGCCCACAGAGATCAGAAGTCTAAGTAACAAGACTGATGCGCCAAGTACAAATAAATTACTCTTTGTGGGGTTTTTTCCTCTATAAACTCAAGCAGTTCCAAGGCTATATATTTTTGATACTTTACTTGTTTGACCTGGATAGCTCTAAAAAGATGCCCTTAACTGCTGATCCATGTGGACAAAGAAAACAGCCTCAAGAGTCCTCACAAAGTCAAGTCCAAGCAGAAAAGAAGACGTCTCCAAAGTCCATTCATTTGTTCCCTTAATACTGTGAATTTTATCTTTGAACTGCCTGCACAGGAAACAGATATACCAGCTTTCCCCCAATGCAGACCGTGGATGGAGACACATAAGAAATAATTAGCCTTGTGATATACCATGCCTATTATTACATTTTTGCTAGGTCATTTACTATATAAAACTTTACATTGTAATCACATAGTAAATCAGCATTATGACAACTCTAGAACAAAACCATTGTGAAAAATCCTCATTTTGGATGATGTTCACAGGAGATAAGTTGATCAAAGTCACACAGAGGAAGTCACAAAGCTTCTGTTCTGGGTCAGCTTGATTGCCTGACCACTGTTTCAACAGGTGTACATCTACAGAAACCTAGACACTACATGAGCTATGAAGGCTTTTGTCAGCATAAAGTGGACAATTGCTCCCATAGAAATCATTCTGGAAGCAGAATCGAGATCTTAATTAAAGTTCTATGACATAGCTCAATGTGTATCATACACAAATCATTGACATAACAAAATGCTCAATCATAGAGAATGAAGGGGAAATCCAATGATATCAAAGGGAGAAGAGAGACCTACATAATAAAAGGGACCTTTGCTAAATAATGGTGATGAGAGAGAGAGAGAGAGAGAGAGAGAGAGAGAGAGAGAGAGAGATTAAGAAAAAAGGATGAGGAGAGGAGGAGAAAGAGGAGATGGAGGAGAAGAAGAGGAAGAAGAGAAAGAAGGAGAAGGAAGGGAAGAAGAAGAATAACAGGAGGGGGAGGAGGAAGAGGAAGAGGAAGAGGAAGAAACACCTATGGCCTATTCATGCCCTCAGAATTTTAGACACTATACTTTATTTAAGCTGTGCTGTTTTTAGTCAAGACCTAATGCCCTGGAACCTATAAGTATTAAGAACACTTAAAAGCATTATACAGCAGGTGGATCACAGTTGAATTAGCATAAGTAAATAATTCCCAGAAGTTACTAAAGTATTTCCTGTTTGTATAAATGGGAAGTTCTCATGATAATGCAACCTCTCCCAGTTTCTTCTTTTTCGGAGTGAGAGAAGCAGAGAAAGAGTAGTAGTATGACTGCTACTCTTCCTCAAGTACACACTCTTCCCTGGGTATAGTATGGGACAAAATAGTTCAAGATCACTGCAGTAAGAAGATTAACTTATCATGACAAAACTCATGCATGGCAAAGCAGAGACCAATGAAAAGAAAGGGGCTGTCTAGGGCAGTGGGTGTTTCCAAGGAAGGATAATAGCAATAGACCCTAGAGTTGGAATAAAGCAGACTTTAAACAATATGGTCATCTTACAGAAGCCACATCAGTTTTATCCCAGAGCCTCACAGATGCTCAGATCTCTTATTTACAATGTGCATTGTATGCCCTATAATTCTAAGACTCAGAATGTTTTGGCACAACGCATCTCAGTAATTAAACGTACTTAAGTCACCACCTGTCTTTTTAACAAGTATCTTGTGACACTCATTAAAACAAAACAAACAAACAAACAACAAGAACCAAAACCTGGGGGTGAGAAAAGCGGGTAATAGAGATTGTCGTGAAAACAATAGTATTACCTGAGTTCAAATCACCAGTTCTCACATAAAAAACCAGGCACAGCTATCTTGCCTGTGACTTCAGTTTTGGGAAGCAGAGAGGACAAGCAGGTGCTGGGAGCTTGCTCACCAGTCAGCCTGGCTAACTTATCAAGACTCATGCTCATGAAGAGACCCTATCTCAAAAAATAAAATACAGAGTGACAGAGAAAGACTTATGGCATCTCCCTCTGGTTCCTGTGTATGTGTACCCATGTAAACTCGTGCACATGGGCGTGCATGCACACACACACACACACACACACACACACACAAATTATGCAATTTGATACTTGGTATGGCTGATGTATCTGTGACTGTGGTGTTTGTAGAAGAGAAAGAAGGACCAACATTTGCTGTTAACTAAAACAGCTTGAAAGAGCTGACAGATGCACTACTATTGACAGTTTCCTGTTGACATCCTCTCTGAGAAACCAGGCTTGTTTGTGAATGTAGGTGAAGAGTGTGATTTTCACGACAGTATTTGGAAAAGGTGCAGAAGCTAGATTGCCCCATCCTTGTTTTTACCTGCCTTCAGTGGGTTCTTTATAAAGATAGAAATGATAACCTGACCAAGAGCATATCTGTAAAGCATAAGTCTCTTAAGTGGTGAGTGTTTTACCCTCCTTTTTGCTACTACAGTTCCATGCATTAATTCATTGAATCTACTTCACAATGCAAACAGCTCTTACTTAGTAACTGTTATTATTAGTTTTGGTTCCTGCTATAACACAGTAGAGATTCTCCTGGGAATAGAGTCTAGCAGAAGTGTCTAGATCCTTTTAGCCTGGTGAAATGCCTGTGAGGGATTTTCTTGATTAGATTAAGTGAATTGGAAAGGCATATCCACTATGGGTGACATTATTCCAAGAAGTCTTGGACTGTATGAGAGTGGAAAAAGAAAATTTAGCACTAACATGCTGGCATCGGTTCATTCTCTTTGCTCACAATTATGATGTGGCGTGACTAGCTACTTGAATGCTATTGGGACTTGCCCACAATGGTAGACTGTGACCTGCAACTGTTATCCAAAGAAACTTTTTTCCCTTTTTCTCCCTTAAGTTGCTTTTGTCAGGGTGAATTATCACAGCTACAGGAAGAACGGTAGCAAAGCAAACCAAGACTCCCAGTAGTCCACTAGAATGCAAGGAAGGTGCAGATTCTCTATAAATATTGACTTTGACAGAAATGAAGAAACAATCAATAGAACGTTGATAATGGTTAAAAGTGAATGAAGACTAGATACCATTTTGACATTTATTTTGTATATGTGTGTCTGAAAGTTTTCATAAATGTTATAAAACAAAAATAATTGAGTAATTATTTATGACAGTGAAATATCAATGAATTATTAATACAGTGATAATTTTCTAGAAATGTGAAATCACAACTCTCAGATATAAAAATGAGTACATACTATATGCCCTACCCCCTAAAAACTGATATGTTAAACCACTTTTGGAAAATGTTTTCCTGATCATTTAGTCAAGAGTATTCCAAGTATAAATGTTCCACAAAGAAGGAACAAACAAAAGTGCACAAAGTTAGATTCAAGGCATGCTATACTTGATAAATCTCTGATAACTTATTAAGTTTATCAGGCCATGCAACCCTTGTGGGAAAGGTTATTCTTGTGGGAACAATGGGAGTGACACAAATAATGTCTGCCTCTGGGATTGCAGTCAGGATTAAATGAGAGAATGCGTTCAAAGAACTTGACAATGATTAACTCAAAGTAGTGACACAAATAATGTTTGCCCCTTGGGTTGTAGTCAGATTTAAATGAGAAAATGCATTCAAAGAACTTGACAGTGACTAGCTCAAAGTAATACATAACTGCTGATATTGCCCTTATTGTTTTAGAGAAAATTGGGAGAACTAACTGAAAAAATCACCAGGGTTTGTTTACATCTAGAATAATATTAATGTGATCCCATAATCATATAATTGATTCTAGTAAAAGCTTATTTTAAGATGAAGAAGGGGTTGCAGGCAGAATCAGATCATGTGTACAAAGGCAAAACATTCATGGGAGTAATGGGCAAGTAAAAGAGAGGCAAGGGGCTTGGAGTAAGGAAGCAAGAGTAGACAGAACCAATGCAAATGAATGGATACTCTGTGCTGTGGTAGCCTCTGTTAACTCTCCTCACTATTCGCTTTGTGTAATGCTTGTCATGATAGATGTGTCTCCATTAACGACCCAGCTTTCAGACTTTCCTAAGGGTTCTACAGAAAGTACCTCAATCAACTTCAACTCCATCCATTCCACTCTCTGACCTCACTTTGGAGGGCAGGCGGAGGAGGAAATGGATATCATTCAGATGCCCAGGAAAAATTCAAGAGAGGCTCACTTGTAATTAGATGCCTGAACCATCCAATTTAGGAGACCAGCCTGCGCTCTTCATTATCTCCTTCAAAAGCGCACTTCTGCCCAAAAAAGCAACACTGACTTGCCTTTCCAGTTGTGCTTTGAAGCCATGTGTGTGTCATTTTCTCACGCTTGAAATTGTTCCTCAGATTTCTTCCCTGAAGGAGTTTGCAGACACTGTACAAAGAAATTAATTAAGTTGATTTTCCATTTGCACGGTTTTAATGAATAAATGATGTTCCTATTTGTTTATCTGCTTTCTAATTATAACACCAATTCAACGCATCTTGGTTTCTTGCATTCCGACAATGTTATTGTGATGGTGTTATTGCTGTCTTTGTGGTGGAGGTAATATTTTTTTTAGATAAACACCAGGTGCAGTATTCCATATTTATTAAAGTGATCTGCATATTTTTCTCTTTTCCTGAAATGCATAGCTATACAAGTGTATATAGTTAAATATGAAACTGTGTTTCAAAGAACCTGGAAAGGTTTCACAGATAGCTTGGAGATTGGTGGTCTTCATTGACAATCAGGCTTGGATAATACAGTTAATGATCTGTGGAGAGCATTCATGGCCAGAATCTCAAACATCAAGACTACTCCTTACTAAGCCAAAGGGCATACATTCTAGGAAGAAGGAGTAAGAAATGGAATTGTGGAAAGTACATAGATGTTAGAAGGTCAAAGCCAGTGAGAGTTAAGCACCTGGGAGCCTCACAGAGACAGAATAAAGACGACCTTGGCAGGAGACAGAATTGGTTTTCCTCTGCCTTACTCTTGTTTGTGCAGTAGAAAATCCAAAAATCATAAGTGTTTGTCACAACCCTAGTTCAGCATTCTGCAGGAGTACCCTGCTCTGATTTGCATGTGGAGAGAGCAGGTGGTCTTCCTTCCTCTACATACAAGAGAGGACCCTGTATACTTTAGACAAAGGAGAGTTGTCCACCTTGACCTCCTTAGGTTGACCTTTGGGAGCCATCTTGTTTATCTTCACATTATTGGTTTCCTCTGGCACATCAAGCATAATTTATGTTCTGGGGAAGACAGTCTTTTCCTCCTGGGACTTTCAGCCTAGTCTCAGAAAATTTATTTGACTCACGCCCAGGAAAAAATATGGTTTCCTGGAAGAGGTCTACTGTCCAGTCAAATACCGTGAGCTTGTCTCACCTTAGAAAAAATTGCATTATTTTGTTGTCATTTTCATGAGTCCAAAAATAGGAGGATAGTGATACAGGGATTCTCATAGTCTATCTTTACTTTTAGGTCATATGACTTGGCTGAAAGGCAGCATGGAATATACAAAGGAGGATTTTGAAAGAGCAATCTGGAATCTGAATCAAATTCTTCTTTTCTTTGTTGTATGGTATTAGACAAGTCATTCATGTTTTCTCATCCTTGTATTTTTTATATACATTAGAGAGATATTCCTTGCTTTTTCCCAAGGCAACATTCAGATGAGTGAACAGTAAGGACGTCCCCAGGGACAGCTGGGAGCTACCTAAATGTAAATTTTTGGTACACAGACCTAAAATGGAATTTATATAGTTGTTCAGGATCTTGAGAACTTCGTCCAAACTAAGACAGGCTCCTAATCCAATTTTTAACTCCTAATCCCTCATGACAGACTTACTGCTGAAGGTCAAACTTTTGTACGTTAATATTTTTAAAAAAAGTTCAAATCATAGGAAGGCTTTCCTGCAAAAAGATTCTGCAAATTATTCTTTCTTGTGTCATCTATTGCCACATATAAATTAGTTTGTCCTGAGAATAGTCAATGACCCTCCTATGAGAGCTGCCTTTTCTCCAATCCCCTGTACTGGGCCCTCTCTGTTGTTGAGATTTTGGTTCTTGTTTTTGTTTTTGCTTTGTTTTTTGACCTTCTTCTTCCTAGAGATTTTGCTATTGTGGGCATTTTTTAAAAATATATGTTATTTAAAATTCCATTCTTTTATAACTTTCCTTTTTCACCCTCTTGAATGTGGGAAGAATGATCTCTGTACTCTTTCTCTTCACAAGGCAGATTAAATTGTCATGGGCTATACATCATGTTTATTAATGAAGCCACAATTTTAGTGCCAATAAAGTGTATTCTAATTAGCTTTCTTGTTTCTTCTCATGCTCTTCACTGTGTAATACTCTGTTAGGCACATGGGTGTCTCTTAGAGATGATGACACAACACTTTCTCTGCATATAGGTGGCTTCTTCACATATTTACTTTATGTATGTGGCCGTAAATATGGGCCATACTTATGTTATCTTTACTTTAGTTTGTTTTCTATCCTCAAGGGTCCTTGGAGATGTTCCCTTAGCACAATAAGTAGGAAGTGCCAAATGTGCCCAGGCATTGAGGCAAACGCTGGAGTTTCAGAGAAATAAAAGATGTCTCTTGTCCTTGAGAATTTTACATTTTACTCAGAAAACCCAGAAAGCTCACAGAGAGCTACATATAGCCTGATTTGTGATCTGATGAGGCTGAATACAGGTATTTTAAGAAATCATACACAGGGGCTCTTTTCATATACTGAATCATAAGAAGGGCTCTTTTCTTCTACTGAATGTGGTTGAAAGATTCGACATTGAGATTCTAAAAAAATCTAGGGCAATTGAATTGCAACATAGTATAAAGATGTCGGTATCAGTTGGCATGCTCTTGTATTAGAGGTCTGATGGCTACGGGGAGGTGGTAGAGTGTGATTTAAGAACATGAGTCACTGGATGTGTTAGAAGAGAATATCAAGACTTTGCTTATTTCTGTGTGTCTGTCTGCATCCTGGCTGCCACGAGTGGTATAGCATTACTTTATTATTTTACTATGCCCTCTGCAGTGGCATTATACATTTTCACTAGCAAATAGCATTGCAGTGTGCTGCATATAAATTGACACCGCTGAAACTGGGAACCAAACCACTACTTTGACTTTGTCGGGTATGTTGTCTTAGAAAAAAAACAGAAAGAAAAAAAGCTGAAGGAAAGAAATAAGACAATAATATATCTGATTAAAACATTGTTTTTAATGGAGGCACCACATACATTTAGCAAATTGATAGTAGGTACTTTTGAAGAGGTTTACAGTATCAGGCATCAATTCCCTCTTGTAGAGAGAGCCTCTAGTCTAGTCAGAAAGGAGTGCAGTGGGTTCCTCTGCCACTCTAAAAGATATGCCACTATTATAACACAGTGGGTACATTCTGGCTCTCTAGTAAGATGAACTAAAGGTGAATTAGTAAAATGATCTTCAAAATCTCCTTCAATTCTCAAGAGATTGAGACTTTCAAGAATAAAGGAGGGGAGAAGTTTCCAGTGGGGCAGGGACAGTGTTATGATCTATGTTTGATTCATAGTCTCATATCAGGTCATACCCATAGGAATTGATGGGAAGGAGTCTAGAATATCTAATTTTCCCACCTGGTCCTTTCTAAATTCTCTGGCTGTTTGGGAATCTGAGGACATTTCTATGAGGAGTTCTTATTTTCTGACACTTAACTAGTGCATAACTGAAATGATAGACAAACAAGTGATTATTAATGTTGTGGGGTCCATTGCCTCATACCATTTTGCTAGAAACCATGTGTCCTATTCAGGCATGGTTTAATAGGGAGGATTAGGTGTTAGACATTCAGCAGCTTTGATAGCAATATGGGCCGGTTCAAACTCACTCTCAGGTCAGTCTTAAAGGGCATTACATAAGGAGAATACAAATAACAAGAATAATAATGTATACATATATACACACAGAGAAGTCATGTGCGATTCTACCCTGAAGCCTGGATACATGATAGACCTCCAGTCCTTTGACTTTACAGAGAGGCATTTGTGCTATGCAATTTAGAAGGACTGACTAATCAGTTAACACCACAAACAGTAAATTAAATATATAAATAAGACTTTCCATGGTGAATATGTATTCTTACATCTAGTGATCAAGTATTTACAACTAGTTACACAGCATCTCCATGCCTCATTTTCCTTATCCACTATAGACAGTAAGGTAAGAGTTTCTACCTGTCACATTGTTCTTAAGATTCCATGCGTTTAAAAAAACCATCAAACACATAGAAGTGTATGGCATGGAAGTGCTGAACTCCCCTCTTCCGTGTGAGCTTTCGAGGAATAAAGATTATCTTACTTACGGACAGCTTCCCAATTTTCCAGCTCACAGCAGGCCTGGCATGCACTACATATGAGGGTTAAGAGAACAAACTCTGGGTTCACATGCCTGAAATCTCAGTACCTAAAGGCTGAGAAAGGATTGAAAGGCTGGGAAAATGTTAAAGCCATTTTAAAAACAAAATGAGAGAAACACAGTAGTACTTATGTGAGCCTCTGGGTTTGATTCCCAATATCTTCAAATATCGTGAAAGAAATCATAATCTCTGGGACTGGACTATCTGAGGATGTGTGCTTTTATCATGACACCTAAAAAGAGTACTAACCTTCCTATTTTTTTATTTTTCAATGTTTTAAACAAGAAGTAAAAGAAAAATGATAGTACATATGCCTACCGTCTTTTGCATTACGCACAGAACTTGGCAAAAAGATTCTTAGCCCATACCGTCATTAGAGATCATATATACTAGTAGAGAAGGGATAGTCAAAGCTCCAATGCCAAATTTATACCATGTCTACTGTCATTTACCTCTCTTCTTATCATGATGTTACAACGGCCAATCAGCTCCCAGAGTTTCTGTTTCCATGTCATGTGCCTAGGGATAATCCAGCCAAATGCTTACTTCCCAGGAGGACATAGAAGATGGATGTTTATGTTTATGAAGTTGTTCCCAGCAACCTGGGGGAAATTACAAGTGAAAACTATTGCTCTCATCATGATTAGTAATTGATCTTCTAACCACTCATCAGTTGGAATATGACGGATCCACAGACTGTGAAGGGAGATTTATCACTTGCCTTCCCAAAACTTTGCATGCACTTTTCATGAAATGCAATTATCTTCGAGCAAATACAGACATCTCACGTCTACCAGCTCTTACCCTGTAAAATCATTAAATCTCTTTGCAGCAAGAAGCTACCTGATGAAAAATAGCTCTAGTCTGGCCCTGGGTTACCATACCTGCTTAGAGGATGTTTTGGTACCTCTACACTCCCAAATTTGCTTATGTTTATCTTTAACCGATGCCCCTTTGTTACTGGTTTAGGAGGCAGACCAATCATTGTATATATCTCTGGGTTTCTTAGAACTGCTTCACAAAAAGGAACGTGCATTTACAAAGTGGATATAGTTGAGAAGACAGATAACAGTGTCACTCAAGCCTCTCTGCCTGCATTGCTCCCTTCTGAAATAGCAATATGAGAGCCAAAAATAATAATCTTTGTTTCCCAAAGGACACATTTGACAGAAAACCCAGTTTAAACCTTGTTGAAGAGACAGTTGAAACGTTTTCTATTTATAGAAGAAGGCTTAGTAATCATAAAGTAATGTCTAAATCAGGAAGATTGACAGGAGGAGGCAAGGCTAAGTAAGATTAACTAGCCAATAGACACAGTTGAGTCAGTCTAGAAGGGCTAACAGGAAAGAAAACCTGCCAAAGATAAGTATGTCCTTTCTGAACTCTGCTTTGGTCATTCTAGCAAATATAGTTAGAAAAATAAGTCAAGTGAGTTGAAGCAATAAGTGTAAACTGTTACAAAGTTAAACTTCTATGAGCTGAGTCCTACCTGAGTCCTACCAGCCTGAGCATATTTGAGATAGCCTTAGAAGTTGTACAATTCAGTATTCAAGAAAATTATTAGCAAATTAAAAAAATCAAACAGGCATAAATATACTCATGAAATCTCACCAGTATGACTGCCTGAAGATGGCTTGAACAAGGACACCAGTAGACATCCAAGTGTAAAAGGGGTAAATGTTTTAAGACCTCATCCATAGACAAAGAACCATAGGCAACTAAGGAATGCTGAAAGAGGGAGGATATAGACTTCCCATGGAAAAGCACACTGATTCATTATCCAATACCAATGTTCATCCATGAAATCATATATATAAGGGTGACATCTTATGCGTAGACAAGTTTATTCACATATCTAAGAATACACACACACCACCACCACCATCAACAACAACAACAGCAACAGCAACAACAACAACTATCAAAGAAGAGAAGGCCACAGATATGAAAGAGAACATAAAATGAGAAGGTTTAAAGCAGTGGTTCATAGCCTGTGGGTCATGACTCCTCCAGTTGAAAAGCACTTTCAAACGGGTCCCCAAGCGTCATCAGAAAAATACATTAAAATTAGTAACAGCAGCAAAGTTATCAACAAAAATAACTTTATGATTGGGGGTCACGACAATATGAGGAACTGTGTTAAAGTGCATCAGGATTAGGAAGGTTGAGAGCCACTGGTTTAGAGAAATGAAGGGGAAAGAGAAGATGATGTAATTATTTTATAATTTTAACTTTATGAAAAACAAAACAAAATAAAAATGGGATGGCAAGAAGACATAGCAAAGAGGATTAGCAGGAGCTTGGAGACTGAATATTCTATTTATGTGCTGAGTCCTTGGAATGTGTTATGTTTTTGAGACATTCTTGAATTTCCATTATGTAGAATAGCATCAAGGCCAGAGTAGCACAGTGTCATTGTACAGTCCACTAAAGGTCATAAAAGGATTAAGCATAGTAAATAACTCTTCCTTTTCATCCCATCACTCCTCCCTTTTGTGACAATGATGAGTGAGTGAGAAAGTTTCCTGTACACTTGACCTAAGTTCAAATATTGTTACTCAGAAATTCAGTAACTTTTCCTGAGCTTCTTCCTGGCCTTTTATATGCATGTATGCACACACACACACACATACACACACACACACACAAACACACACACACACAGAGAGAGAGAGAGAGAGAGAGAGAGAGAGAGAGAGAGAGAGAGAGAGAGAGAGACCCATGCACTCATGATTTTGATTTGAGGGTAAAAGTATGATTTAATAAACTCATATACAGCACACTTTTACATGACTTTTTCAAAAAGAAGCAGACAATATGAAATAATAGAAACATCAAAGGTAATGTAGTCTGAGTATAATGTGAAGCTGTTTCGGGGAAGGGAGAAGGAAGTATCTTATAATTACACTGATACATTTTATTCTGTCAAATACTTGGGTTGAAAAATCAATTTCAAATACCCAGGAACTTACTTGTCAAAACATTACTTCCTATTTTGCTTGATGGAAAGAATTTAGGTTTTTGAAGTGCACTGGCAGGGCACTTAAATCAGCCACATCACTGACTGTTCAGTAGTCGTTCTAAAGTGTATAGGGCTCACGATCTTGCCCATGAATGAAAGATGAAGAGTCCGAAGTCAGAGGGCTTGGTTCCACGTTCTTTCCATTTGATAACATAGACTTATCAGGTGTCTGCCATTTTCACACCGTTCATAATTTTAGCTGTAAATCAGCTATTGTACTTTTGAACAAATATTAAAAATCTTGATGTTTGTAAACAAAATCAGGTGCTATTGAAATTGGCTCAGCCTTTTAAGCTGAGCTCGCTAAACACATAGTACAAATTTGAGAAACCCAACATTTATGATGGTATGAGGGCTACCTGGGCTCACAGGGGCAGCATCACAGGCGGGCCTCCCTAACCCTGTCAGGAAAGACCTGTAGAACCTGTGCATTAATAATAACTTGAAAGGTTGGTCCAAATCTACATCCATACTTTAAAATTGACTAATAGTAAGTCATTAATAAACTAGTTCAAGTATAAGTACAGGCTAGAGCAGCCAGTGTTATTGTAGTACAGCGTTGGATCTGTTCATCTGCTATTCCTTTCTGGATCCTCACTACTACAATTAGGAGCAGTGTTGGACATGTCCATGCTCGGTCCTAACAGTGTCTTACTCTTCATTTGTCTTAAATCCTTAGTTTTATTTGACTTCCATTGTTAGTTTAACTTGGAGATTTCTTATTAGCCAATGTTTGTATATCTATCTGCAATTGGTAAGCAGCTCTGAGATATTTTGTCTTGTTCGCATCTATCTATCTATCTATCTATCTATCTATCTATCTATCTATCTATCTATCTATATTCATTTATCTATCCATCATTCTCTGTTTTTTATTCATTCATTCATTCATTCATTCATTCATCTGAAAAGTGCAGAGTGCTTAGTCTAGGATAACATTGGTCTTCTTTCTGCACAATAACTCACGTGCCTGATTTGAGATGAAGAATTATGTCAAATCAAATGAATGCTGAGACATTTATAGACTCAGATAGTTTCTAGGTTGAATTATTCCTAAATCATTCTCATCTCTAAATTGAAAGTTCTTTTTTTCCCAGTCACACATGCATTTATCCAAATAGTATTATTGGAAGTCCACTGGCTACCAGCAGCATCACTATATTTGATTACTTTTCTATCTACAGCATCCCTCACTAGTCACTTGCTACCTTTAAATAGCTTTAAAAGCTTTCATTTATGGGGGCACATTGCCTCCCAAACCATTTACATTTAACCACTCTGTGCCTAGTTGTGCATATTAGAAATCTTAAAAGTTCTTGATTCAGTTAACAACGATCAGTATCTATTCTTAGTGATGTAGATGAAGAAGCATAATGTAGACATGTCCTTCACTTGACCAAGAATCTTTTGAAAGTTGTAACATCTTGCTTCAAATGCATTGACAACACTTTTTGAGAAAGTCTGTCACCAACAGAGTGATACTCTTCATAGTAATTACCCCAGACACTCATAATATCTATTATGGAGTATCAAATATGTAAATGACATTACATAAAGGTCTCATACATCTTCTCTAACAAAAATTTTCATGTTCAATTCACACTCCTTGGTTGTTGTATTGTATTAAAGATGTAATCATTTTTTCAAACCAATTTTCCAGTGATATCTGGGATCTCCTCTGAAATCTCCTGCTTCCAAACAATAGAACATATTAGATGTATACTCCAAGAACATACCTACAGATCTACTGATGATAAAAGGCAAGCAAAGTTTTGAGCTATAGCTCACTGGTTTGACTAGCAGTTTCAAGACTCAAGGTTCAAACTCCAAATGCATACCAGAAAACCAAGTGGTAGAGATCACTTCTCAGAATCTACCTTTCATAGTGTGACACAAAAGAAAGAAGGGTGCTTTGATTGACTTCACTTGCTAGATCCTCAAACAACAATGAATCTTATATAGAATTCAGGTGAATGGAGACATTTTGGACTTTCCATTTGCCCTGGGTCTCCAGCAACACCATGTAACTTTCAAGTGAATCAGCTCTGCTAAGATCTCCTCAAATTGCACAAGTCATTTTTTAAGTCCACGCAGTCATTGGGTAGATTTTAATCACCTATCCATTTGAGATGACTTAAGATTTTCTTTCCTCTAGCTCTCTCTTGACTTTTCTAGTTATACAACCAATCAATTTCTAATAGTTTTAAAGAGAAGTTGTTTCTGTTTTAAACCACAAAGATGTTACTTGTGTGTGATAAAGGCCCAAGGTGAAAATGGTGAATAAATGTAGATACTTCTCAAGGGAATGGTTGTCTTGACTCTGGAGCACTCGGGGTCAGCAGAAGCAAATAAAACAGCCTGTCATCCCCTGCAAGTTCTTGACACCAATCACACTTTCAGGGAAAATGTCTGTTGTAAATCATTTTTAGGTCCCTCTGAATCCTGAGCTATCTGTGGAGTCCTGTTGAGATGGTGCATTTGTTCTTCTTATACACAACATTTAATGGCCAAACAAAGACTCTTGTAACAGGCTAATGCTTTTGCTGCCCTTGTTTATGGGCTGTGTTTTGAACTATAATCATTTATACCATGTGGTGGACTTCTGAGCCCCCTTCCCATTTACCCACCCACTCTGTTCTGTCAGAATATTCATTTGCCATGTGCAGCCCTGTGTGGTTCTGTAGAGAAGCAAGATTGATAAGCTATCAAATTGTTCCTGACAGAGTGGTTTTAAAAGCTTTTAGAGCGGATGTATAGAGGGAAGTTTTGTCTTCATGGAGTCGGTGTGGCTCATCCGTCTATATTAAATGTCTAACGGTTACACTGAACAAGAATGACATTTTAAATAAGAGTGAGTACTGCTTAACTTTTTAATGTCATTCCTCAGAGCCAAAGACTTGATTCTTCTGGATGGGGGGTGGTGGCTAATGTACACATTTCAATTTACAATATCGGCTTTCCTTCTTGCCTTGTTCCACTGTGGCTAATGTGGATCTCTATTTTCAGTGTAATTGAAAAAAATCTCCATCTCTAGTGACCATGGAGTGGCAAATGAAGAGTCCTGGCGGTTCCTTTTCTGCATAGACTTAATGGCAGGGAAATTGTAATGGACAGGGAGCTGAGAAGTGACAACAAGAACAAAGACTGCTGTGTGAGGGGCACTGAGAAGGGGCACCTTCATGTAAAATACAAAAAGTGAATATTAATAAATCAGTAGTTTTATTAGCAGTAGAGTGCTAAAGCATGCAACATTCCAGACCCTCTCCAGTTTTTCCAACATTTCTTGTCAAGCTTCTATGTTGTATGAGCCTTGTAGAAGGTGGTACGATGTCCTTTTATGACCAACCATTCAACACTTTGATCAGTTATGAATCTCCACTGACCACTGCAAAGATATTTTTATGACCAACTGAAAACAGAGTTATATGTGGGCAGGAACGTAAATATGCACATATGTCCATCTAGAAAAATACAAATAGTAGTGTCCTTAGCAAGTACCTGTCTTTCATCCTTATGATGAGATTTACAATCCTAGACATAAATACCTTCACATCTAAACAGGATGTTTGGTTAACTCCCTCCCACAATAGTTTTGATAATGTTCCACTGGGGGTCATATGTTGCCTGGCAGATCAATAATCCAACAGGAGGTCTGTGGCTAAATTAGATCGTTGAAGATAATGCTCCCCAGAAAGCCTGCAGGGGACTTACAGTCTTGTGAGAGCTAGCCTGTATAGAGGTGACTTTCATCTCGTTTCTATAGTTTCCATATATTCTGTGACCAAAGTATATGCTGGTCCACCATGGAGAATTTCCAGCATTGGTAATCACCTGTTCTGTTATATGGGTGTCACTGGCCTCCCTGACCAATATTATAGCCAAGTAGTGCACCTCTGAAGATTGCATGGACTAACACAGGGTGGCAGACAGGCAGCAAAGTGTTCTGTATCGAGGCTTTTATTCTGTGAAATGTAGTCTCTGTTGATCGTGTTTTTCACTAGTGTTTTGACAGACCTACGTTCTATTTCCTTGGGGCTTGGGAAGTTGTGAAGGCATACCGTCAGACAGCAGTTTCCTCTTACTTCGGTGAGGGAAAACGGACCCTATTTCCTTTTTCTTTAAGTTTTTTATTATATATTTACTTACATTTCAAAGGTTGTTCCCCTTCCCAGTTTCCTGTCCATAACCCCCCATCCCCTTTCCTCCCCCTCCCTCATACCAGTATTCTTCCTATACATTCCCCCTTATTGCCATCCCTCATATTGCCCTGCACTGGGGGTCCAACCTTGGCAAGACCAAGAGCTTTCCCTTCCACTGGTGCTCCAACAAGGCTATTATCTGCTACATATGCAGTTGGAGCCCTGGGTCAGTCCACGTATAGTCTTTCCATAGTGGGTTAGTCTCTGGAAGCTCTGGTTGGTTTGCATTTTTGTTATTTTGGGGTTTCAAGCTCCTTCAACTCTTTCAATACTTCTTCTAATTCCCCCCAAGGGGGTCCTATTCTCAGTTCAGTGGTTTGCTGCTAGCATTGAACTCTGTATTGGACATACTCTGGATGTGTCTCTCAGGAGAGATCTATATCCAATCCCTTCCCACATGCATTTTTTAACTTCATCAATCTTATCTAGTTTTGGTGGCTTTATATATATGGGCCACATGTGTGTCAGGCTCTGAATGGCAATTCCTTGAGTCACTGATCTAAACTTTGCTTCCATATCCCCTCCTATGAATTTGTCTCCCTTTTAAGAATGAGTGGGAGCATCTACATGTTGGTCATCCTTTATATTAAGCTTTCTGTGGTATGTAGATTGCATCTTGGGTAATTTGAGTTTTTTTGGCTGATAACCACTTATCAATAAGTGCATAACAAGTGTGTTTTTCTGTGATTGAATAACCTCGCTCACGATGATATTTTCTAGTTCATTCCATTTGCCTGTGAATTTCATGAAGTCATTGTTTTTGATAGCTGAGTAGTATTCCATTGTGTAGATGTACCACATTTTTTTAATATATTCCTCTGTTGAAGGGCATCTGGGTTCTTTCCAGCTTCTGGCTATTATAAATAAGGCTGATATGACCATAGTGGAGCATGTGTCTTTGTTGTATGTTGGAGCTTCTTTTGGGTATATGCCCAAGAGAGGTATAGCTGGGTCCTCAGATAGTGTAATATCCAATTTTCTGAGGAACCTCCAGATTGATTTCCATAGTGGTTGCACCAGTTTGCAATTCCACCAACAATGGAGGAGTGTTCCTCTTTCTCACATCCTTGCCAGCATCTGCTTTCACCTGAGTTTTTTTTATCTTAGCCATTCTGACTGGTGTGAGGTTGAATCTCAGGGTTGTTTTGATTTGCATTTCCCTGATGACTAAGGATGTTGAACATTTCTCTAGGTGATTTTTGGCCATTCGATAATCCTCAGCTGAGAATGTTTTGTTTAGCTCTGCACCCCATTTTTTACTAAGGTTATTTGTCTCCCTGCGGTCTAACTTCTTGAGTTCTTTGTATATTTTGGATATAAGGCCTCTATCTGTCGTAGGATTGGTAAAGATCTTTTCCCAATCTGTTGGTTGCCATTTTGTCCTAACCACAGTGTCCTTTGCCTTACAGAAGCTTTGCAGTTTTATGAGGTCCCATTTGTCGATTCTTGATCTTAGAGCATAAGCCATTGGTGTTTTGTTCAGGAAATTTTCCCCAGTGCCCATGTGTTCAAGATTCTTCCCCACTTCTTCTTCTATTAGTTCGAGTGTATCTGGTTTGATGTGGAGGTCCTTGAACCACTTGGACTTAAGCTTTGTACATGATGATAAGAATGGATCAATTTGCATTCTTCTACATGCTGACCTCCAGTTGAACCAGCACCATTTGTTGAATATGCTATTTTTTTCCATTGGGTGGTTTTAGCTCCTTTGTCAAAGATCAAGTGGCTAAAGGTGTGTGGGTTCATTTCTGGGTCTTCAATTCTGTTCCACTAATTGTCTCTGTACCAATACCATACAGTTTTTATGATTATTGCTCTGTAATACTGCTTGAAGTCAGGGATGGTGAGTCCCCCAGAAGTTCTTTTATTGTTGAGTATGGTTTTTGCTATCCTGGGTTTTTTGTTATTCCAAATGAATTTGCAAATTGCTCTTTCTATCTCTATAAAAATTGAGTAGCAATTTTGATGGGGATTGCATTGAATCTATAGATTGCTTTTGGAAAATGGCCATCTTTACTACATTAATCTTGCCAATCCATGAGCATGGAAGATCTTTCCATATTGTGAGATCTTCCTCAATTTCTTTCTTCAGAGGTTTGAAGTTCTTGTTATATAGATCTTTCACTTGCTTGGTTAAAGTCACACCAAAATAATTTTATATTATTTGGGACTATTGTGAAGGGTATCCTTTCCTTAATTTCTTTCTCAGCCTGTTTATCCTTTGAGTAGAGGACGGTTACCGATTTGTTTGAGTTAATTTTATACCCCTCCACTTTGCTGAAGTTGTTTATCAGGTTAAGTAGTTCTCTGGCAGAACTTTTGGGGTCACTTAAGTACACTACCATATCATCTGCAAATAGTGTTATTTTGATTTCTTCCCTTCCAATTTGTATCCCTTTGACCTCCTTTTGCTGTCTGATTGCTCTGGCTAGGACTTTGGGTACTATATTGAATAAGTAGGGAGAGAGTGGGCAGCCTTGTTTAGTCCCTGGTTTTAGAGGGATTGCTTCAAGTGTCTCTACATTTAGTTTTATGTTAGCTACTGGTTTGTTGCATATGGCTTTTACTTTGTTTAGATATGGCCTTTGAATTCCTGATCTTTGCAGGACTTTTATCATGAAGGGATGTTGAGTTTTGTCAAATGCTTTCTCAGCATCTAAGGAAATGACCATGACTTTTCATATATTAAACCATCCCTGCATCCCTGGGATGAAGCCTACTTGATCATGACGGATGATTGTTTTGATGTGTTTTTAGATTCGGTTTGCAAGAATTTTATTGAGTATTTTCGCGTCAATATTCATAAGGGAAATTGATCTGAAGTTGTCTGTCTTTGTGTGGTTTTGGTATAAGAGTAATTGTGGCTTCATGGAAGGAATTTGGTAGGGTTCCATCTGTTTCAATTTTGTGGAATAGTTTGGACAGTATTGGTATGTGATCTTCTATGAAGGTCTGATAGAATTCTGCACTGAACCCATCTGAACCTGGGCTTTTTTTGGTTGGGAGACTTAATAACTGCTTCCATTTCTTTAGGAGTTATGGGGTTGTTTAGATGATTTATTTGTTCCTGATTTAACTTTGGTGCCTGGTATCTGTCTAGAAAAATGTCCATTTCCTCCAGATTTTCCAGTTTTGTTGAATATAGGCTTTTGTAGTAGGATCTGATGACTTTTTTTAAAAATTTCTTCAGATTCTGTTGTTATGTCTCCCTTTTCATTTATGATTTCTTAATTTGGATACACTCTCTGTGACCTCTGTTTAGTCTGGTTAAGGGCTTATCTATCTTTTTGATTTTCTCAAAGAACCAGCTTTTGGTTCTGTTGATTCTTTGTGTAGTCCTTTTTGTTTCTACTTGGTTGATTTCAGCTCTGAGATTGATTATTTCCTCCCTTCTACTCCTCTTGAGTTTATTTATTTCTTTTTGTTCTAGAGCTTTAAGGTGTTTTGTCAAGCTGCTGACATATGCTTCCTCCTTCTTTCTGCAAGTACTCAAAACTATGAGTTTTCCTCTTAGTACCACTTTCATTGTGTCCCATAAGTTTGGGAATGTTGTATCTTCATTTTCATTAAATTCTAAAAAGTCTTTAATTTCTTTCTTTATTTCTTCCTTGACCAAGTTGTCATTCAGTAGAGCATTGTTCAACTTCCATGTATATGTGGGCTTTCTGTCATTACTGTTGTTATTGAAGACTAATCTTAGTACATGGTGATCTGATAGGAAGCATGGGATTATTTCTATCTTCCCGTATCTGATGAGGCCTGTTTTGTGACCAATTAGATGGTCAATTTTGGAGAAGGTTCCATGAAGTGCTGAGAAAAGTTACATCATTTTGTTTTAGGTTGGAATGTTCTATAAATATTTGTTAAATCCAGTTGGTCCATAACTTCTCTTAGTTTCTCTACATCCCTGATTAATTTCTGTTTCCATGATCTGTCCAGTGATGAGATTGGGGTGTTGAAATCTCCTACTATTATTGTGTGAGGTACAATGTGTGTTTTGAGCTTTAGTAAGGTTTCTTTTATGCACGTAGGTGCCCTTGCATTTGTAGCATAGATATTTAGGATTGAGAGTTCATCTTGGTGGATTTTTCCTTTCATGTGATGGGAGGAATTTCTCTTCTGGTCCAATCTATTTGGAGTTCTGTAGGCTTCTTGTCTGTTTATGGGCATCTCTTTCTTTCAGTTAGGGAAGTTTTCTTCTATAATTTTGTTGAATGTATTTACTGGCCCCTTAAGTTGGGAGTCTTCACTTTCTTCTATACCTATTATCCTTAGGTTTGATTTTCTCATTGTGTCCTGGATTTTCTGTATATTTTGGGCTAGGAGCTTTTTGCATTTTACATTATCTTTGACAGTTGTGTCGATGTTTTCTATGGTATCTTCTGCCCCTGAAATTCTCTCTTCTATTCTTGTATTCTGTTGTTGATGCTTGTGTCTACAGCTCCTTGTCTCTTACTTTGGTTTTCTATATCCAGGGTTGTCTCCCTTTGTGCTTTCTTTATTGTTTCTATTTCCATTTCCGTTTTCCATTCCTTCACCTGTTTGGTTATGTTTTCCTGTAATTCTTTCAGTGATTTTAGTGTTTCCTCTTTAAGGGCTTCTACTTGTTTACTTGTGCTTTCCTGCATTTCTCTAAGTGAGTTCTTTATGTCTTTCTTAAAGTCCTCCATCATTATCAAAAAATGTGATTTCAAATCTAAATCTTGCTTTTTTTGGTGTGTTGAATATCCAGTATTTTCTTTGGTGGGAGAACTGGGCTCTGATGATGCCAAGTAGTCTTGGTTTCTGTTGCTTAGGTTCCTGCGATTGCCTCTAGCCATTGGGTTGTCTCTGGTGTTTGCTTGTCTTGCTGTTTGTAAGAGTGACTTGTCCCTGATGTAGGCCTCTGTGTCAGCACTCCTGTAGAACTGTTTTCCTGTTTTCTTTCAGCCTTTCCTGAGAACAGGTGCTCTGCTCTCAGCTGTGGTGGCACTCCTGGAGACTGTCTTCCAGCTCTAGGCGAGGGCAGGAATCAAAGGATCCTGCCCCTGATTGCTCGTGTAGGTCCTTGCACCCAGCGGGCACAGGTGGCACTATGCAATTCCCTCTTGGGTCTGGACTGTGGGCAGAGGATATTCTCCTCTGACTTCTCAGGAGTATCCACACTTCTGAGTTTCCAGCTCTCTCCCCCATGATATTTGGGTGCAGGGAGGTGTTTAGAGGGATCAGTTCATTCCTGGGTACAGACCAGAGCAGTGGGTACTAACGGCTGTCTTTTTCTATATCCCTCTGGCATTGTGCAGTTTCCCCTTGGACCAGGGATGTGGGCCGAGGTGTGCAGAGGTAGCAGTCTGTCCTGCGGCCTCAAGATGTTTGCACTCCTGGATGGTCCGCTCTCTTCCGCATGGAATTTGATTGCAGGGAATTGTGGGATGGCATCAGTTCACTTCCTGGCAGAGCCAGGAACAGGAAGGGGATTCTCCAGAAAAGGGAGGCTGCCATTGCCTTTTCTCCTGTGCCTGAAAGTGACTCTGCCCATGAAATAATCCACACCTCTGATACTTCTGCAAGTGATTAGCAGAGATCTGTTCCGAGGACAGCCATCTCTTTCACCTGTTGCATTCTGAGCACTGCCAGGCATGCTGAAATTTACAATAGTCTGACCTTCAGAATCCACTTGTATCCCCATTCCAAGTATCTTGCTGTAGGACACAGGCTCTAGAGAATATCTGTCACCTCCCTGGGGGTATTTCTCTATCCATGGGCAAAGATGTGTGTGCATCATATCTGCCCACAAGAACCAACTCACATGACTGGCACAGTCCTGTTTACTGTTCTTGTTTTGTCTCTGTCTGGACTTCTTGTCTACACTCCAAAGCTCTCCTGTGCTCCAGGCATGAAGATATGAGGATGTTCTTTTACATCATTTTATGAATGGCTGACCCATGAAACCACAGGCTGGCAGCACATACAAAAATAACAAACACCTCTGTGGGCTCTGTGCTTCCAAACAGTTTATATTTTGTAAGTTATGTTGATTGATCTTGGGCTAAAGATTTTCTCCCACTAAGGGATAATTATCTAAATTGCATAACCATAATTAAGCATACATTCCCAGGCTAACATGTACCTCCCACAACATATTTCTTTCCTCCTCCTCCTCCTTCCTCCTCCTCCTTCTTCCTCCACTTCCTCCTCCTCCTTCTTCTTCTTCATCACCATTATTTTGAGACAGGCTTTACATTGTAGCCTAGGCTGGCCTTGAGTTTGTAACAGGACTCCTGCCTCAGCATCTCTCAATTCTGTGGTTGCAACAATAACAACTATGTCTGGATGGCATTTCCTTTTTAAAAAAATTTAATTTAGTTTTTATTTTTATATGTGCAATGGTCTAAATACATGTATGAATATACTATACATGCCTGTTGCCTCCAGAGACCATTTGAGGCCGTCAAATAAAATCCCCTTTAACTTGAGTTCAGAATGGTAGTAAACTCCCATGTGAGTGCTAGAACCTGAACATGGATCCCTACAAGGACAAAAAGTGCTCTTAACTGCTGAACCATCTCCCAGACGACATTTTTCCGGGTTTATTATAGAAATAGAAGTACCAAGAATGCAAATGATCTTTCAAGACACAATCAGGATCTTATCTAAACATAGAAACATGATTGGAGGACCAGTCCTCCTGACCCCTAGGCCTGTTCAGTACCATCAATGCCCCTGCTCACTCTGTTGCTTACTGGGTCTTGTGCTAGCCATTGCCAGACTTCAGAGAGTCTTGGCACATCCTCTCATGATCAGAACATCTGGTACGGCCCTTTTGACACACATTCAAAACCATGTATTAGATGACCCCACCTGCTTTTCTACTGCTTCCTCGATGTAAAGGTACAGATGCCTTCATTTAGCTTCAACCCTGGAACATTTTATTCACATTTATATCTCCCTCTCCCTCTCCCTCTCTTCCTCTCTCCCTCTTCGCCTTCCTTTCCTCCCCCTCCTATCGATGCTCTCTCTGCTGACTTCGATCTTAAATTCCATGTATTCTCAGGCTCCTTAGCTCCAAAGTAACAGTCTCATCATCCTCTCTCAATGAAGTTCTTCCAGAGAGTGCAGGCCTTACATGACTATCTCACATCTCCTCTCTAGGGAATTGTGGAAATTGAGGCTCTGAGAAGGATCACTGGGGTGGCATTGGAGACATCCTGGAATGTTGGACTCGGAGTGTTAGCTCCTTTGAGGCAATGCACATTTTCTGTTATTTGGATTTCAATTCCTAGGTGCAACTTTGAGAGTTTCCTTGTGATTTATAGAAGAGTTTACAGTCTCTCAAGGGACTATTTGGGAATAAAACCTACAAGATGTGATCACTGCATTTAAATGAACACTGGCCTTGGATGGGAACATGATACTCTATAATTGTCTTATCAGAGTATGAGGCAGTGGAAAAAAACTTTACCTGTTTTCCCTGCATGGCCTCTGAAAATGGATATTTATGCTGACATGGTACATTTTTACTCCTCTTAACATTATGCCACCTTTTCATTTACATGCAGACCACAGAAACACTCACTCTTTAATGTCGACTGTGATGGCAGCTGGGTAGTCTATCTAACACTCTGGGGAAACCAGGCTTCACACTTTCTTTTCTCAAAAGCAAAGCTGAAAGCTCAGTTCGGTCCCCACATACTTAACTGTAATGCTAGCCACTGATGCTAAGATGTAAGGCTAACCATGATGCTAGATGGATGCATTTCTCAATGGGATTTCTCCACTATTCCTCTTTCATGTTCTGTCTTCCTATATGACTCAATGTAGACAGTTTTCTCCTATGGTCTGTGCCTTCTAGCAGCCCAGAAGTCCATTATATCTTTCTACTCTATGTATACTTCCCCTTCAATCCAACATACAATTAGTCTTGCACTGCTACATGCCACTGCAATGCTTTTAATCTAATTATCTACCTTGATTCAAGTTTATAACACATCTCAGCACATGTATGAATGAAGTTCAGTTCTTATGAATACATGGACATGAAGGTGGGAATCAAAGTTTTGGTCATGTGTGACTTCTCCTAAGAACACATGAACAAGTGCCTATTGACCCCAGACAGAGCACCAGCATAAGGTCAGCATAAGGTCAATGAAACTATTCCATCTTTGTCTAACTTGGAGCTTATAATAGGTGATTTAATGGCAACTGCTCCAGTCAAATACCCACGCTAGATTCAAGATAGTCACATCTCTGGGGCTCTCTAGCTAACTTTCACGAAACATAACCAAAGAGTCTCTTCTCTAAAAAGGAGACATAGTTATGCAATAGACCACGCTTCTGTGGAAAAGAATAAGAGTAATAATTCACTACAAAGCTTGATTTCTATTGCTAGGAAGTATATAGTAAAAGCCACAAAAATGATGGTTTCTCATAAACACCACTCTTGAAGACACAACTATGGCCCCAAATACCTTATAAAATTCTTATCTTGGAAACATGAGAGATCTATGCCTTGCTCATTGCGTCTGTGCTCTTAGCAAATTCTACACAGGAAGCCATGTCTCCAGTGCCAAGGTCCTGTCTTCCCACAGGTGACTTTTTTTCCTAAGCACCCATGGTTTTTGACGGTCTGGTTTTTCTATAATAGCTTATAGTTCCTGGAGTTTGGTCAGGGTTTGTGGTCCTGATGTCAGACACGCAGGTGCTGCAGCCAGCACTGCCTCTTCTGTCACCACCTCCTGTCTTTTCCTCCACCTGCTGCATCCACCAAAATTACTGCCACATCTCCATAGTCATTGCTGTTGCTGGCACTGTAGCATTGCCTCCCCTGGACACTCTTTCATTGCTGCTTGAGCCCAGGCATCAGAAAAGTGTCCGAGAGCTGGTCCAGATGGCAATGCAGACTTATACTCCCTGGAAAATTATGGGCTAGCCATTAAGGGGGAACACGATGAAAGGCAATGAACATTTGATCAAAAGGATCTGGGCATCTTTTGCTGGCTTTCTAGATTTTAGTTTTGCAGGATTAATGAAGACTGCTTGGTCCTCAGCATGTTTTCAAATTCGCATTACCAATAGGTCTCTTTAATGGAAACCCAGGACAACTGAGTGGATACAGCCAATCCCAGAACAGAGTCAAGGTCTAGAGTTTACCTTCTTGGCATTCTATTTGTGAACATGACACACAGACACATAGATGCATGAGTGATCTTTTGTACATGTAAGTTATGTGCCTTTAACCAAGGACATGTGTACAAATGGCTCTGGACAAGGTAACAACAAATCAACATAAAAATTCTATGTTTTGCAAGATGAACTGAGCATCTAATTAGAGTTATTTACAGGAGCATGGGTGATGGGTACTCTCAGGAGTATAGGTGACTCAAAGGCAGAATGGATGATAGCTCACATAACCAGCATCCTTGGAACTTCTTATAAAATATACAGGCAACTTCTGCAAATTTTTTCCTGTCTCTAACAATTGTTAATTGTTTTTTTATGGCTTTTGTGGAGGACCTTGTGAATTATGTACTTTACGTAGAGTCCTGACATTATATATTGGTTAATTTCCTGAGCCTTATACACTTCCCTCTTCCATTTAGGAAGTAATGTTTCAATTTTGAGGATACAGTACAGTTTGTATGTATGTGTGTGTGTGTGTGTGTGTGTGTGTGTGTGTGTGTGTGTGTAGTGTGAGTGTGTATGTGCACACATGTGTGAATATATTTACACACATATATGTATATATATATATATATACATTGTATCTCTCAAAATTATTGTAAGTTTTCCAGAGAATGAGCTGATTTTCATTGTAATTGCACAAACCCACAAGCATGCACTCTGCTCTCAGCTGTGGGAGTCCACAAATGTTTAATAACGGTAATTATTTAAAATCAAATCAAAACAAACAAACAATAAAAACTTTCCCATTCAGAACACTTTTTATTATTAAAGCTTCAAATCAAGAGGACCCAAACACTTACTAGTCTACAGCAAACTACCCAGCCAGCATATGAAAAGCTACCAAAAATGACAAGGGAAATCAAAGAAACACAAATAGGTATCACGCCATATATCCTTGCTTTTATGTGCTTAGCAGAAAAGATTGACAATGAAAGAAAAATAAGTTCTTCCTCACACGAATGTAGCTTATTGTTCTCAAAATAGCAGCAAGACGCACAGGAAACTGGGAAATTTGAGTCTATGCAAGTCCCAAACTTAAACTTATACCCTTTCAATTCTGGAGTCCAGGGATTCTTGAACAGGACATGAGAACTTTGTAATGATAAACCAAAATAATTTGATTCTCTTTGTTATTTATTTTTCTTTTAGTCTTAATGTCTTCTTAACAAATCCAGCCCTAATTTTTTTCCAAAAAGCTTTCAGAAGTTTCCAGTGGACCTAATCAATGCATCTGAAGCCAGCCTTCTGAAGACCTGTTTATATAATTAGTCTTTTCTACTTTCTCACTCAGCCCTCTCTGGTATACTTTTCAACAAGATCTGTGGCCAGCCCTCTGGTACCTACTGACTGGCTACTTCTGCTATGCCTGGAGCCAGAAAAGGTATGCCACTTCTGTCTATGTGCCTGCCTATCCTTCCTTGGCATTCATCATTCTGCTGAGGTGAAGTCTTCATGGCTAAGATAAAAACAATGTAAAAACAAAAGAAAACAACCAAGAAAACCCTGTTACAGTTTTCTTTTCTCATTTTTCATATTTTTCTGTGAACACCACCAAGCGCTCTGTCCTGTACATATATGCAAGCCTAACCAGAAGTGAGTTGATTAGCAAACTAAGACAACAGTCCTTAAAGGGAAGCAGAGTGCTTGTGGCAGTTGGAAAGGAAGGAACTTTCTGGTCCTTCCTGTGAAGGATGCTGCACTGTTTCTCCTCTGTGTCAGCTTTTCCTTGAATTTCCTTTTTCTCCTTACTGCTTCCTTTCTCCCAACTCCCATTCCTATAAAAGAACTAATTAGCATACCACATGCCCCAGTAATGAAGCATCACACCAAATGTAACATCAGAAAGATAGAGAAGGGTATGGCTAATTTTGTAAAAATCAGCACCAGCTTCTTCGTCAGAAGGGAAGGGTTTATGTGTGGAACAGGCTGAGTTATGGGGAGCATGGATAGCAGAAGGACACAAGTGTATAACTTCATGACCATTGCATAGTGCTTTCTGAAATAAACGAGTGTCCGTGGCGTGATAAGAACAGAAATTCCCACTGCCCAGCTCTGCAACCTTCAACCAGCTCTTTACTAACTCTGGGTCTCACTTTGCCTTTTCTTTTTCAATATAGAAAAGATACTATTGTCTCCCCATGGGATTGTTGTGAAATTTGAATGATGGAAGTATTGAATGTCCCAGGCCAATAGCATTGGTACTATGTGACTGTTAACAGTGATTCTGAGATTTACCTTTTTATTATTTTCCTACTGCCGCCTGCATGCATTTCTGTGCTATGTTTTTTTCTGGTAGCTTTTTTTTCCTGAAGAACATGCTTGACTTCTTGACTGTTAAAGAGTTTTTCTCTATTGGTATTTTACAAGGCTATAACATGCTGTCATAGAATACATCTGCTATTGGAAAGGTGAATCACCCATTGTCTTAACTGGTAGACAGGCTTAGGCTATGCCTAGAAGAGCAGAGCAGTATTTGAAGAGCAAGCGCTTATTGCCTGTGGCTTTCTATGAGCCTAGAGTCACGCTGCAAGAAGAGGTTGTGCTATGAGCACATTAGGAAGTAAACAGTGTCCAACATTACAAACAATGTTCTGAGGGAGAGCAGGTCATGTTCTATGACGCTCTTATGGTCACATATTTACATTTGACCTCTATGGTATTCTCTGCTTGTTAAGATCAGATTACGTTGAGAAATAATTAGCATCCAATTTCTGTGGCATAATACCACGAAGAGCCTTACCTTTCTCTTGATCTGTGCTGAGAGGGAACCCCAGGTACACCATCATCTCTTGGCTGTCTAGGTGAATAGGTGCTCTACCTTTAATTATAGTCACTCTCAAACTTCGGTTTCCAGGATCCCTTGACCCTTGTGAGCTTTTTAGATACAGATTTGACTAGGTTAGGCATTAGAACGTAGATTTTAAAAAATTAAAACAATATCAATTCCACCATGCAGGGTAGTCCACACTTTTAATTTCAGCCAGCACATAGAGAAAATCGAAACAGGAAAATTGGTTATTAGTTCAAGGTCAGCTTGGGCTACATAGAAAATAAAGGACTAACACACTTAAACCTAAGGATACACTGATTACATGACAAATAAGCAACACTGTGGAAAACAACCATAGTCTACTGCGGAAAATAAACAGGAAAACAAGGGCTTTGTTTCACATCACCCCAACACTTTTAAATGTGTATGCTAATAAAGGACAACTGTATCCCCATGTCTTGCATTCAGACTACTGTAACATATCAATTTTTAGATATGCAGATAGAAAAAGAACCTCAAATTACCAATATCTTAATACCCCAGCTCAGAAGGAAGATCTGGTGGTTCTGTCCATAATCCAAGTCTTAGAATTCACTACGTGGAGGAAAAGCAACTTCTCGAAGCCCAAGAAAGCAGATGGGAGACGTGATGAGAACCTCTGTTAAAACCGCAAAATCACATGCTTTATAGGATTTGCTGATGTCCTTTCCCAGAGCATTGTTTGCAGGGGATTCCCACATTTGGGGACCGTTTCTTGTGGTCAGAGTCTGTTCAGGTTCTTGACCTTTTATTCAAGAATGAAGTCAAAGTCTATACAGATTGCTAAGTATCCAGGAAGCTTCATTCAAAGCAAAGTGACCGAACAGGTCAAATCAACTGCCAAGATTGACAGCAGGATACAAAACTGAGACTACTCAATGCTGTAAACTGGGACCCTTGTTATGGAGTCTAAAAGAAAAGGAGCTGTTTACCTTCTGGATTGCTCAATCATACCTCTATCTAGGCATTAGTAGAGTACCACTGAATAGGTTTTTTTTCCTAAATCAGATGGTTGTTAAAATGGAAAGATGCTAAGAGAGGAGTATGCACACAGCTCGATGTAGTTGGGGTCCTAAATTGCTAACAGGCTCTAAGGTATGCTACTTGGTGTAGAGAAAGCTGTACATAGCACTTGCAGAGAACAGTCTTGGAGAGTGCTTTAGCCTTAGAAAAGGTGTGAGCGTGCATATAGCCCAAGACAAACAGGATTCCAGGTTGCTAAGCAATTCATGATGCTTGTCTGCATCAGAACTGATGTATAAGGCATGGAGTAAAAGTCAATGGATATTAGTTTAAATGTGATGTTGAGAAACCAGAAGCAAACAGGCCAGAATTAAGGATCTCCATTTAGTGTATAGCACCCTGTTCTTATTCTGTGGATTATGTCACTTACCATCTGCTGCTGCATTTGCCTCGGTGTGTATGATTTAAACATATGAAACAGGTACTAATAATTTTGTCTGCTCAGTTCTAATCACATTAAGTGTTTCCTTGATAATCAAGTAGAGTTGATTTGCCTATGGCTTCTGCAACTTTCAGCATCAGTGTGCTGGGAGCTTTTCCCTATGTCTTCTACCATACAGAGTGTTCCTGTGCACAGCAGTGATTTCTTATCAATGCAGATTATAATTCAGAGGGTCTGAATGAGACTGAAATTCTGTAACTAACCTGTGGTAAAAAGAATTTCATTCACAATAGCTAAGAAAAGAAAAGATTACCAGACCTTGGAATAAACTTTACCAAGTGAATGAAATACTTCTATCATACAAAAATTAAAACGTGGAGGAAATAAACTATGGAACATACTACAAGGTGCAAAGACTTCTTTTGCTCATAAATCAGAAGAGTTAATCTTGAAACAGTGGCTGTCCTACCAAAAGCAGTCTGCGGATTCAAGGCAATTCCAATAAAAACTTTACCAGCTCCATTCTTCACAGTAATAAAAAGCAATCTTAAAATTTCTATGGACACAAGAATAACCTCAGATATGCAGAGCCATCCTGAACTCCTCATATTGAATTCATACTGAATTGTAATACTCTAAGCCTAATCTCAACCCTTGTCCCCTAAAGGGCTATTCCATTAGAAGTTTTAGCTCATATTCCAGAAAAGGCATTGGCTTTTATGTATACCTCAACCTAAGCTTTCAAATGTGGTGACTTCTATCTTACAAAAACTGTAGGCCATCATACCTTCAGATGTCCAATAGCTCTTCAGGGCATAAATATGATATTTTCAAATTTTTCTGGTAGCTTTCAAGAATTGGAAATAATGACTATACTTTTCTACACTACAGTAGCTTTAAACAATTTATTTAATTTATTTTATTTACTTTTAGATAACACCGCAGGTTTGGGGTTCAGTCTTTCTGTGCTTCAAAGCTGGTGATAGCTCTTATGTTTTTGGGTTGAATCTCCATATGCCAGTCTTGGTTTCCAGGGTTGATACAAAAGTCTAACATTCACATCATACAGATGGCTGGAGAAATTGAGAAGTAGATGAAGCCCTCTTCCCTCCAAGTGGCTTAGTTTCATTCCTTATGATTTTCAATGTCTGTCTTTACGTTGCCATGCCAGGACAAGTGCAGATAAGTAATGATATCCTTTTTATTCCTGAGGATAAATGTGCGTACTACTACTTAGTTGTGGTGTCTTGTTGACCACATCCTGAAAAGATAATATATCTTTTTTGGCTTTCAGATAAGGACAGCTTGGGAAATACTGAAGGTTTCGAACATCCCACTCAGAGATCTGAATCTGAGCAAAATCTTTTGTTTTTTCCTCTTCAGAATGAAAAACTCAAGAGCAGGGGAAAGAGATTTAGAATTTACCCCCTTCCCAGTGTCCTCTGTGCACAGTTCTACTTCTCTCACTCTAGTGGAGCAAGTTCAGGTGAGCTAGAATGCTGGCTTAGCATGTTCATGGCAAGAAGAATAGCACACACACATACTTCTGCTTCCTTTTTTGGTTTTAGATTTCCCCATTCTTTTCAGGTTATCTCATTGGTTTCAGCAACCACCTGTTTTAGATCAGAGAAGACAAAGGAAGCAGAGAGCTGTTTTCCATGAAGTATAGACTCACTTTCTTTACTATTTTGTCATTTAGATGAAGGAGAAAGGGAATAGGGCCACAATTGGTGTGAGGTTTTTCTTTTCCTAATTCTCAGTAAGCCGTGCAGGATAGGGACTACCCTCCTATCCCCATATATCCTTAGAACTCAAAAAGGAGGGTTAGGTCCTTTATTCTCAGCACAGGGCCTCAAGTATGATGACAAGTGACTTCGCCAAATATGAAATATGCCTTTTAGTGTGCATAAGATGTCATCATGAGTCCAGTGAAGATTGGTGACTTTTCCCCCCATTATTTATTTAAACTATCAAATGGGGCATGAGTAAAGGAATGGTTCCTATTTTCTCAGCTGATTCTGTTGAAACTGCCTGAGTTCGGCCAAGAGAAAGTTGTTATTCTAATTTGTGAACGCCTGCTGTGTCTGTGAATGTTTGATGCAACTGAGGAGGAAAATAGACAGATTTTAAAGGGTGCAGGGTGTCTGTGACATTCAGTCTCGCTTTACACATTCGTGCTCACAGATGTAAACCTACAATTTCCTGGGTCCTTTCACTTTATTACTTCAGCTGCCCAAGGTGGTGAGTGGAGCAGGATATAGGTCAACTTGCCTCAGGTGGAGCAGGACACCCCAGCCAATAATCGAACACAAAGCCAGGCTGAGCACTCATATGTCTGATGCAATTCAAACTCACTTGCAAGATTTATTTTTCCTTTGATAGTTTATGACTCTCTGCATCTCCCACGAAACTGTAACTAATATAAAATTGATCCTTCAATCAATTAGGTAAAAGCAACTTCACTAGTTTACTTGTATGCAGTCTATCTCTTTCCTAGGCAGATATCACTTCACTACGATGCTTTAGAATGCAAATGTCAGAAATAGCCCTTTTCTGCAGTGGAGAGGTCTCACCATGAGAATGCTTTGTGCTTTTCCAGGAGATATAACTTTGATCACTAACACTCAAAATGGGCAGCTTACTCACAGAGCTTAACTCCAACTGCAGGGAATTTGATGCCTGATTCTGGATTCCCCAGTATGCAAGAGAGAGAGAGAGAGAGAGAGAGAGAGAGAGAGAGAGAGAGAGAGAGAGAGAGAGAGAGAGAGAGAGATTCTTGTTTGAAAAAGAAAAATAAAGAAAATTAGTTCCTCCCACCTAGGACTGTCTCTGGTCTGTTCCCTCTGCTCCTCTATAAGAGTTCTGTGTCAGAGCTTTTCAAACTTGACTCAAGTACATCACCCCAAATGATTTCCCAACACCATGTTAGAACCTAGCTTTTGAAATTTGTTTGTTTTGTTTGTTGTGGTGTGTGTGTGTGTGTGTGTGTGTGTGTGTGTGTGTGTGTGTGTCTGCATCTGCATGTGTGTGTGAACTTGTATACATGAAAGCAATCAGTTGCCCCCAGAGGCTCCTAGAACTGAAGTTAAAGGTAGATAGTAGCTGCATATTGTGGGTACTGGAAACCAAACTTGGGTTCGGTCTAAGAGTGGCAAGCACTCTGAACTTTCTAAGCTATCTCTCTTGCCCATCATATACCAACTTAAAAAAAAGATAAATTTTATGTGCATTTTACATGTAAGAAATAATCTAGATCTATAAGATAGTATCCCATTCAAGAAATTGTTGCTGTACAAGTTAAGATGAGGAATATTTCATTCAGGACAATAGCATTCATTTTACTCATCACACAGTTAGTTTCCCTCTAATGTGTAGTAAGGGCCTAGCATCCACTTGGCTTTGTGATACCATGCTGATGTGGGTGTTGAAAAGTATCTCACAGCAGTCGTATAAGTCTCAATTTCTTACTTGGCCATTGCTGGCCTACTGGAGAACAGGAAAAGTTATTTTAACAACTTCCCTAAAGTAATTAGTATCAAAAAATTCCTTCGTACTAGGAAGTTTGGTTTCTTTTTCAAATCTATTAATTAGAGATATGCTATGATAAGAAATGTGCATTTTATATTTATCCATAGTGCATAGCCAAGAGCTTCTAAATGCCTTAGCATTTACTGATGTATTTGAAAGGAGGAGGCCTTCTTTGTTATTCATAGAAGTCCCCCTTTTTCCTCAAGCACATCCAAGTTTGTGCTAATAATGCCGCTTACAATAACAATCTGGTTGCTAGGGGAAACAAACTTGTGGTTAGAGGATTGAAAATCTCAGTGACTATCCTAGCTTTACAGGAGGAAAAGACGGGTCTTTAACTAATTTATGATAATCAAAGATGAAGTCAACCACATCTGTTCTGTGAATCATCCATAATCACCCAAAGATCTGGGACTCAGAGAACCTCTAGATGTAAGAGCAGAAAGTACTAGAAAGGTTGAAATGGTGGACATGGGGGTCTCTGACAGTAAAGAAGGCTTGGTAGCCTCAGGTCGGGTTCACTGAGTAGTCATGCTGTCAGAAGCTCATTGTCACAGAGTTGATCTATGTTGTTGCCTTATAAATTTGAAGAATTATTTCCAAAGACCATGAGGAAGCTACATTTTTTAAAAAGTGTATTGTACACTCATAGATGGGAGGTTAAGAGAAAGAAAGAAAGCTGGGTCCCATAAATAGAGTGCCACTGAACTGGGGAGTTTTGTAGGTGTTTTGGCAAAGAGTGAGATGGAATTCAGGCAGTTAAACTCTAAGTCCAATTGTCCTACTAACAAGGTGTCCGCTAATGTAATTTTTAGCCTCTGGCCAGATAGTCCTAGTTATTGCCAAGGTAAAGCATTCAGTTACCTGTTCCTTAACTTTTAAATAAGTTTCTCATCAGGTAAATATCCTTGGAGTTGCCAGAGAAATCCCACCCTCCCCTATAGTTCTATATTTTTTAGGATCTTATTTGGCTGTTCTGAAGTAGATCCTTGCCAATTGACTTTCCCAGGAGAGATGTGAAAAAAATCACTATTTACTCTACTCAGGATACTGATGACAGCCCAATGAAGCCAAGGATTCAACCTAAGTCTAGCTTAGTGAGCCAGTGATCCTATTAGGGACATTCATAGGAGTTTGACTAAGGGGTTGCTAATAGGAGCTTGGGTAATTCATTAAGATTTTCCATTATCAACTATGTGTCTCAGGAACCACCCTATTATCTCCTTTAACAGAAAGAGACAAAAAAAAAGGATGTATAGTCTACCACTGGTGCACAGTCAACACGGGACTAGTCATATAGAACACGATTCTCCTCCTAGAAGCTATCAGTTTCCAAAAGTCCCTCTTCTAGCCGTCAGTTCCTTCTCTGTCTATTATCTGGTCTGTCTTTGGTTTGCATTGACTTTGTGTATGTTGGCTCTTACACTCTTTCTACGCTCCACTTTAATGACCTCTGAGCTTTTGGAGAAGGGAGTCTGAGATAGATAGATAGAATATATATATATATATATATATATATATCCTATCACCCACTGTCCTAGTCCAGCAGGAGTCCAGCCTTCAGATGCAGCATTTCCTCTTGTGATGAGGAGCCTTTTCTGCTCTGATGTGCTCTGATATGTACTGACAGAAGAGAATCCTACACCCATGCATTTAGGTGGGAACTAGATGTGATTTCAAGACCTGGTGTTGCCACATGACTTATGTGACTCAAAGTAACACCCTTGCTTTTGCCAAATTGTGGGCTTCATTATCTGTTAGTCAATTTTAGCAGTTCCTACTCTGCGTTATATCCCAGAAAAATTCAAGGAGGAGATGAGGAAGCATGCAGAGGCACCTGGCACAGGGCCCAGAGAGAGCAAGAACTTAGGAAATAATTGCTTCCCTTTCTCGAGTGAAGCCAATTCATTTGAAAATAACAGCTCTCCTTTACCCTCTCATTTACGTTTCTGGACTAAATAACTAAATGGTTTCCAGTTTTTTTAATCTTATGATGAGGTTTCAGCCCTGTCTAATTTGCCCTCCCAATATCTCTCTTGTCTCTGTCTCTGCCTCCCCCCTCCCCGTCCCCATGTATACACTACAATGTCTGGCCTTATTTGGGTTCTGGAGATTTGAACTGAGTTTCTTACACTTACTTGCAGGCAAATGCTTTACTTATTGAACTAATTTAGCATTTCCCTCCCCACTACTTTGATACTTTTAAGCGGAGAAAGCCATTCAGATTATTATTATTATTATTATTATTATTATTATTATTATTATTAGCCTTGCTGTCATCTCCTTTTTCCCACCCAATTACCACCTGATCTATTTTTCTGCCATATAGTAGCGAGAGAATAAGTGTTAGACAGACCCCGGGTTTGCAGACAGATAAGGACAGGGTCATTCCAGGCAATAAATGTGGCAAATTTCCAATATGGCTGGCTTCTTTCCCACACTTTTTACTTGAGACAAAAGCCTGACAGCTTAGAACAAAAAACGTTGCTGGCTTTTGTTCACTACCAGCAGAGCCCCTACCAATGGGCTAGTTTAACAAATTCAAGGTTTGTTCAGGACACTTTTCACAATCAATCATCCTATTTTTCTTCAAATTTACAAATCCCAAATTAGGGGAGAAAAACTGTTCAGTGGCTTTAAAATCCCAGTCTTCAAGAAGAGACTGGATTTGTTTCCCTTTCCTGGGTCCTGCCTCTGCTTGAGGTGTATTTTTTTCAGTGTGCCTGATGCATGGACATGTTTCTTCACATCTAATAAATTCCTTTGTTCAAGAACTGATCCTGTCTGCTGAGTTTGAGATTTCTCTATTGCCATCTGTTACAATCCAGAGGTTTTTCTCCTGCCTTTTAATCTTCTAACTGGCAGAGAACCTGAACTAAATCAAGAATCCTAGACTGTATTAGTAAGACATATTTATGAGTAAAACCTGGTCATTAATACCACTAAGTATGTGCTGGTAAATTGAGTGAGGATTCACAATCAACCATCCTAATTTTCTTCAAATTTACAAATCCTAAATTAGTATCACTAAATATAGGGTGTGGACAAATTGAGTCAGAATTCGATCCAGTGTCAAGAAGTTAAAAAATTTCCATTGAATCTTATGTTAATGCTTCTCAATGAAGCTGTAAGCCCCTATTCAATACTGTGTGTTATGTGTAAAAAGGCTATACATAATAAGAACTGGAAAATGCTTCTCAAATGAAAGATGACATAAATTACAACATTGTCACTAGTAGGTAAAAACCTTATGTGTGCCATTGGCCTGCTTCATGTCCATTACCATGCAAGTCATATGCGATTCTTCACATATTCTAACTGTTCTGTTCACAGAAAGGCTCCAGCTTTGTAGTCTGTCAACTTTCCCTTATATAACATTAGCCACTGTTATCTGCTCAAACTGGAGAACTTGCTTAATAATCTTAGGTGATCTGAGTGCTGTGAGTTCTTGGGGATAGTCTCCATTCAAAGGATAGATCAGCAGAAGACATGATAGGGCATACAGGTACCCTTATACTTCATATGCAGTCTCAGCTAGACCACTCTGTACTCTAGTCCTTGAGTTATATCCCAGTGTTATGGGCAGATCACGAGAGATGACCATCCAGACACAGTTCACAGCCAACTGAAGGATTTAGTTTAGCCAGCTGAGATACACTCAGGTCTATGGGAATCAAGTGTTTAGAATAATAGTTTTTAAAAGTAAAAACCATGTCCTTGTAATTTCACTTGGCAGCTATAGAAAGAGATTTGCAGAAGCAAGCAGTTTAATAGAAATTAACATAAGTTAGCTGGGCATCTTGACCTCAGGCTCCTAGAACACAGTTGGGTAATTTTTTTTTTTTTTACTAATTATATTTAAATCTACAATGACTTCAGCAAGAATACAAAATGGAGGAAACTCTGCTCTGCTTTATCCTATCACAACAATAAAGGTTACCAGTACAAATAAGGTACATAGCTAAGTTAAAGATGTTTATTCACCAGACACAGACCACCGGAAACTACTGAGTTGTGCTCACGTCTATCATAAATTACATTCTCTCACAATCTTGTTGCTGACCAGACACTAAGGCTCCTAGTTACTACCCAACTTTCCTCATGACTGTGTTACTGTTTAGATCTAGTCTGGGGAGATATCTAAGTCAAAGTATGGTTTCTGTTAATGTCTGTCTCCCTCACACCATGATAAAGATCAAAAAGGAAAACATGGAACTATTGTAAGTTAAAGACTATGACTAGGTCTCAAAAATCTTAGTATTATTTCAAATTCTCCTCGTTCACCTGGATTTGTTTGTCTTTCTGATGAGCTGACCTTTCCTTTAATGTTGCCGCCCAGGCACACAGATGGAAATAATTTGAGCTCTAAATGAAGACAAGTGCATGTACAGTGCTTAGTGGCTGCAAGGAGCCCTGTAGCCTCAAGCAAGGGCAACGATGCCCATCTTGTAAGTTTGTATACCTCCTGATTACTGCCAATTTCTATGAGTTCTACAATGTCACTGCTTTAAACTTGAAGTTACTCACAGTGTTCCATAAAAATAAAGCATTGTTAGAAATTTTTGAGCATATCATATTAACCAGGATACACATTTAAGATGCTGTAACAAAGAATCTCTGAAGTATACAAACTCAGTGCTCATTCATGACCAGAGATGCTTGTAGACTCAAGGGACCTTGACTGTTGGCTATGGTAAACCTTCACCTTATAGCATACACATGTGTCTTATACCTGCTGCTCTTGCTTTAAGCTTGAAGGTAGTAATAGAGCGAAAAGGATGCCTAGGTAAAGCTTTTCCTCTAAGCACAGTGTATGATAATTACCCACACCCTCTCCACATGTAGTTTGGTGCGTGAAACCTGGTTACCTGATTACATCTAGGTTGGGACGAACTTGGGGAATAATATCTGCCTTCAAGATTTTGCCTTTGGTAAAATTCATGAATAGATAAAGAAATTCAAACTTTCATAATTCCCTAGTATGAGATAAGTTAGCAAACTCTTTGTATATTATAACAAAACGTTGGTTATAATCAATAATGGAAAAAGGAGGAGATACAAAGAAGGAATATAATATGTAAAGAAAAAAGGAGATGCATAAACATTTAAAATCTTGGTGCATGCTGGAGAGATGGCTCAGTACATAAGAACATGAACTTTCCCTGCAGAGGACCTAAGTTCAGTTCCCAGCACATATACTGTAACGACCATCTGGAATCGCAGCTCTGATGCCCTCTCCTGACCTGTATGGGTATGTGCATGCACATGTTCACATACTTTCACATAGATATACCAACACATAATTAAAAATAAAAGATATCTTTAAAATGATAAACAAAATGGGTTGGAGTAGCAGAATTATGACTCATAGAGATGGGATGGGAATTTCTTCCAGGTTAAGGCTATTTCAGGGTCTCTCAAACTTCCTTTATTTTTTAATGAAAGCAAATTAACTACACCTGTTTCTTTTTTCTCAAATACTTTGTTTGTTTCTCTAAATTTATCCTCCTAGATGAGCTCCCTTGGACCTCACTTCATAATAGCAACAAGTGTTCCTTCTATACTGCCACCAAGAAAGCTATTTCACTCTTTTAGTAATGTCATATTGGTTCTGGGTCATTGGCCAGGCTGTAACTTGAGTGCCTCCTGCTCCTACTCTAGGAGAAAGAGGAGATCTATACTAGTATCTCTTATATACTAGGACTTTACTTCTGAATGTGTGAGCCAAAGGCCAACAGTGTCCATATTATCTGGGGGTTGATGGGAATTTTGAGTGTCAGTCCATAGCTCAGAGGCACAATGTGAGTTTCCCGGAACTGCCATATCAAAGTAGCATAGACACAGTGGCTCACACAACAAAAATATCTTGTCTTAAGCTTCTGAAGGCTAGAAGTTTAAGGTCATAGTGTTATTTGGTATAGAGGTACCGTCTAGGCTGTTTGCATAGAACAGATTCTAGAACCAGCAACAAGGTCCCACATTTTTTGCAGTGCCCCTCCATCACCTACCTACTACTGACATAACTCATCATCTGTTGCCTATTGTGAGTAAGTTCTGAAGTAGCCAACCCACTGTGGCACAGGAAGTAATGGGATATTTTGTGTGGCCAGGAGGCAATGATATTTAGCACTGTGCAGATAATGTGTTTCAATCAGTAGTAGTATCCTTTTTCAAAGAACAAGAGGAAAAACTGTGGAATTGTTAGTACCTTGCCAAGTATATAAAGAGGAAAATCTCCCTAGGGCTTACTCAAATTCTCCCCCTACATACACTGCTTTTACCAGCTAGTAATTTCATGATATTTTTAAGAACAGGAGATAAATGTTGAAGAGAGAAATGGTTAACAAAATTTTGACCTAAAAGGAAAAAAATCTTGCAGATGGTACTCATCTGCCCAAAATATGATGTTTTTGTTTAGGGCCCTGAACTATTTTTCTTACATTGTGATGTGAACATGAAATGTTCTTCCTAGGCTCACAATCTTGAAAATTTCACCCTCAGCAGGTGTAGCTACTTTGTAATATTTAGGAGGTGGAGTCTTACTAGAGAAAGTACGTCATTGAGGGGGTGAGTCTGGCTTTGAAATTTACAGTCTGAACCCACTTCTTGTCTCTTTTTGCTTCCTAAATGTTGGTGCATGGTCATCAATGAGCTTCCTGCTCCTGCTGCCAGGACTCCCTGCCTCTCTGTATTTCCCCTTTTAGATTCAATCCATGGAATTGTAAACCAAGAGATGTCTTTTTTAGAGTGGATGTGTCAGGATATTTTATCTCCACAACAGAAAGGAAAAGAACAGCATCATATAATTGAGCTCATCCACAACACTCCATGTTCCTGGCTTTAATGAATGACTCATGAGCACAGTCCACTGGATAGGTTGCTATTCTGAATTCCCCATAGTATAGTGCTTGAGGCTAATCTTGAATGCTTCAGAGATGTCAGAAATTTGCTTGATTCAAGCTCATTTATATCAGCACATTCACCCTCAGCTTCTGGTTTCTCTCAAATAGTGTCTTGTGTTATGTCTTTTCTCTCTTCTCCTTTGACTTCTATGTTCTTTTCCCTTCAAAGATCCCAGCAAATATCTCTTAAATATCTCTGAATTTTATCAACTTCCTTCCATCAACATCAGCCCCAAGCAAACATGAACTACCTCCCTATGGTTTATATAACCCATTGAGATGCACTGTATCCTCTTTCCTAACAAAAGTCTGAACATGCTTCCCCCAGCCTTAGATTCCTCACTGTGCCCAGTTTGTGTGACTAAAGATATAAACACACTAGATCTTCATACATGGGTAAGCACTCTACCAAATAAATTATGTCTTTAACTTCAAGAAATTATATTTTTAAAGGGAGAAGGCAATAGCATTTTTGTTGGAATAGTGACCTTTCTTCCTGAAAAATGCCTATGCTTACTGGCTCCACTCTGCTGCCCTTCAGTATGCCAGAGGGTACCATTCTCAGGGGACACAGTGTGCATGATGCTCCAGGGACTGTGCAAAGATCCTGTCTGCTTTCCACACTTGAATTCTCACATCCATCGAAACACAGTGCTTGTTCCCCATATGCACTGCCATGTATACGTCTCCACATTTCTAGTAAGGGATGATATTGATCTTGAGCAGAGTGCCTGGTGCTTTCTCACAGTGCAGATGTGGAAACCAAGCTCCAGCACACAGAAATAAACAAATGGCAGAACCAGAGCTATCTTCTTTGATTCAGTGCTCAGTGTTCATTGGACTATAGCATAGCAATCACCCATCTTTTTTTCCCACAGTCATGGTTGGTGTTGGCAGGCGTGCAGCAAACAAAACCACAACCATTAAAATGCTATGTTTTAAAAAATCATCTTTCCCTAATTTCCTTTTTGATAAATACAGATATTTATGCATGACATTTTCTTTTAATGCTGCCTATCTGTGCTTCGAGGGAAGGTAAGCTTGGAAGCCCACCTTCTGTTCAGTGTTGCTTCAGACAAGTGATTTTAATTTAATGCAGTAAACATTCTGCAGTTGTTCATTGTAGCTGGGTGCCATTGGTAATATTTAATCTGCCAAAAACCTCTCATTGTGTATTACCATTCAGATGCAAAATAATTTATGGCTCAAACTCCCTCTGCTTTTGCATTCATAAATCACTTGATATTTGTAGGAAGATATGATTGTTGCTTAATGCTTTGCTTTGCTTAACTTTTGACACCAATAAAATTTAATTCTGTATTTGTTTTAGATTAACTTTGCAATTAGAAAATGAGAAGGAGAAACATGTGCCTGTGTGTGTACTTGAGTTTGGGTTTAAGTATTGCATACAGCAAGTTCAGGGAGATTTTATTTGTGTGAATGATGTATGTTCATGGATTCTGTGGTGCATGTGCATATGTGTGTGTGTGTGTGTGTGTGTGTGTGTGTGTGTGTGTACTTTTCTGTGTGTGAGTTGAGTGTAAGCATGTCACAGTGCACATGTGGCGATCAGAAGACAACCTTGAGTGTCAGACTTTATCTGTCACAGTGTTTTAAGATGGGTTCTCTTTTGCTATTGGCCACCAAGCTAGGTGTCCCACATGTTTTTAGGGCTCTTAAGCCATTTCTCATCTTGCAACAGGAATCCAGGTACTATAAATATGTACTATCATGTCTAGCAGATTCTGGGGATCTGAACTCGGATCCTCTTGCTTGTGCAACAAGTACTTTACTCCGTGATCCATCTCCCTAAATCCCTCAATCATTTTTGAAATATCCTTTCGTTATGGTTGTGCGATACATCACACCCTAGGACTGTCACACGCTAGGCAGTACTCTACTCCTGAGGAACACACCAAGTCCTGGTGAGATCACAGCAAAGATCAATCAGCTAGTGAGCTTGTGCCTTATTTTTCGAACATGTGTTAAGTTACTAAAAGCAAATTACATTTAAAGAAATGTAAAATAAAATTGGATATTTTACCAATAAAATACTACTGCTACTACTACTACTACTACTACTACTACTACTACTAATAATAATAATAATAATAATAATAATAATAATAATGGTAATAATAATATATATATATATTTTAAAACGTCATTCAAAAGGGGACTGGAGAAATGGCTCCTTGGTTAAGAGCACTTACTGCTCTTATGAGGAAGCCAGGTTTGGTTGGTTTCCAGGACCCACATGGCAGCTCATAACCAACTGTACTAATTTAAGGAGATTTGGCATCCTCTTCTTGTCTTCTCAAGCCTTCAAATGAATGAAGGGTTCATTAACTCACAGAGGCACACACAAATACACATAACACAAAAATAACAAATAAGTAATTTTTTAAAAGAAATATCATGCAAGAAGAAATTATGAATAGAGCAAAAGACCTCATAAGAAACATGCTTTATGACAAGAATTCCTCGTCGTTGGGTATGATTTACTTAAAGAAGTCAGTGCCCATTAGTTTTATCTATGTATTAATTCTTAAATAAGGTTTATTCACTTGATCGTGCCACTAGCAGTCAGGTGCATATTTACTTCGTTTTCTTGTTTATCTGTTCACTAAGTGTGATAAAGTAGTGAATGGTAATAATGCCATCACTAGTGAGAACTAAGCACTGTTTGAGTTCTGTGCATTGAGTCCTTTTCATATGCTTCACACAGTTAAAGACAATTCTGATGGAACTATAACTTTATTGCCACAAAACAGTTTTGATGATTTGAAGGTATTAAAAGAAACAGCCATGTACATGTAATGATATATAATTTTGTACTGTTTATTTTATATCACAGCTAAGTTTTCTCACTTAAAAAGACATGGTCAAGGAGTGGCCTTTTAGCTGGGCAATGTGGTGCATGCCTGTAAACCTGGTTTTCTAGAGGCAGAGGCATGCACGTCTCTGAGTTTAAAACCAGGATGACCTAAAAAGCAAGTTTCAGGACAACTAAAGCTACATAGAAAAACCATTTTGGAAAAAAATAATAAAATTTAAAAAAATAAAAAAAATTAAAACAAAGAAGTGGTCTTTTGAAGATGTGCCTAAGTAGATAAAATTTAATTTGCAAGTTATTAAAACACCAAAATGTTTTTAAAATGTGGGCTTATCTTTCTTATACTCAGTTTGTAAACTCTTTATCTTGTGTAGACTCTTTGTCACAGATAGAGAAAGAGCAAGCCTCAGCTCACTTTCTTTAGTTGAGAATATGACAGTGTAGCCCTGGTTAGCCTAGGAATCCATACATAGCCTATACTGGGCACCCACACATTTAAAGGGTATGTAAGATCTTGGATTAGATCTTAGTGACTGCGCAAATGGGCAAGGCTCTCAGTTCCACCCCAGTACAAGAGAGAATGGTATGGAAAACAGGTAGATAGAAAAAATGATGGCTAGAAAGGGTAGGGAGGGAAAAAATATACAATGTGACTTATACATTATTCTTCACCACTTCCCCCAAGTGAATTTTTTATTGGAACAAATTACCAGAAAACTCATTGCTTTATAAATAATGAGCTTATAAGGATTTATAAACTGTTTTTTCTTTGTTTCCCAATGTCTTTTCTAATCAATGTTTTGTTCTGGATTTTCTGTTTTGATTTATTTATTTACTTTTGGTATTCTTTGTTTGCTATAGATTCTCAAGTAGTCCAGGCTTGTGGTGAACTTGATCTGCAGCTGAGTGTGATTTATAATTCCTAATCTTTATGTCCCTACCTCCCTAATGATGGATTACATGTTTAAGCTACTACACGTAGCTCTTCACCATTTACGTAAATTAAGACACACAATACTCAGCTGGTCCTCTGGAGCAAGCAGGATGCCCTACGAGGTTGCAAATCAGCTGAGGCTGCAATTTTAACTGCGTAGGAAATACTTCTAAACTTCATGGAAACAGCACGTTGGGTCTTCAGGACTTCACTCAAAGGTCAGCTGAGAACACAGTGTAGACGTCATCAGAGTGAAAAAGTAAGAGAATAAGAGAGAAAACACTTGGATAGAGGCCATGGACCCCCCACCTTAACCTGAAAAGTGAACCTGTTTTGGTTCTGCAGCTCTGCAGGAAGCTGACCCCTTGGTAGAGCCCACACCCAGAGGGAAAGACCACACAAGAATGTGAATACCAGTAAATGGGGATTACTGGTTGACATTTCAGAAATGATAATAAGGATTGATGATAGGAGAGTTTAATGATCAAAGAGATATGAGATGTCAGTTAGATGGGGTTTATCATGTAACTTGTAGACTTCTTCTGAGTGCTTTGTGAATGTTCAAGTTTAAAAGGAAATAGAAAATACTTCTTAATCCTAAATATTCAGTTAACCATTGTCATTGAAGAGTGCTGTTAAACATATTCTTCCTCTTGATTGGGGAGAGCAAGATGACGCTATCCAGCATCATCTCCTGATGAAAAGTTTTGAGGAACTAAATGATTGCCTTGGTGATGGCTATAAAATGTGAGCTCAGTGATGATCTCTTCAGCTTGTAGGTAACACCTGTCTAGGATGGTTTACTTATACCATCACCATGACTTCTGGCCGTCCATCTTGTACACAGCTACTAACAGGATAAGCTGTGAAGTAGAAGACAGTGAACATGTTCACAGTAAGCCATGGAGGCTTCAGCAAGTCAGGCACCACGGGGATGAGCCACTGGCTGGTTGCATCCCTTCTTGTCTCAGAGGATCTCAACGTTACTAGGAATTCCACCATCTTTCACCCACCTTATTGGAGCTGAAGAATAACCAGTATGCCTTTTACTTTAAAAATGTCGGATCCTTCAATGTTGACTATGCAAAGATCCCCGAACCCTCTGGAAATAATACCTCAGCTCCATGGTTTAAACTTTGGCTTATGCTTATCATGAATAAAATGAATGGGGACTGGCTATACAGCTCAGTGCTACAGTGTTAACTTAGCTTATACAAGGTGCGAGGTTTGATACCCAGTATTACTTAAAATAAAAAAAATAAAGTTGTAACAAGGCACCATGGCACTATACATACATACATACATACATACATACATACATACACACACACACACATACATACATGGAAGAGCAATATTGCCACTGAAATTCTTGTTTGGGTACGTAATAGTTCACATGTGATTTCCCTCCTAGACAGACAGATAGCATGGTATAAATTTCTTTGAATGGATTAGGACCGTCACACAGAATATCAGAATAGAGTGTCATGTGGAACTTCTGTGACAGGTCCTGGGTCAAGCAGAATGTCCTGATGATTAGAACATACACAGTTATTGTTATCTTACATCTAAGTATTACACACACCATGTATTACTTGGGATTTAATCCTATAAAGAATTCATTTTGCTCTTCTTGACACTGGTGGAAATTACTTTCAGCATCTCCAGTCAGAGAAGCCGGAGGAGAGATTTAGATGTTCCATACTTCTCTGATTGTATGACCTTCATTTTTATAGTCTTTACAAGTTACATTAAGCCTGCTTTTGTGAATATATGTATCATCTCTATATATGCCTATGCCTCTCTCCATGGCTTCTCATTTTCATTGGATTCTCTTTTAGGAAAGTCAAGGAAGAGCATCACATAAACCAAGTCCTGAAAATAGACAAAGTTTTGTTTCTTTACATTTTCTATTTATCACTGAGTGGGATACTTGAGCATGGCAATGCATGTGCCACAGCAAAAAGGGGGAGGACATGTGTTAGGAGTCAGCTCTCTCCTTCTACTGTGGCTTTCAGGAATTGAACTCTGGTCATCAGGCTTACATGGCAAGTGCCTTGACCCAGTGAGCAATCCTACCAGCCCCTAAATAGTGTTTCTTACTGGCATGTTGTACTGCCTCTAGTCCTTGAGTCATTGTAGAATCTAGACCTTAGCACTGGACAAGCTATTAAAATTGTGGTGAGTGACAGTGCCTGATGCAACTGCTCTTCCAAAATCCCTGACTCTTCTCTGGCTTTCTGCAGGTGAGCAGATCTTTCAGTGTGTGCATTGTGCTCTCTGGCCTGTTTAGACACTGGCATTGTCCTCACATGTGTGTGGAATATATATTGCACGTAGTCTGATACATTAGAAGAAGAGAGAACGTTATAATAACAACATCGGGCCCTGGCAGCATACACTGTGCCTGGAGTTCGTGGTGACTTCAGCATTATCAGAATGTGGATGGCATTACATCTGTTATGTCTGAAAAGTGCTAGGCAATGGTGCTAATTTATAATGCAGGAGGAGGGAGGTGAAGAAAGACGGGGCGATGAAAAATAGCACACAGTAGGAGAGAGTCAACTAAATGGTAATTTGTTAAGTTTTATTCACACCATGCAACAGAGTGCTGTCACAGGTTTCTGGTTTGCTTTATAAATCAACCGTGTGTGTTGCTCATCTAGATACATGGACACAGGACGGCTCTAAAGAGCCCATTTTCGTAGAAAACATTTTTCTAAGGGTTATGTGATATGAAGTGTGCATAGTGGTGGAGTTAGGGAAGGCCTCTGGCTGTCACTGAACTTTATAAGACAAAGGGCATGGGCAGAGGCAGTAAGCCCATAGAAACAGAACATTAGATCATTTGCCATTCACAGAGGAAGAGCCGAGAAAAAGCAGGGCAGATGGTGGGGAACCACACGGAGAACGGTGCTGAGAGTGAGCACAGATGCTGCTCAATCTTTAAAACGTTGAGAGCTTGCGTCTTTCTGAATTTGAAGCAAATACAGCCTTGTCTTTTCTTTGCCTTCATTTCTATCCTTTTGCCTGCACCCTACCACCAATACAGATTTCCTTTATCTCCACATTTTCATTGTATTGTATATGATTAGTATCCTAAGTTGCAATGAGTGTGCTTCTCAATAACAGAAAACAAACGTTTACAAGATGTCTAGACACAGCCTTAAGGACAGAGAATTTATATCAGCTGATAGAATTCCTAAGCAGGTACAAACTTGGTATCCATGGAGACCTTTTCCAGGACTTTAGCTGATGGAATCCTCTGGCTACTCAAGTACCTCTTGTGAAATGTGGTCCTGTTTGCGTGCAATCTACAGTCCCCCCCCCTTTTGCTTTAATTCATCTATGTCGCTTTAGCCCACCTCTCTCTCTCTCTCTCTCTCGACTTATATTACCTACTACAATGTATAGAAGTGTATTGTTATGCCACATTGTTTACATTGTTTAATTTGATTCATACAAATACAACTTTAAAATATTTTTGGTTTTTTTTTTTTGATTGATTTGAGTCCATGGAGCCCTTGCTCAGATATACAAAACTCTATGTCCTTATAATATCTGGTGCAAAATCCAGGCCTCCACCTTACCTTCTTACTTTTTCCTAGCTTCTCCTCGAAAACAAATTTTTGATAATTTTTCCATTATTTTAAAGTCAGTAGAGATGGGTCCAATAACCTTTGGAATTCAACATTGGTAAGCAGAAAAACTTTATGTAAGATTCTTACAAGAAAGGAAAATTGGACCATAATGTTTGATTTGGACTTTTACTGTGTAATTTTATATATTTATGTAGAGAGAGATGATAGATAGATAGATAGATAGATAGATAGATAGATAGATAGATAGATAAACTAGCACAATCCTATAATCGCAGCACTCTAGAAGTTGAATCAAAACAGAGGATGAGTCCAAGGGCAGCCTCGACTAAATGGCAAGACTGTGACTCCACACAACTACAATAACAAGGAAATCTCCAGGCACTGCTTCTCAGTAGTTTAAGACATTTTTCAGCTAGACATTTTTTACCGATGGTACGGACTGAGCTTAGCAGATCACCACCAGAGACTCCATGGTTGAAACAAGACAAGTTTAATAACTTACAGTTTGGAGGTGAATGGTCACACATAATCTCACTGGACTAAAATAAAATGTCAATGAGACTGCAATTATTGACGTCTCTCAGACTTTTCTCCCAGTTTGAGGCCATCTTCAGTCCTTACCTTATGGCTCCTCTTTCATCCTCAGTGCCAGCATGAGACAGGTAGTCCTCGGCATGCATCCATATCTCTTCTTCTTTGTTCATGGGAGGGGTTCTGCCTTTAAAAGACTTGTGATTTAGCTGGGGCATACCTGGATAAAACAGACTAGCTCTCCCTCTCAAAATAGTTACCTCTATTATGCTTGAATAGCTCTTTTCACTATGCTAGGTGACTTGTGTATACACAAAATTTGCTGAGGACCACTTCAGGGCAATGCCTGTTCCAGGCAGCAGCTATAACAGATTCTAACAGATGTCCTGTACCTGGCACTGACTATAACAGATTCTGACATGAGTCTTGTACCTTTCAGCACTTGTTTCCAGCACAACCAAAACTGGTCAGATACTTCTGCCAATAACAACTGTGGATATTTATTTATTTAGTTAGTTAGTTATTTAGTTATTTAGTTATGTATTGTAATCAGTTTTAGTCAATGGCCTGGCCAGCCTTTACTTAGGCACTAGCCTTGCTATATATACATAGGGAGAATCCTGGTTCACAGTTTCAATTCCTTCATGATACTTACATGATTCCTTACACCTGACTCTGTTTAACCCCAAAGCCTTAGGATTTTCCCAGCCATCATCAAGGATTTCCTTCCATGGCTAGAATACTGAGCCCTAAGAATCCTTCCGCATCAAATCTCTTAAAAGTATCACCTTCACAAAGGACCAAACTAGGACTCAGATGGAGGAAAATAAATTAGGAAATGGTAGAATTTAGAGCCACAGTCTGACAGGCCTAACCCTGGACCAAGTGGTATAACATCATATCAAAATGTCAGCCTAGAATGGATGAAGTATGGAAGGAACCAGAAGAGCCCATTTTCATGACCTGGAATGCAAGTCATCCTGATTCCCTGAAAGTACACTGCTAACTTCCCACACAGACTGCATCTCAGAGGCATTTAGAAACCTCCCCTGGTGAAACCTTTTCATTCATGTTCATAGTTAACACAACTCCAAACATTAAATCAAATAGCATATTCCTCTCCCACTTGGCCAGGTGACACTGACTACAGTACTCTTGTCTGAGAACATCCCACATTTGGCCAAGAGGAGGAAGATCCATAAACAGAGAAATGGAGAACGACAACTAGCTTAGGAAAAAGTAAACTTTGAGAAGATTTTAGTCACACGTCTGATTGATATTGCAATCAATCCCAGCACAAATTAAATCTACTCAGCTTTATTGGCTCAGCATCCAGACTTATTACCCTCCTTCCTATATGCGTTTTTACTCAGTACTTACTATGTATTGAATTGGATCTGAGGACAGTGAGCTGTGGTCCCTTTGAGTCCCACTGAAGCATTGAGTTCAATTTGAGGAGCTGAATCTCACATCTTCTGATTCAGCTGTCTGCCTTCAATCATCCTCCACTACTTCCTTCATTTCCTCACTGTTCCAAGTGGAGAAAATAGTTCCAGAATGTTCTGAACTTCAGCCGTCATCTCCTCATTTGTATTAGAGTTGGGAAAAAGAAATCATGTACTACTTAGGAAAACTCTGGAATATGAAGAATAAACAATAGAGGTTTTGATAAGTAAAAAATACTTTATTGAATGTTTGGGCAAGTAGGACTTATCTATATATTTCAAAACTTCAACATCCCAGTGTACAATGGAATAACTAGGTAGGCACTCTAATTACAATATTCTAGCTGCAAATACTATGAAGCTTTGTTTATCAAGAACCCTCAGATTTGGAGTGTGGGTCAATATAATGAAACAAGAATATCTTTTATTTCTCCAGTGCTAGACATAAAGTCAAGGCACAATGAGAGCCTGATTAATCAGCTTCTTCAGCCCCTTTCTTTGGGAATATAATTCAGTACAAAAGCACTTTCTTAGCCTGTGTGGAGTCCTCCTTTCAATAGCCAGTGCTGGAGAAAGAAAAGAGAGGAGAGGCTTGTAGACAGTGGGGTTCAAAGCACTGAGACCCACTGAGAGGTTCGCTATAATTCAAAATGGTTATTAAAAACATGCTATTGTCTTTGTGAGGAATTGGTTTCCAGGATCCATAGCAATGAGTATTCATGGAGTCAGGAAATTTCAGGAGTTGCTTTGGAAGTAATCTTAAATACCTGTCTCATCTTCGCACAGCCCAAGAAATGTCCTTCCTTTTATAAGTTAATCTCAACCAAGTCTCATCTGACTATATACTGGCAAGACTGAAGTAACAAAGGAGATTTCTGCCCTCTATCTCAGCGTCTCTTTCTACTCTACCATAACCTTGCCTTAACCAAGGGACCTTATTTTTATGGCGGATTCCATCATCTAAGAATTAGGATTTAACTCTTTGCTTTCTGTCCTTCCTCTTTTATTCTTTATTCCTCTTCTGTTTCTCTAATGAGAATAAACTTTAAAATTAGGTCCTGTATGAGACCATGACTATACCTCATTTTGCTGCCAGAGATTTTCAGTGGAGTGCTGTGGTGCCCTCTCAAGGAGGGCACCCTTCCCTCTGCTGCTGTGTTCTTAGAAAAATCACTTAACTTTTTGGCCTTGGGTTTTTTTTCTTAATGGAATGGTGGGGTTGAGAGTTTATTATTTGTAAGGTTCCTGGTGTCTCTGGGTTTTGTAGAAGGTCATTTTCCTTTCCCTCCCCCAGCTTTTTGGCACTTGATTTTCTTATAGCCAGCTGTTAATCATTAAAAATGAAGACGCTACTGCAAGTAATGTCTGGCAGTGAGAACATGATCTGAATACTTCCATTCTGACCTCTAAATCAGTCTGAACAAATCGCCTGTAGAACAGAATCAAAAAGAATAAGGGGAGGGACTAGGGGCTTTAATTATAATTTTAAACAATGGCTTTCATTAAAATTGTATTTCCTACACCTCTGGAAAATTACATTGTAGATGAGATAAATGCAGCCTCTTACTTAAATTAAGGTTATCTTTAGGCTGCTAATCTCATTTGCTGTTTAGCAATTTTAATTCAAGTCAAAGCCTTGTAATTAGTGCCCTCAGCCAATAGCAGTCCCATGCAGCTTTGTATCTGTATTTACTGCTGCTGTTAAGACAAGACTACTCATGTGGGGAGTGTAAGTCATCATACTAAATTATTAAAGGTGGCGTACATCAACAGTTTCCTCTTGCATGCTGATGTTTCCAAAGCAAAGGCTGCGTGCCATCATGCTGAGTGAATATTGCTAGTATGGACAATGGCCAGTGTGAGCTATTAATATTTTTAAGAGAAGTTAACTAGATATCTTATTCTTATAGCAAGCATAGTAAAGCGAGTGTATAAGAGAAGTGAACAGCTTGGAGTCTGGACATTAGTGTCCTCATATCAGAATGTCGTAAAAGTATAGTCCAGCTTTTACTGGACAATTGTATAAATGAGACACTGCGTAATCTACTGACTCTAAAGAGTCAGATCTTGGCTGGAGCCGTATTACAGTTGCAAACATTAAGCCCCAGAGATGATTAGTTTAGCTTTCACCCATTAATAATAGTCATCTATAGGACTCTCATGCTATCTAAGTCTGAATCCCAGTACTTTAAGATACTTGGCACTTGAAAGATTTTTACTTCTTTGTTACAATAAGGTATACAATAAGTATGTGTGTATGTTGAGGGGATTGCTAAGTGTGTGTAAGTGTAAATGTTTATACATATTAGTCATCACTGGAAACAGAAAATGTCAATCATTGTTAAAGTAAATTAATAAGAAAATTACAGGTCCATGTTTAGTACTTTTCCCTGTCTCCGAAGCCTCTGCAGTCTAAGAAACTTAGCTTCATAAAAGGCGTGGTAATGATATCTTACATACAAATGCCCTTCTAGTTTTATGGACTTTGTATTGAATTTGCTTCTTCGTTTCTCAATCCCATTAGGAATGTAAGCATATTTACAAACAAATCCATTGCCTGTTTGGAGAAAAATGTACCATTCAGAATTCTTCTGAGAAAAGAATCAAACAGAATATAAAACGTACCCATTCAATATTTTGTTTTGTTTTTGGTTTTTTGTTTTGTTTTGTTTTGTTTTTGAATACAGGTTCTATCATGTACCTTCCTGTCTCTCTTGGAACTCACTCTGTAGCCCAGGCTGGCCTGGAACTCAGAGAGATCTATCTGCCTCCTAAGTGCTGGTATTAAAGACCTGTGCCACTAACACCTGACTTGGTTTGTGAATCTCAGGCTAACAAATTTGAAAGTTAAAGAACATCCTTTCATTTGAACAAGGAAAGGATTTGTTGACTCTGACAATTCAAAACATGGGCTCGTTGTCCTCATGACCAACCTGAAGAGTTTGTAGAGATGAGTAGAGATGAAAGTCCGTCTCAACCTGTGATGGAGAGATAAAGCAGCTATTAGAATCAACAGTATATGATATCATAGATTTTTTTAAAGTGTATCAAAGAGAAGCTGCTCAAGCTTGTAAACAAGACCACAATAAAGTAGGAAATCTAAGTGGCTTTTCCTGACCCTCACGGGGCAATCATAGAAGCCATTATTTACTGTTTAGCTTTGCAGTTCAGAAGTAGCGATGTACTGGGTACCACAAGTCTCAAAGTGTGTTGACAATGAGGTCTACACATTTATATCAAGGCCTCATCACGATCCCCCCAAAGCAGAGATTTATCCTTATAAAACAGCATACAAAAATTGTTCCCTTGAAAATTAGGAGATAAGTTATTTTTTGCATGTGTGACAGAATACTGAAATTATATATTTAAGCATGTCATTTTAACTAATCTTAATCTTTTTGGTAAAATGAAGATAATTATAAACATTCCTAACTGGAAGGCTGTTAAAAAGATACATTCATATTAAGTTTATAACGCATACTAATCTTCTTTGGTAGCTGTCTGAGGACAGCTGGGTCCTTTATGTACTGGAGTCTGTTTGGGGGGTCTCATCTTTTTCATCTGCTGACTGATTCATCTACTCCCAGTGTATCCTGAGACTATAGGATTTCAATGGGACCCAAGTCATTGTTTTAGTCAGCTCACCATTTGGTCAAGCATCTTATTTTCTCTGAGTCTTTACTCTGATAATGGATAATGACCATGCTGATATTCCATCGTAGAAATTTGTACTGCATGTCACGAACCCTAATCTCTTGTTACAAAAACACATTTTGTAGAAAAATCAGTCTTGGTTTGTTACTACCTGTGTCTTTTTGCCAGAATTACTACTGTGCTCATCTTAGTGACCGATTTTGAATTTCCTAATGGAGGTTTTTTTCCCTTTATTGTTTTTTTTAAATTTACATTTCAACTGTTATCCCTTTCCCCCACCCAATCATTTGCCCCTTCCCACCTCCCAGCCCTGACATTCCCTTACAATGGAGGGGGGAGGTGGGCAGCCTTGGGAGGACCAAGGGCTTCTCCTCCCTTTGGTGCCCAACAAGATCAGTCTCTGCTACACATGCAGGTGGAGCCCTAGGTGTGTCCATGTGTACTCTCTGGATCATGGTTTACTCCCTGGGAGCTCCATTTGGTTGAGATTCATTCAGTCTCTGACAAAGCTAATGATCACGCCTTTCTGGGCTTCTTGAAAGCCACCTTTTCCTGAGTATGGCCAAGCAAACACGAGTATATTATTTGGTATAAGACCAGGAAACATAGCTAGATAGATGGGCAGAGATAGATAATCATCTACACATTCCTCCCTCCATGCAGCCTGCTTAGTAACTTTTTTTTTATTATGGTGATAGTCACCTTGAAATAGTGGCCACTTTCACAATATGAGAAAATATTTGTCAAAGGAATGGCTTATTCTTTAAAGTTTGATATTTATAATAACTCTTTCACACTTACCACCACTCATGCAGATGGATTAAGCTAATTAGAACACTAAACTCTGCTAAGGGAGGAACTGGGGTAGAGTCCACAAAAGACTCACCATTGTTAAAATTCAAGTACGATAGGAGAGCCTCTACAAAGCCCCAGGAAGTGAGCCCGCCAGTTACGTCATGACTGTCTCCCCTCACACCCTTGTTTGAGGTCTTTACACTCTCAGATTTATAGGAACGTGGAGGCTTCAGAAAAGGGGCTTGCTTTCACACTGATTAAATTCTGGATAATAATGTACATCAGAAGGTGAAAGAGATTCATATCAAGGAGGCTAAATTAGCAAAATGGGTAAAAGCTGAGCCTTGATAAAATACAAAATCTCATTCAGGAGAATGTGTCTTTGCTGAGGAAATCTAAAGTATACTTGGTAATCCGGGGCTTCACGCCTCTACTTATGAGGGCCGTTACTCTGATTCTTTCTAACATTTAGACTTTCAATTTTTCGATGTGAGGAATTGTTTTTAACCAATCAAATTAGAATCAAATTTCCAAGGGAAATGCCACAATGTAGTGCAATATATTCTCACTGGAAGTTGAAATATGAAGCATCTCTCATTGCTGAACTCACTAATTTTATGACCCTATCTCTAAGTGCTTGGGAGAGGATTTATGTCTACTATATCCATGAAGCTTATTGTCCATGATGTCATTGCTCATTATTGTGTTTACTGATTTATTTCTCATATGCCCAACACCAGTTTTGGTTCATTCTTTGCCTCAGTTAAGTGATTCTGTCCTTTATAACTTCAAACTTCACAGTAATAGTTCTAAACTTTTCAATTGGCAACACTGACATCTGTGCCTTTGTGACTGTCTGTTCTAGCTATTGTAGTAGCAACTCGATTCTTGAAATGAAAGACAGGGTTAAAACTAAGGAATATTTAAAGGGGACATCATAATTTTGTGTGCTATATCATTTCTTCTTATGGATATGCAACTTAAACTATCATTTCAAACGTTTCCATCCAGCCGAATAATTGCAATTAGTCCTGGTGTCTGTGATCTGCTATTATACCCAGTTTTTCCAGAATAAGGAATGCATATGTTCTCACCACGTATGAGATCCAGAATGAAGTGCTGAGCAGACAATTTCAAAGAAGAAAATAACAAGGAAAATATTGCAATTTCAGATGCCTCAACGTCAGACTGGACAATCTTTGGTACTATTAATCTCATCAGGTTGGGATGTATGTAAGCTTAGGATTGGTCTTTGGAACAAAGGCCTAAACGTGACCCTTTTTGGAGTAATTTGCTACTTGTTGGGAAGGTAAATGGTCATTGACTTTAATTAGATATGGCCTCAGTAGGCAGTCATGATATAAGATGAAAATAAGGATGTTTCCTCCCAATTTACTTACAAAAGGTATAGCCAAACTGATACTAAGACCTGCAAAAGATTTGAATGAGTCCTCTTCCTCCGGTCTGGAATCTCCACCAGGAATTTACCAGCTTCTCTCTAAACATGGATGAAATTAAGTAATATTGTCGTTTCTCTTAGGTACTTGAAGAAATAGGCTACTATTTCTAACTACTCATTGTTACACACAGGAAATTAACATCTTTAGATGCCTAAAGACACCTTATGTGTTTTCCACAACCCAACACCATTTCTCTATTTATGACTACTAACTAGCTTTTGCTATAAGAAGATTCTATAATAAAAATTAATCCACAGCACTTTTCCATGTTGGTGTCTGGAATAAGAAACGCTACAGTGTTTATTAATTTGCCTCATACCAGCCAATGCACCAGGTAATATGTTCAAAGTATTCCTAAGCCTGCTCTTTTATTCTCTTACTACACAGAAGTCCATTGAAAGGTATTGCATGACAATTCGCTTAAGCTTATAGGGATCAGAAAGCTCTGAAATTATTTAATTACCATGTGTACAGTTTTATACTTAATATGTTGTGCTGTATATTGTTCACAGTAGACTATTAGACACTATTCCACATTATATTAACACACATGGATTGCATGTAGACATAAGCAAGGATATTTTAAATAAGAGAATGTTTCTCCACCTGATAAGATTTTTTTCTGGATGGGAGTCATTAAGTTAGAGGAAACTACTAAGAATAGAACCCCAAAGAAGGAGAAGGAGGAAGACATTTCTGTTCAAAACATGGATTTTTACAGCTGTTGAATTTGGGAATATTTTGTCATTTTTTCACGACTCATAGATTTCTCTTGAAAAACCATTCTGCAAACATGCCAAGGTCCTTCATATCTCAAGTGCCAGACAGATGTTATGGTTTAGGTGTATTCTGGGCTATTTTCAAGAGATGTTTTTGCCGAGTCGATGTTATTTTCCTAATTGCCCAATTTTCTTTTCTCTGGTAAACACTAATTAAAGAATGAGCCCAGAACTGCCACCTTTTGGGAGACAACATTAATCTTCTGCCCTCTGAATACTATAATGGGGCTAATTTATCCCTATTATCTATTCTCTTCACCACCTCAGCTAAGCATAAAAAACCTTCTTCCCTCTCTGCTTCATCCTTCTCCCTTCTCCCGTCTCCCTTCTCCCTTCTCCCTTCTCCCTGTCATCAGTAGGTTTTGTATGGCTTTGTTGACCACTCTTTTCCATATAAACATTATATCTACAATACTGATATTGTCGTTTCTCCTCCTGTATCCTCTATTTCAATTGCTCAATATTGCTTCCTTCTCCCTATCACTAATTCTCTACATGTCTATGAGAAGCTGACATATTCACTGCTCATCCAGCACCTAACCTAAAACAAGACTCCTGGTTTCACAGGCATCTATCTTGTCCTCAAAAAGCAAAAACAAAAACAAAAACAAAAAGTCCCAAAACCAAAGAAACAAAAACAAAAGACTGTCAGTCCTCAAGAGCCCCCCAAATGTAGAATTATAATTGAGTGTGGTACCACAACCCTATAGGATAGATCATACTAAAGAAGCACAGAAGAGGAGCTCCTGCTATAGCCTAGGGACAGAGAAAGCTTCCTAGAGCGGTTGAAATGTACAATGATTAAACCATCAGGTGGACCAATGTGTGCAATCACGCAGTTCATTTGCATCCATAGAAAGTTTCATAGTGATATTGACTCTCCACAGAACTCCATTATATATTCTACAACTCAGCACCGCTCCCATTAAGAAAATGTTACAAGGAATTTGAAAATATCCCTATTGAAAATAGTTCTTTAATTAAAATAGAGCAAAGCCCAACTAATTAACCCAGATTCAAGCTCTAGTGCAAAGAACATGGCTTCTAAGGCACTAAATGAAAAGCTGCATACAAGATTTGAGCTGCTTGTTTTGGCTTTTAAAGACTTCTTAAATTGTTTCATAAAATCCTATCACACCCAATAATCATATTAATTTTTAGTTGTATACCATTCTTCACTTGAAATAAGAAGACCTAAACCTTAAGGGCTTGATAGTTCTTTGAAGAAGCATGACTTTAACCTTGGGAGAAAAAAATGATTGCCTAGCACCTGAATAATGAAAAAGGAAACATGCAAACCGAATGTCGAAGTCAAATTAACAAATGTTAGATGTGGAGAGAAACAGATCCAGTGAGTAAGAACAGTAGGAGGTCTCCAGCTGTCTCAATATCTCCCACTGTTACCTGTGTCCTAAAGAGTATCACTGTTGTCAATAAGAACAAAGCACCAGTCAGCACAGAAAGGCATACTTCCATTAATGAAACCCACATCTGAGAAGTTGAGAAAGTAAATAAAATCTTTAAAAAAAAAAAGCAGTTGAGAAAGTTTGGTCACTAGTGTTGGGAAAATAGCTACAAAGGTTGGAATAAATTGAATAAAATCACCTACCTAGAAGGAATAAATGTCAGCCAAGAAGTGATAGAGCTTCATGATGGAGTATTTCTGTGAGCTTAGTGTCTCTTGCAGATGTTCAGAAAGCCAAACTTTCACTATTGATATCTTACTTCCAAAGAAGTTGACCCTGTTTCCAATTTGAAAGTAGGGGAGTTGCGGGGAAGGAAGGTACATTGTGATTTGTGTATGTATTTGTGCAGTGTGTGTATGATGTATATTTATCTATGTGGGAGGGGGCTGTGGTGTGTGTGTGTGTGTGTGTGTGTGTGTTATATGGTTTGTGTAAGTATATAAGGAACGATGTGGTATATATATGGTAAATGCGTGTATTTTTGTATATGTTTGTGTGTGTGTGTGTGCATGTGCACACACACAGTATGCAGTATTTCTTAAAATTAGAGCATTTTCTTTTTGTAATTGTCTAAGAAAAAAGAAATGCTTATTTAAAAATCCAAATTTCTTACACCCTGCTTATGAGTAATAATCAACACCAGGAGGCTTTTTTGCTAATTGATGCACAACAATTCATTAAAAACATATTTATAAAGTAATTTATTTGGATCAAGTGGCTTTTGATACAGCCTTTCATGTAACAATGAATTATATTGTGTTCCCCATTCTTGTCATGGTAATACATTTTAAGAATTTTCTCTTCATACCATAATAATCTGACTCACAATTGCATTTTCCCATAATAATCAGCATGCACCTCTCAGTCAAACTAAGCCCCATTATTTTCCTGCTCAGACCATGGACATAGGTAGACCTGTGGACTCACCACCATATCATCACAGAGGAAAACAATGGACTCTTCAAAAGCACATATGTATTTTTAGAAAGTGACTGTAAACCCATGACCCTGATCTAAGTGACCATTGTTTTAATTTTGTTTTGTTTTTGTTTTGTTGTTTTGTTGGTGGTGGTGTTTTTTATACACCCTGAGGAATCTATTTCTGTACATAGCCTAAATGGAGACAGAAATTCACACTACTAAACAATTTTAATCCTGTGACTTACTGTGAAGTACACATAGTATGTGACTGTTGAATATACAGTTGTAACATCACATGTGATGATGTTAATAAAAAAGATCTGTTTTCACATTCAAATATTTGATGTGGTTTCATGATGACACTGGGAAGTGTAAAGCAGCTTATGGTTAATAGAGAGAAAGTAGTGTAGAGTAAATGGAGAGAATGGGTGTCTGTATATAGTGGTGCTGGGGAGAAGTCTGTGCTGGTATGGTCTGTGTTTCTCCCTGTGGTGCTAGGATGTATATTCAATTCTTACCTCAGTAGCCCCTCCATCCTCTAAAGAGTCCACCCTGGGTGGTGATTTGAATGTTCTTAAATCTCTATCACATTTCTTCCTGAAGTTATTTTAATTGATAAGTAAATTCATTTTGTATCAATCTTTTATAAATCATGCATTGTTGAGAATCTCTAAATTCAAAATTTAATCTTTGTTGGCCATCAGATTCAGAACCTGGATTGAAGAAAGGCTGATGCCTTCTTCTTAATTGTATCCTTAGTACATACTGGTGAGCAATTGGAACAAGTAGTGTTGACATTTAAAGGCTTCTATGTTCTAGATTGGGAAGTCTAATGATCTAACTTTTACATCAGCATTTGTCTTTTAGTGAGCCTTGTAATCCATTTAGTTCGTGAAAGCCAGTTTTATTTTCTGTCACATAAAGACTTGGAAAAAAATAATACAGAACTGTCTTAACATGGCCTTGTATGTGAATAAGGATATATGTTAATAAACTTTAATCCGCCAAAATAAGTTGTAATATTCCTTGTTTCATTGTGCAGATATTTACTAAAGGGTGCTGTAGATATTGTTGATAAGAAGAGAATGAAATGGTAGTGGAAAAGTCCAGACAAACTGAATATGTCTGTCTACATAGAAGCTAGCCAAGCCCATAGCTCTGCTTCTGTGTAAGGAAGATGAGGGTTTGTGCTGAAGGACAAAGTGACATTAGTTCTGGTGTGCTTTACATTTATAAATGCAGTCGTAAGCAGTGGTAGAGTCAGGGAGTCAAGGAAGAGTACTTAATAATGGTCAAGTAGGGAGAGGGGGAGTGTCTGGAACAAGGCTGTCCTCTTAGAGATGAGCAAACAGAGGTATTAAAAGTACCTATGGAGTAGAACTAACAAGAATCGAAAACTAAGTAATGTGGGTGATGAAGAAGCTAGAAGAAGACACCGAGTTTGGCTTGGGACAAGGTGAGTTTCAGAGTATGTTGATAGGCAACATAAATGATGTTATGTAAATGTGTGATATTTAGGAACACAGAGCTCTGGGGCTGTGGAATGGGAACCTGTGGGTCCCTGGTATAATAAGATTCCCTGAGAAGAGAAGAAACTCTGGAGGATGGAACTCTGGGAAGGAGCAGTGCTTTTAAAAGGAAACCAAGAAAGAATAGTCAGGTATTTGAGAGAAGAACTTGGGTGGAAATGCAAGGGAAAGATACTGTCGGTGTTTCCTTCCTCCCTCCCCTGCTTCCTTTTTTCTAAGATAGAAGTCTTTAAAATTGATTTAACAAGCCAGTTCAGGTTTTGAAAGAAAATTTGGCCATTCAGAGTGTTGCTGTAGCAAAAGACTGGAATTAGTCCTACTCTGCTGTAACTCCAGCTCTAAGGAGTCTGCTGCTCTCTTCTGGCTTTCACAAGCATTTGTATTCACACACTTACATGCACACACAGGGACACTCACACATGCAGATAAGCAAACAATAAAATTCAACTTTAAAAAAAAACAAATTTGTCATATGCAATTGTAAAGTACAGATGCATTTACAGATAACTAGTGCAGATGCATTGTTATTAGATGACAAATAATAAGTAGGTAAATTGGTAATAGGTAAACAGATGGATAGATAGATAGATAGATAAATAGATAGATAGATAGATAGATAGATAGATAGATAGATAGATAGATAGATAGATAGATAGACAGACAGATGATAGATAGGTAGAGAGATTCAGACAAACAGTACCTTTCAAATATTTGTAGTAAACAAGCTTTATTGCTAACATTTACAGTGAAAGCAGCTGTCATGAGAAATGTATTGAGAGATTTTCAGCTTCTAGCTCAATAAGTTCCCTGAACAACACCGTGTATGAGAGTTTCACTTCAGATAAGCTGAGCCATTTTTGAGGGATAGCAAGGGATAGCAGGTTTTAGCTTCTAGAAGTAATGATACAAGCAGAAGTTCTGCATACCCTTATTTTTGCCCTGAAATGCTTAAGGATCAAGCAACAGGTGCTGCCCCTTAACATCACCAGGCTTGGGCCTGACTATGTATTTTTCTTTTTATCTGACTTCAGTGATGTTTCTAAATTAGTTTAGGAGGTCTATATTGTTGAATAAAATGTCCATCTGCATGATCTACCATTCTAATTAATATCAATTTTACCAATGAACGTTCTTTTCTAATCCCTGGAACAAAGCTGCTGAAACTGATTGGCATGTTCCTAGGAGGACTTTATTGGGAAAGAATTTTGGTTATCTCTGTGTCTATCAATAGGAATTCAACTAAAGAGCACCCTAACTGTCCTTTTCTCTTTACTGAAGGGAATATTAGTCTGTCAACCCAACAAAGTGGAGGAAGGAAATCAGATGACATCATGGCACACTCTCACGTCTTTGTGATGAATGAAATGTCCTATAAAGGCAAAGTTTGTTTCTCTTACAACTAGCCTGTTGAGGGAATTTATATTTTGCTTCCCAGTTTGGGGATCTTCTATAGAGTAACAAACCAATTTTATTTGCATTTGAGTCATTTCATCATAGTCCAGACCCTCACATTAATGCCCAACATGAAAACAGCATTTAACTGGATGTGGTGGTACACACCATTAATCCAAACAGACACAAGAAGGTCTCTATGAGTTAGAGGCCAGCCTGGTTTGCATAGTGAGTTTTAGGCCAACCAAGGCTAGAGAGAGAGAGAGACTGTCTCAAAAGTAACAGGAAAAACAAAAACAAACAAACAAATAAACAAAAACCCAGCATGCTTCCTCATACCAGGAAAGCATCTTCCACTAGTTGTTTAGTAAGATATGTTCTGGTACTCTTACATGAAAATCCTTTCAATTAGTTTCTTCAAGTAACAGTTTAGGTAAGGCTTGCATGATTAGAAAATAGGAAGTGAAATACACCATCAGTCACAGCACCAGCCTAGCCATTTTTTTATGTAATTATTGCCTTCTGGTTTCTAAACTACTAGTGGTATGTTAGTTAGCAGAGAAGCACTGTAGAGAAAATATAGCTGAGAAACCCATGTTCAGATGTAAAAGCTGTGTATTTGTTTGGGGTGTTTTACAGATGAGCTTTGTCCACATGAGAATAAACACACATAATTAGATGTTTTACTGCAGAGTCCTAACCATAAATGCTGGTTTACAGGCTACATTTTAAAGGCAGTTGCGGTCTCTTTATTGTATCCATGTTGGAGGGGATTGTAATGCAGATACCACAGCACAAGTGTAAAGGTTTGAGCACAACTCAGAAGGGTTGGGTTTCTGCTTCTACCATGAGAGCCCAGGAATTAAACTCAAATTGTCCTACTTTGCAGCAAACACCTTTACCTGTCTTACCAGCCTCTGTTCTACAGCTTTCAAATAGTTCCTACTGAATATATCTCTCCCTAAGTATGTAGAATTCATTTAATTTTTGGTTTTGTCTTCCTTTGTTGTTCATCCCCATGTATGCACATGTATGGATGTATACATTTTTGCATGCATGCAAACACACATTAAATTTTAAGGGTGTTTGAAATTGATAGTTTATTAATTTCATTAGTGACCATGTTACTATTAATAACACGGGTAGCAAAACTTCACAATATATTCCATTAGCATCCTTTGAATCAGACACAAAGTTTGCTGACCTGGTGTTTTAGGCATTCCCCTTTCACCTGTGTTATTTACCTTTCCGTGAATTAAACAGTATGATTCAGCAGTCACATCAAAGTTGGACGAGGCAAACCAACAGAAGGAAAACAGCCCCAAAAGAAGCACTCCTTATACCTCTTCTTCTGTGGGGTTCCCTGAGCTCTTGTGTGTGTTTGTGTGTGTGTGTGTGTGTGTGTGTGTGTGTGTGTCTGTTTGTGTGTTTGTGGGGGTTGATGGATACATCTCGTTTACAGCTGTGTAATTCCAATTATGAGTGATATCGGTACTCCGAGAGGAAGCCACAGAGCCAGGTCCCTCTTTTCCGCTATATGATGGCTCAGAGAGAAGGTGGTTGCAGCCCAAGACAAGGCTCTTACCACATTTGCCCCTTGATCTATAGTGTGTGGGATTTTCTATTGTTTATAAACTATTTGGTCTGTGTTGATTTCTTATAGCATCCCTGACTTAGAATAAGAATAATCAGGGAAGTCTTCACATACTTCACAGCAGACACATTTTGAGGAGGTCTGGCTAAGTCTGAGCAATTCCATTTCTTGGTGATTTCACAAAATGATAATGACCTATCTAGTTTGTGTGTAGCTTTGGAAGCAAACCAAACAACATTAGCTAACGTATAGATAAATATCTAAGAAGCCAAAGCTTTGATTGATGTCCTGGAATGCTCATTTTATGAGTCTTCAAATCCTTAGTCCTGTTTAATTCAGGAAATCACTGTTTTAGGTACAAGAGACCCCTCTAGTTGAGTGCCCATCTGTGACTATGGCCATTGCAATTCTGCAAATTGTCTAACCTCTCTACACCTAAGTTTGGTCACCTGTAAACTGTACATAATGTGTGCCTTGCAGAGAAGCAAACATAAGCTAAAATTGAGAGACCTTTCCCAGTCCCTGACCTGTGCAGCGGCTCTGAAAGCCAGTGGCCTTAAAGAAATGTTTCTTGCTTACTCCCCAAGTCCTGCTATACTCTGAGGCAGGGTGGCTGGCTTTTATGGCTGTAGGCATGAGGTTGTATAATGTGTTGGTGACCCATTGCAATTTGTCCTCTCAAAGTGTTTGCATTTGCCCTGTGACTTCATCCAGAATAAAATATTTTTTTCTAAATATGAATGTGCCCACATGACACCAATTATCTAGAGGTTGTTTTGTTGCTTTGCCTGATTTTGGAATGAGTTCAAGAGGAGGGTGCATTGAGGGACTAACACTGAGATTTTCTCTCGCAAGCCTACCCATCTCTCGGGTTCTTCTTACAATGAAATGAACTGCTTGAGATTTTGGCATTGAAAGGGAAAGAGAAAAGACTGTATGTGTCACTTTGTGTCATTTTATGAGAAGAGGGACAGGGAAGAAGGAGAAACCAGTACTCGATGAATAGGACCTCAGGGCTCTTTCCGTGCCTGGAAGCAGTCAAGCCTTTAGGAAATCCTGTGCAAATTGACAGCAATTTGGGGATTAATGAAAAGATCATCTGGTCTGTATTAAAAAGAGTGCCTAGGGCACACATGACTATGAATCAACACATTGAAAAGGGAGTAGAAAGGTGCTACAAAAAAGAAGTTGGAAGAAAAATCTTGGATAAATCCATTCCTTGCCCTCTGTTAGGCTCAGTTCTCTCAACTGTAAAATGAGAAGAGTCACAGGATTTACTTGCAGGGACCGGAATGACGTTCAGAAGGCTTAAAACATGTAAATCCTTTAGCATAGTGTCTGACCCAGAGTAAGGACTCAATAAGGCTGTTAGTATTCATGTTGGCTTTGCTCGAGTTCTCTCACTTTCTCTCTATTTGACAAGGGGAAATATTCTTAAGGGTATTTATCATCATTGAATTGATACTATAATTTCTTAAATGCTTAGAGTCACCTGAGGTATAGAACAATACTTTTCAGGAGAAATATTTAATTCTGTAGCTTTGTAATGGATGATTACACCCATTGAAACCTCAAGTTCCCATTTTGTAGAACAATATGCTAATAATAAATTATGATCCCCAGTATGCTCTGCTCTTAGGTTAACTGGCTGGGGTGATAATGCTTAACAGAAATTATAAAAATCTATTTACAGGAAGTTAAAAGAGAAAAACTAGGATTTAACCTTTTTTGGTCTTCTATTACAGTATAATTTTGAACATATCTGCTCATTTGCTTAAGCTTCTTTGAATCTGATTTAGGTGAAGACCATGCTTTTTATTTTGGATGATATGTACTACCTCAAATTAATTATAACTTATTATTGTAAAACAAAGCTACACACTAATCAACTGTTTACAAAACAAAACACAGAACTTACCTCAAAAAGAAATGGACACAGTATACACTTGAAGCTAAATTTAAGTAACCACAGCCTCGGAACATATATTTAGGTCTCTCCAAATACAGTGCTCCATTGCAGAAGCAATTTCATAGAGATTTTATATTACCAGAATGATGAAAAGTTATAACCTCAGGCATTTTTAAAAATACATTGGTAGAAACATCAACTGGGCGGTTATAGAAGACAGAAGTCTCAGTTACAGTCCTCAGATGCTTTCTAACAGGATTCCTAGCCCTTACATTGTTAGAGAGTAGAATTTCACTAAGCTAATACAGGCCAAGGGCTGGTGTCTGTTTCTCAGAATGCTGTGTTTAGTTTTATCTTCTAATTCAAGGATGTTAGGTCTGACAGGGGATGGGGGTAGGGAGGAATGTTCTTGGGCAGGCTAAAGATTGCCCACGATAAGTTGTAATTAGGCTCTGACACTGCAGTATTCCCACCTGTCTACATTCTGTGAAGTTTTAATCAGTCTATCAGCCTTTGTGCACATGGTTTCTTCCCAAGACTTTTCATTCCCACTGTTCCCCCACCCAACCTTTAGTTATAGCTCTTTCACTGTAATGGCAAGCTCCATTCTTTCTCAACCTCACATGTCCTATCAGTTTAATATTTGGATTTAGAAGCAGTATGACTAAGAAAAATACCCCCATGAAATAATGAGAATGTATGTGTTACAAAAATCCATCTTTTAAACAACTTTCACCCTAGTTCGTTTCTCTGTTTCCTTAATTATCACCGTTTTCATTAAAAACCCTCTGTTTTCTCTCACTTAACTTAAATGCATTGAGATCGGTTTGTCTTTGCAGTTTTAGTTTTAATTATCTTGCATTTTATATCAACTATTTCCTTTTTATGATATAACAGATGTATGCTTATTCTTTGTCTCATAGTACATTAAATTGCAAAGAAAAAAACCAATAACCAACCAACCAGAAATAAAAGCCTTCCAAATGACATCCATTTAATATCTTGCCTTTAGTTTAACTGCAGTACGCTGCAGGCATGTGAGACAACCTTATTTCAACTACACTGGTAAAACTTGGCCACTTTTAAAGAATTCTTTTCCCTTCTTCTGCCTTCAAGACACTGTTAGAAAGTTCATTTCTGACACCTAGAAGGAAAATTCAGAATATTCCTGCTTCCATAGCCTGCTAGTATCAAATTAAGACTTCAAAAGATCTTCTACATGGGTTCTCAAATAACAAAACTTGCTGACTCTTATATGGATCCTCCATTTCTGCTATCTTGTGATTCCTTGATATATAAGTTATCTGGCCTCGACTTCAATTTTATCAGTGTCCCTCTGAGGAATTTCCTGGGCTCTACTTCCCGCTACATCTTTGGTTTTCTGCATGTTTGCAGTATGTCGCGAGCTTCTGCTACTGGTAGTGTTAAAATTCAACCTTTTACCTTCTTTTCAGAAGTCTAGAGAATGCTTCTTTATTTTTTTAGAGATACACATCTTCAATAGGAACACCTAAATGCTGAGACCTTGGTTTGTTAGCCATAACTGTTACTGATTTTCAAAAATTTCTACCACAAACTCATTATAACTTTGAATCAAGTTCACTGGATTCATAGCTCACTCAGTGCAGAAGCACACCTCTTTCAAGGACAAAGGCTTTCTTACTGGGGCCAGATGTTGATTTAAGTTCCATACTGTTAGCTTTGGTACATTCTAACCTGCCTAAGAGTCACAGATGATTCTCTCTTCTATTTACAAAAATATTGCTGTAAGACCTTTTTCCTGTAGTCTGTCTAATGCCCGAAATGAGTGAATTATTTCACCCTTAACTTAGGTCAATTTGAATTGCCTAAATGAAGAAGTCAGAGGAAAACCAATAAATTTCTTCCACTATTACAATCTCAAAGTATAAATAAGATGTTTGGGTGAGTTTAATCAAATGATAGGCAAAGAAGAATTTGAGTGATTTTTCCATTAAATTTCAAATTTCTCCACTGGCTTTTCAAAGGTGACAGATATTATAGACATCATAAAGAATAAAGAAAGTAGTGATTGAAAATTAATAAACAGAAGCCCACTCCCAAAGAATACAGCTTCAAAATTTTCCCACATCTAAGGTTCAGGGATCATTATGTTGTGATCACTTAAGGCTCAAGCAACAGGTGCTGTCCCTGAATACCCAAGGCTTGGGCCTATGTATTTTTCTTTTATCTGACATCAGTGATGTCTCTAAATTAGTTTTGGAGGTCTATATTGTTGAGTAAAGATGTCCATCTTTATAATATATATATATATATATATATTATATATAATATATATTATATATCATATATGTATGCATGTATGTATGTGTGTGTGTAACAATTAATGTAAAAAGAGTCATGTGTTTGAAAGCAAGCAAGTATCTGAAAGGATCTTAGGAAAAAAAGCAAAGAGGGAAATTGCATTATTATAACCTCAAACAATAAAAGAAATAATTTAAAAAGGAAGTGATGAGAAAAATTTATCTTGAAAATTGTATGTTTCAATGTATATAAATATTAACAATGTATATAAATATATAAATATAAAAGCAAACCTCTTGTTATAGAGAACACACTAGCTCAAATTTCTACCTGAATTATGTATTGTATCTTGAAATGCAAACATTCAACAAAAAGTTGAACAGAATAGGATAGTTTGAGTTTTTTATTATTATGAGACTGTGACAGTTTCTCCAAACCATTATTCTCTTGAACATTTCTCAACACCCCTGTCTCTTTGCTAATGACAAAATAAGAGAAAAGCCACAGCACCTTTCCTTTTTAAATACAGTTTACAATTGATATCATGAATATTTAATTGTGCATTTTATTTGTCTCTTGGGATGTTTGACAGACTGTAAAGAAATGTACAACAGCATTAGTAGATACAAGCTCTCATTCCTCCCAGACACTTGGAAGAGACACAAAGGCACTGTGATGTGTCAACAACACCAAGCGAAGTTCTAAGGAGGGTTACTGGCTTTGCTATTCCAACAGTGTTTAATGGCAAGTCTGTTTATCTGAATCAGTCTTCCTAGAGACCCTCCGACAAATACATATATATTATAGCTGTGAGATTTTATTCAAATTTTCTTTGAAGACAGATAATATGAAATGGTTCCATTCCTCCAAATTGATTGGTGCCTATACTGCCTATATGTGGACCATCCTGGAATCTTTTTAAAGAGATCAATCATTGATTACTTTAAAAATGGAATTATACTATAGTCCCTCAAATTTTTTAGCCACCAGTAAAATGGTCCTTCACATTATGTATGTGTGTCTGAGAAAATATGAAATATTGTTCATTCAAATCATAAGACATTAATTTTTCCTTTTTTGTACCTACCTTCCCTCTACTCTGTTTTCCTCATTCCTAACTGTTCAAACCCTAAAACCATGTGGTTTTAGGGGGTGGACCAAAACCTCTTGAGCATCCTATATGCTTTGGTGTAAGAGTTGAAACAATTATTCATCACCAGGGCTCCATCTGGTTTTCCCTTAAGGAGAAAATGATGATAGTGTGGATGCTGCTATAGTTTAGCTGGAGTGAATCCACAGATCAGTTTGAAAGTAAAAAAAAGAACTGCATTTCCCATGATGTTCCATACTTTGGAATTGAAGGTAGCAATTCTTTGCACTTTCGTTGTATAGTATATTCTATATAGGTTTGGCTAAGTATGTGAAGGCTCACAGCTTCCTTTTTCCATCTGTACTTCTGCTCTGACCCATCTCAAATAGCAAGAAGAAGGGGAAAAATGAATATGATACTATCCTGATAGCCTTGGTACCTTGTAAACTGCCTACAAATCACAGAGATGAAAGAAAGAATAAAGTAGTGTTGGATAGCTATAAATGAATTCACATTAATGGCCATAGAATAAGTTCAAGCTAATCATTTGACTGGAATGCCTTTTATAGAATTTTAATTTCTGAAATTAATCACCTCCAGTTTTATACCCTTAAATGGAAAGTGGTTGGCTGTTGATCCAAATTATCTTATTATCTTATAATAAAGCCACTGCTTTGGAGATGGTTTCACTCTCTAGGGATCAGATTCCAAGAAGGCTTTGATTGTCCTCACCATTCCTGCCTCACCTTCTTCTATTTGTTGCCAAGTCCAAATTATACGGCCATTTAACAGCTGGACAATATAAACTGATACAGGAGGCAGGAAAATGACACTGATTGAACAAAATGGACTTAAACCATTAGCTAATGCACTCCATTTGTCTATCACCTTCTTTATAAAACATCAATTTCCCAGAATTTCACATTCTACTTACATGCAAAATATCTCATATTAACAATAATCCAACCTGAACGTGTTTTTTCATCTGATTTCATATTGTGCTTGAACATTTACCAGTCACTAGTATTTTTTGGTGCAGAACACATGCCACCTTTCCTTAATCATTATTTTAAAAATATTATTTTAAATCTTATTTATATACGCTTGTATCTACAGAATAAGCTCCCCTAAAAACTAGATGATGCAAAACTTCTAGTTACTCCTTTCTTTGCTATGACAAAATACCTGAAGCAGAGGAACTCAGTAGTTCAGGATAATACAGCTCCTCATATAAACAAACAGCTGTTTATATTGTCTCTGAAGTTAAGGAACAATAGCAAACAGGAAATGGAACCTGGCAGCAAAATCTGGAAGTTCTAAACCCTGTGAACCACTTCCCAAAATTTTTACCTCCTAATCTTTCCACAACCTTCCAACATAGGGCTACAAGCCGAGTACCAGTCGTTCAAACATGTACGTAAATGAGTATGGTATAGAACATCCTCCATTAAAAACACAACTAGCTGCAAGGGACAGTAGATGGCTGGTGTAGGCCAGGATAGCTAGTAGTAGACTCGGACTCAGATAGAACCCAGGTCTTCTGAATCTAGATCCCAGCTCAGTCTACTGTCTGGCTTTGCTATCACAATATGCAAATTATTTAGCTGGTAGGCAGAGACTCTAGGAAGCTACCTGGATTGTGGGTATACAAGAAAACCTGGAGGAATTGCATCATCTCTTTGTAAACAAAGTTCACACTCGCTATTAGACAGTGGTAGTTTCATGTCTCAATCCCTATGGATTGAGACTGTCAAAACCAACCAGTTTACATTATTATGCCTTCTCTACATTGTCACATACATGTGTACCCCAGCTTGCATGATGGAGTTGTACTCCTGTCATCCAATTTTGAGTTAAACATATTAGTTTTAAAGCACATTTAATAGACCTAATCTGGATGTCATAGCTGAGCCTAGTCTATCTGAAATCCTTTCAGAACACTTACACTAACATGTACTTGGGCAAATGGTACATTTAACAGAAATGTCCTTTTTATTTTAAAGCATTGAATGTATTACATAATTTATCAAATACTGTACTGATCAGGCAAAGCAGGACAATGTCCTATATTGCTAGGCCAGGAAAATAACAAAATTCCAAGTTCCAGTTTTTACTGACAGTGTGTCTGTCTCATACCTTCTTAAGACTGAAAAATTTGTAAGCCAGAGACAGACTTTTATGTGTAATGTTACATTGCAATGTTTTGCTTTACCTGTTGCTTAGTAATTTAACAGGAATTGAAATGTTTTTAAAAAATAATATTATATTCTTCTATGGTTGCATAGAGACTAACTCGATACTGAAATGTAAGAGAAGGTTTGTTTGTGGGACTAGTGGTTAGTCCCAGTAGTAAAGGTAAAAAGTCAAGAAAACAGAACAGCAAGATTAACTGTTGACAACATTACTTTCTACCCTTCACACACATATTTTCTCTAAACAACTGTGTTCTAGAACATATGGAGTGAACCTGTAAGATGGGATGCCTCACACTTGTAATTCCAGTACTTGGCAGAGATAAGTGAATCAGGAGTTCAAGGCCACCTGCGGCTACACAGGAAGTTTGAGACCAGTTTGTGTTATGTGAGACCCTTCCTAAAGAACAATAGCAAAAGCAAAAACAAAGCTAACAAAAAGAACTGAAAATGCATCAATCTGTTCACCAAAGAAAATAATTACAACAAATTGCACTTCAGTTTCTCAGTTGGCCTTATTTGTAATTCCGTAATTGGTCAACTCTTAATTCCATGTAATAGAATAAGTATTCCAATGAAGCAAACAAAGAAGATTGGTTCTAAGGACAAAAGAAAGAACAGATAAAGCATTAAGCAGATTGGTAATTTGACAGGAAAAGGAGGACAACAATAGGGAAATAACTGCTGGGTTAACACCAGGCTATTTCAGCTTTCTTTTGGGGGGTAAGGATTAACATAGAAGGAACTTCATTATCTTGCCATTGGAATAGGCCAGTGTGGAGAATTTAGCTATTATTCTCTAGCCTAATTTTATTATGTCTCTAGCCTGAAGGTCATGCAACAACTTTCTTCCAGTTTGGTGATATAGAATATTACTATTTGTGACTCCATTTGACTATAAGCCTGGTCTGTCAGATTTCAATGTAAGAGGTTAATCCAAAGCAATGGCCTTCTGTAATTGTCATTCCATATTCATCTAGAACAGTAGAGTAGATACTACTTAGGAAAGAAACTCAGCTTTCCATAGAAAGAACACATTAGATGTCTGGCTTGGAGAATTTGAGTCTATTTTGTGGATTCAGAAAAGACAGGTATCTCTCAGGAGAGATCTGTACAGTGCAAGGGAATATGGGGGGCAATAAGGGGGATGTATAGGGGGAATACCGCATGAGGGAGGGGAAGGGGGAGGGAATGGGGACTTATGGACAGGAAACCAGAAAGGGGAATAACATTTGAAATGTAAGTAAAGAAATATATCTAATAAAAAGTTTATTTAAAAAAATATAACCAGTATTATAGGGAAAAAAAGAAAGAAAAGACTTTGAAGAGACTTTTTTTTCCAGCTTAGGTGATGGTGTAGATTTCTAGCATCAAGTTCATCACACATTTTAGGTATCACCCCAGGCATTACCATTACTGGATGACAAAGTTGACATAAAGGAACTGAGGAAGACAGTATGCAGCACCATTCCTAGTTCCCAGCATACCTACCATAATCACTTGAAGCTTTAAAACAGATGTGTGAGTGCCACACCTCAAAACAGCACCCAACTTACCCAGTCACATCCTCAGTCTCCTGCCATATGCCTCATTTGCATTCCCAAAGCACAGTGTGTTTCTCAAAGCATGAAAAATACGGAAAATGGGGTACTTTCAGTATTCTAGTTCCACAAATAAACTCATCACCTCTCAATTATATCTGTCAACTTATCTTTATTGACTTCACCTAGACTTCCCCTTCTCTTCCATTATGAATAAGATTGTGCCTATGGTCTAGGACCAATTCCTTCTGCTGAAGTCAGTGTTGTAGACGATGTATGCTCTCTTATGACTTCAGTTTTGTCTACTAGCTCTATACTCAAATCTGAACTTCTTTCAGTAGTCAAGTTTCCAACTTGACTACACCACCATTCTCTCTTTAATTGCAAATAATGCTCAGGCCCTTCATTGTACAGTTCTTTTTGCCCCTCCATACATTTCTACGTGCCAGAAATTTGGTCTAATTTTCTTTTTATATGATAGTTGTTAAAACTGAAGAGTTGTTCACATCCAACCCCTTCTTCACATCTTATGGGCAGTCTATACAATAACCTAAGATAACCCATCCATTCCATATGCATTTGAATTCCTACACTTCTGTTTATCCCACTCACAATCAAGTGAACACTGTTTAAGGCAGCCAGTACTGTTTCTCAAAGGTGAAACATTATAAGATCAAAATTTGGGGCTATGGATGTAGCTCATTTAATTAGAGAGCTTGCATGGTTTGCATGAAGCTACAGGTTCAATACCCACTTCTGGATAAAAGTGGCCATGGTGGTTCATACCTGTGATTCTTCCGCAGGGGACATGGAGTTATGCAGAGCAGAAGGTCAAGAGCATTGTGTGAATTTCCTTTCTTGTTGCGATGATAACATACTCTGAGACAAGCAACTTAAGTTAGGAAGGTCCTAGTTTAGCTCCAAATTTAAAAGCTACACTCTATCATTAGGGCAACTGTATCTTGAAGTCTCTGGCCACATCACATTCATAAGGCATAAGCAATGAGGAATGCATGAAAGCATGCATGTTGCTGCTCAGCTCGTTTCCTCTAATTTCTTTTGTTTCATGATCTCTTGCCCAGAGAATGGTCCCAACTATAGTTGACATGGGTCTTCTCACATCAGTTAACATAAGCACATAATTAACATTAACATGAGCATGGCAAGTTACTCTCCTAAGAGACTGTAGGTTGTGTACTAAACATTATTTTCTGAAGCCAATCTGTCTTACATGAGACCCTGAATAAAAAAAAAATCACAGTTTCCTTTGATAAAATTTCTGAGAGATGTCAAAAGGGGAAAGAGTAAGGAAGCGTCACTGTTCATAGATGCCCGTCCCCCAACATATCTACTCTCAGAGATCTACATGTGGTCATGTGTGGAAAAATGAAAACATTTTCCCAAATTACAGTAGAAAAGGGACGATAGCATCCACAGTCTTATCTTTGCTCTTTTAATCAAAGCTGCAAACACAAGTCACAAGTTTCTGGGAGAAATCTCATTTGTGTCTCAGGGCAGCTGCTCTGAGATTTGGAACGTAGGTCTTCAAGATTTATGACTGACTGATGCTGTGAAATCAGTTGTTTCAGGCTGTGAATCATGAAATCAGCACCAAGTTGGCCATAAAAAATGAAAGTTTTATGGTAAGTGGTTTAAGAAAAATGCAGAATATGAGCCCTTTGTGGTGTATATGTTTTATGACAGCAATTCCCTGTTTTTAATTTTTTTAAAAAAGTCTTTCAGTGCTAAGGGTAGGGAAACATCTTGAAGTAACTTCAGTGAAAACAGCTATGTATATAGAATATAATGGATATGTCAGACTTAGTCTCCTACTAACTGAGACATGAATTTAGATGATGATGCGTTTGTTTCTGCAGGATTAGATTTGATTAAAATAGTTACTTGGTATCATATTCAGCCTTGAGTCAAAGCAATGAGATCTTACATGAATAAAATTTTTTGAGCTACTGTATGCTAGGACAGAAATCAATTTTAATTTCCTTTGGTTGTACTATTAATGTTTATCTGATGGTAGATGTGTGTTGTTTTTAAGTCATTGCTATAACACCATCAACAACAACACTGACCGGATACTGAGAGTCATTTTTCAACTCAATTCAAAGACTATGACATTATACTTTTTCTAGCCAGTAAAATTTTGTCTATGTCACTGAGCACTTTTGTGTATCACTTTGTATGGTAAGTTCACAAAATATTGCATCATATTTGTTCCTGTGGCATTCACTGTCAGAAAAGAATTACAATATCCATTTGCATTGTGGCCATGGGTGACTTCAGTTAATGAGACATGTTTTATGGAACTTGCCTAAATTGGTAGGGTTAGGGACAAGTAGCTCTTCTTTTTTATGGCAATTGGCCCCTCTTGTATGGGTCTGTGATTTCAATATGTGTCTAATGAGACAAATAACTATGATTTATAGAGGGAGGAAAATGATAAAGACATAGTAAGAACAGAATTCCTTTGAGAGCCTAGAATTCTGTTCCATGAAGAATGAATCTTGAACAAAAGAAGCTCAAGTTCATACTATTGCCCTGAAGTTTGAAATGCTGATTTTCAGTGATTGTTAGTAGCAGCCCACATATACACAAATTGACTTGTGCCACTGACAATTATAGTGACTACATTATGTACATAAGTGTTGGGAATGACTGAACAGCATATGCAGTGTCCCACAGTGCACAATCCACGTAGCCATGATTCACTCTGCCGTCTGTTTTCTGATGTTTATTTCCATCCTGCCTTGTTCTTAGATTTGAATAAAGTTATTGCATAAAACTAGTGACCAAAGTGACCCAAAATTCAGAAAAGTTATTGAAATGTCAGTCATACGAATCTCTCTCTGTCTGTCCTTCATTCCCAAATGTGTCCTGGACCTTCCATCTACCAACTGGTCCTCAGGACATAGTAGGGCATTTCGCATCATCCTATTTTTTCTTTACTTCATTTTTAGAGAATCAACCCTGAAATCTTACTGCTTATGAGAACATAGGTGTATTATCTTGGCTACTAAGCTAGGTTGAATAATAGCCATTACAAATATCACTAAATCAGATGGACGTAACTGTAGTCAGATACCTTAGACTTTTTAGGATGTCCTGGTGTATTTGAAAACTATTTGTGAGAGTTAATCTAATAGTCAAATTAACAAGATCTAGAAGGAAGTCTTGATGGGTACCGTCTAAATTAGGTTTGCTTGTGGTCACACCTGTGAGAATTACCTTGATTACACATTAATTGAGGCAGGGTAAGGCACGGTAATTGGGCAGGGAGTACTATTTCTTGGATTTGGTTCCCATATTGATAAGAGTACTAAGCTATCTGGGCATGTGAGTTCCCAGTGGTACTGGACAGTAACCTGGAATTGTCACTTAAAGTAAACCATTTTATCCCAAATTGCTTTCTTTCATGATGTTTTTATCACATCAATGGTAAAGAAAGCTGGAATATTGGATAATCCACTACATCTTGCTCCTAAGTGCTGATTTAGTTGGGTCTTATTGCTTAAATATATATACTTTTTTTGTTTTATAACTATAGATGAGTTTTATGATCCTCTGTGTCCAAGAACATATAGAACTTGAGGTTTTATTGCATAAAATTATAAGAAGCATGACTATTACTTTTAATTCTTATTGTCATTTTGATGATTCATTTGTAGTATTTTTCAGAATTATTATTTCCTTAGACAGTACTAAGTATTGAAGGGGTAATTCATACTGCCTTCATCTTATAGATGAAGCACTGGAAATTCTGATGCTTGGATTTGTGAGGTCTCTCTCTGATTGTGACTCCTCCTCCACTGACTTGACATTCCTAGGCAGTGATGCATGCTATTAGATAATTATGACTCTCAGGAGATACACACACAAGAGCTGATTCCTGACTTTGCTCATGGCCCTTCCTGTTCACAGATGTGAGGCCAAATTGTGCCTTTGGCAATGATTCTCCCTGTGAATGTTTCAGGAGCTTGTCACATGCACAGGGTAGCATCCCGTGCTCTCTAGCGCTCCCAAAGCGGTTCTGCTTCACTGGCCCACAGACGTGGACAGGATTGATTGATGAAGAAACACAGTGGAGATGACATTTATGATTTTTCTGAAAGGTCCGGGAGAAACTTGGGTGTTTGGCAGTTTACTGATGTATAAAGACAAAAATGCCAAAGAAATGGCATGTATTACAGAATCCCACAGTAGAGTAACAAGGTGCTTTATAAAGTCATTGTGTACATGGAGCATTGGGAAGCACGAGCAAATTTGAGAAAGGGAAATCTTCAGGGAACTTGCATCCCAAAATATCCTCTTTGGTGGGTGAGTGGTTCATATATAAAAAAAATTCTGTGTTTGAGCTATGAATTAAACAACCTGCTTTTCTGCCTAGCAACACCAAATATAGGCAATATTTCCATAAGTGCATATAAGCACTGCAAATATTCTGTTAAATTTTGTTCATGGTAAGATTGGGCCTTGCTGCTGTGTGTTTGGGCTTTCACAATAAAATAGATTGGACTGGAGATATATAGGAGACATTGGTAGCTAATAATGATTATAATAATTCTCCACAATCCTTTCTGCATATCTTCATGGAGTTCAAGGATCCCTTAAGCCTTAGGATGAAGTTATTTTCCCATTTAAGAAAGATGTTGAGTTCCTAAACTGTTGCTCCTTCCTTAAGTGCCATCTCAATTCAACAGACTAGATATTCAGCCTCAAAATAAGAGATGTTGAGGGGAACTATACATTCACACCAAAGCAGTCATTATGTCCATCAGGCCTTGGTTCCATGGGTCTTTCTCACCCACCTAGATACTGTCTCATTTTAAAATCAGAGGGGTGGAAGAGGAGGAGGAGGACGAGAGGAGGGGGGAGGGGAGGGGGGGAGGGAAGGAAGGAAGGAAGGAAGGAGGAGGAGGGAGGGAGGGAGGGAGGGAGGGGAGGGAGGGAGGGAAGAAAGAAAGAGAATTCCCAACAGGGAAACCCGTTGTGCCATTGCAGGGGATGTACAAGTCACTCTCTAAGTCTTAGCAGCTCTCAGTCTCATTTCAACTGGGCTTTGAAAACTTTTAGAGAAAAGAGAGGATCCAAGTCAACTGTAACTGAAAGCTACAGAGTAGTCCTAAGGACAAAGCTAAAAAGCTTAGATGGTGTCACTATTTAAGACCGTGTATTCCTGAGATCTCTGTCATTAGGCATGCCTGAACGAAGTGTGTTGTTCTTCCTATGTTATGCTGCATTCTGTAACAGCAGATGTGAACTCCTAATTCTGTGTTTGCCACTCAAATTTGGTTTATCAACCAAATGAAAACAATGAAATGAAAACAACCTCAGCCTAGCTTTGGAGACTAGATGCTCTTAAGAATTCCAGACTGTCAGAGGGCAGAATGGGAGGGAAGTAACAACTAGACTGTAAAAAGAAGATAAGAGATAATATATAAAATTAAAAAAATAAAATGAAAATGGTAACTGTAAAATTACATGAAAATAAAGAGAAAAGAATTCCAGATATATAATTGATGAGAAGTAAATTCCTTTTTTTAAAGTATACCCTTATCTGTAACTTAAAAGATATTTTTCCTTTGTCACAATTATGAAAGGATTTGTACGAGTATGTATATTTTAAAAAATCCCATTCTTAATGTTATATACTCAATATTTCCCTTTTGACATAAGATGATGAAAGTATAAATTTCCACAATAGGAAGTTCTCAAATTTTTCTGTGCCTACTAACTGCTTTTCCTAATATTTTATTCAGTTGCAACCTAGAGATAGCATCAGACCCCAGAGGCTAAGAATCCAGCCCCAGATGACATTCTACACTTTAGACGTGAAATGAGAACCTGGGTTCTTACCTGTGCTTCTAACTGAGCCAGTTGAAATCAAATGTTCCCATGATCCTTCTTTACACTGTGTAATTTGATAGAATAGCTTATAAGAACTCAGTAAGCATGTTTATTTTTAGGTTACTGTTTTATTGTAAGAGAAAACAGATGAGGATAGGTAAATAATCAAAAAGGCCCATCTCGTGGCTACATAGAATCTCCCCAATTTTGTCCATTTGATTGTTTAGTTTGTATTACTAACTTGGTTGATGGTGTCTGTTTTCAGCCACTGCTAGCAGTCATCAATCACATGGGATCTAATGATTGGTTCACCCAGTAAGCAGAACTCTGAAGAGGTTGCTGAAAATCACTTCATTAAATACATATACGAAGGAAAAAGATGTATCAGGAAAACAGAGGACTGTAAACCTTATTTTCCTATGCGCTTAGGAAATTCTGAGATGTCCAATTTTGCTCATACACTTTGTCTTGGCTGCTCTACATTTAAGTGTGAGCTCCCTTGCTCACCTGCTTCCCTAGCTCTGAACTATAAACGAGTTTCTAATTTAGAAGCAAGCCAGGCTGAACAATCAGATTTTGTCTACGAATGTGCTAGAAATTGACTTGTCGTTGTGGTGGAACACTTTCATTGGGATGTTGATTAATTGAAATCTAGGACTGTGTATTTTTTTCTGCCGTGTGTATACATAAGTAAAGAAGTCTGATCAGCAAAAGCAATTGGGAAATTAGCATAGAGATTCTAGACAACCAAGCTACACTCATCTTCAAGTCTCTACTAAAGAAGGGCCTAACTTACTTCTTCCTTAGAGAGTATCAATATAAACTAATATGAATTAGAGAAAACAAGAACATAATTTACTCTGTTAATTATATGAATAATAATAATATTGAGTTTTGTATCCTCATTTCTGTGACAAAATGACTGAAAAAGCAACTTAAGGAAGGAAGGGGGAGTTACTTTAGCTTAAGATTTGGGGTTTATGGCAGGGTAGTTATTGTGGCAGCTGGTCACTTTTTATCCATAGTTGGGAATCAGAAAGAGATAAGTAATCATGATGTGCAGCTTCCTTTCTCCTTGTATCCTTAGCCTAGGACCCCAGATGATGGAATGATGCCGTCCACATTTAGTATCTCCATCTCGACTAACTAAATTTAGACAGTCTTTCACAGGCATGCATTGTGCTTTGTTTTCTCACTGATTCTAAATCTCTTTAGAATGACCTGTGAGATCATTATAATTCAGAACATACATTCAAGCTTCCCTGAATGGCACATTGCACTATTGAAACACATGCATAAGCTTTATGGTGAAAGAATAAAAAGCCATAGGACAAAACACTTAGCTATTTCATTGGTGAAGAACACCAGGAAGGTGGGCTTCCGTATACATGGGGGACATTTTAGGTTTCAACTGGTATTTTGCAGTGTTCATGGCTTTAGGGTTGGTGGAAGTTTTAGGTCAGCAAAGTTTAGCGATATATTTCGAGAAGTTTGTCTGTTAGTCAGAAGATGTTAGGGCAGATACAAAAGTTAAAGTAATTGGCTATTAAAGGGCTTAAGATAGCACAAGATAATTTTGGCTCTCAACCTACAACATTCCATCTCTCCACAATCACGATGTTCTGGTGAGCCAAGGTCAAGCTGTCTTCAGGATCTCTTATACAAATGAAGCTTGCTCAGAGAACACCAGTTCACAATGGCTTTGGAAAGCTTATATTTCCTGCAGCTAAAGAAGCTTGTCTGACACGGGGTTACTTTTTAACTCAATTTATGGATGATGCAGCCAAACATGAGACAGGTTAACTAAAGCTGATTTGTAGCAAGTCGAGAGTCAGCCCAGTTTGTCTAACTTTATAACCTATGCTTTCCATTTCACTTGCTGGTTAAGTGACCAAGAAAGATCAATTCATCTACTTTATACCTAAAATATTCTGTGACTGTTTCCCATCATATATCAGAGAAAAGAAAATTACTCTTCAGCTCCTTTGGAATGTCCTTGATGAAAATTAAATGGCATACACAACTGCCAGATTGAAAATCCAGGCGCAAGCAGGGTAACCATGAATGTAAGGCAGTGTGCACAAGCAGTGACACAAACAGCATTGTCTTAAAGGGATGAAGTCTTAGTCTTGGAAGTTGTTGGAGATTTATTAATTATCATTGACTAGAACTTAAGATAACCCTACATTGGGAAGCTTTATCTTGGTTGCAGCCTTCTTTGCATCTGGAATCAGCTAAGAGACAAGCCCCCATGTGTCTTTGTGAGGGGCAGGTGATAGCCCACACAGTAAAGAGGACCGAGTGAAGAGCGGTTTCGCTTTTACCAGCCTGCCTTCTCTTTCCATCTGCTCCGTTATCATTACTACTGCTAATGCTCTTTGCTGATCTTTTTTTTTTCTTTTTCTTTTTTTTTTTTTTTTTTGAGCCTTGCACTTCCTAGGCAAGCGCTCTACCACTGAGCTAAATCCCCAACCCTGCTCTTTGCTGATCTTAACACCCAGCTTTTCAGCTTCCTGTTATGAACTGACCACAAATGGCTCTGAGGAGGCTCCCAGACCTTAGTAGCAGGTTGGGACTTCTGAGATATTCAGCCTTTATAGACTGAGCAGCTAAAGCGTTCCCAGCCTTCTCAGTGTATAGGCAACCATTGTCAAAGTATCCAGCCTTACTGTGTAAGATAATCTTATTATTCGTGTAGGTAATATCTATCTGTTCCACTGGTTCTATGCCTCTAGAGAACCTTGACTAATACCTAGAATTTCCAATGTGAAAAACAACCGCCACTGGAACAGTTACCCCTGGGGTATCAATCAGATTCACTTCTGGAGCCATGGCTTATTTTCCCAAAGCATTTAATATTTATGACCCAGCTCTCTTGGCCAAGAGGCTTCTAAACCTTCATCTCACCTCTGTTAGACCTGCAAGAGAATAAGCACTTTGTTTTTTAATTTGCTGTTGTTTTGGGGACTTCTTGGCAATGATTCCCTCACTAGTCCCCCAGATTAATTTTGGCATATGACATATAGCCTCCAGATTTAATGAAAATGCACTCAGCCTTTTTCTGGGATGTGACAGACAGACTGAAACTTAATTATATTGACAAGGATTTGAGTTAATGCTGTGATACATTGCTGAAAAAGACATCTCTTTAAGGATGATTACAATTACCAGTCAAGACTAAGAGGGAAATACAACTGTGGGGAAATATTTGCACAAGCAGATTTCAACCATATCTTTAGGACACTCACTCTGTCAGGGGATGAGTGCTGTCTTCATTCATCTAGGTAATCACCCCTAGACCTTAGCTTAATAACTCTGAAGGACTGCTTCATTGCATGTCAGAGCAAGAAAGACTTGTCATAATATTATGTGTTTTCCTCATAGGAGGTCATGTCTAGTCTTTTAAGGTCTTTATAGTTACAGTAGAAGTTATAAAGAAAATGTTTGCTGTCTAGTATCTCCACATTGAGCAATTGGGTTTTACAGTCCTCCTCCATCCCCAGGTCAGAGTAAGCATAAATGTCAAAACGTATTATCATCCTGCATCACTTTTCTCTTTATCTGACTCCCTCTCACTTGCTTTCTTTCTTTGGTATTGTGGGAGTACTTCTGGGCCAATGATTAAATCAACATTTCATTACTTTATCTCTCATTATGCTCTTGCAATCCTATTCTGAGAAGGGTTCTTTCGCTTATGACCTCTCAAAGTTAAAAGCAGAGATTCTATCATTGTACGACTTGATTGATGCTATTGAGAATAGTATAGCTGATTGGGTCCTATAGAGGAGATTTTCATGGGCAAAAGTCCAGTCGAGAGGCTGAGGGGAATGGATGATAAGGGATGAACTAGAAGCCATTGCTTCAAGAAGAGGTCAGTATCTACCAAAGTGGAGATGACAGAAATGAGGAAAAGAAGACAGAGCTATAAAAGATGGTTGCTATAATTCAGAAGCTGCCAGGGTTTTCTTAAAAAGGAATAAATAGTAAATATCTTTATTAGCTGGTACCAGCACAGAAGAGTGGTAAAACAGGAGGATTTTGACTTCTATGCCACCAAGGCTACATAGTAAAACCCACTGTCAAAATGAATGAATATAATTATTTATATATATATATATATATATATATATATATATATATATACTTTAGTTTTGAGGGCTGTGTTAGGGTCCCTTATGGGAACAGAATCAATTGAATGCCTATGCATTAAAAGGAGGTTCTTGAGATTGTTTTACAAAATGTGATCTGTTATTCCCACAATGGGTGTCTCACGCTGGAAATCTAGGAAGCCAATAGCTTCTTAGACTGCTAGACTAAGCATTCCCAACCTGGCCTCAAAGACCCAGAGGATTCTAAAAGGGATACTAGTATTCATACATGTTGGAAATCCAAGGAAGCTGAGTTCTGATTCCTGGAAGGATGACACTGCCAGTCACCAACAAGGAGTGAAGGCAAGCAGAAAAGCAAAACCCTTTCCACCAGTATCTGCTCTATATCTGGGTGGATGCTCAAAGTTGCTGGCTGCATTTAGAAAGATCGTTCCCCTTCAATTAACCCAATAACGAAAACCACTCATCAGAATGCCCAGAGGCTAATCTAATCTAAATAACCACTCACAGATATGCTCAGGAATATGTCTCATGTGTGATTCTAGAGCCTGTTAAATTGACGGTCAGAATTCAGCATGTTTCACATTTCTAAGTATTTGATTCTGTCACAAAGCAACCATAGGTAAAGGAGTATGGCTTCTTTCTGTTGAACTTTCCTTACAAGGAAACATAATGCCGAAGTTGAAGGCCAGTCTGGGTTTTCTAGTGAGGTCAAGGCATTTACAATAGAAGTTTCTTCTAACATCAAGTGAGAAAGGGCAGATTTTACTTGTGAGACAGACACCTATATGTCCTGACAACAAAATGCCAACCTCACACTCAGAAATATAAAGTAAACAACTGGTCAGTTTGGTGGTCTAGAGAAGAGTCTAGTGATCTGGATTGAACTCTCTGTGCCACTGACTTCTACGATATCACAATGCAAATCTCAATATGACACTGGAGAGAGGAAAAGAAAATGGAAAGAGGAAGTGATGAGGCAACAGAAGATTCGGTACTCAGGGCAGAATGATGAAGAGCTCAGTGAGTCTTCAACTTGCCTTTTGTTTGGTGCTACTTTGCCTTCTTGTGGGCATTCCACTGAGGGCAGTGTTTTGATTGTACATTTTCTGTAATACCACATCTTCTTTATTTGTGTGGTATGTGTGTGGGGGGTACATCTTCAAATCACTGTGGGTGCTTCGGTCTGAGTATGCCTATAGGAAAAAGGTCAACCTTGGGCACCATTCTTAGACTCTGTACCTCTTTGACTCACAGTCCCTCATTGGCTTGGAGTCTAGCAGTTATACTCTGGTAGCTAGACTCACTGCCCAAAAGGCCTCAGAGATCCTGCCTGCCTCCACCTTCTCAGTACAATATTTCAATATGATCTCTCAGAATCTAACTTGACTTTTCATTCTTGAAAGGCAAATTCTTTGCTGACAAAACCATCTCCCAGTCTAAACTTGACACTTTATTTTTCCTTTCTTCTCTCTCTGGTCCCTTTACATGCTCATGCTACAAACTGACCTCTTGGTACCTGTGTCTTATGGGTGTGTATCCTAGCCTGACTCTTCCAGCATTCCGGAGTGTCATGGATTCTTATAAAGTACAAATGAGAACGAGCTCCTATTTTATCTGTGAATAAAGATCTTTATTCAAACATCATCTGAGACTCTAAAGAAAAATATGGTCATACGGCTTCCAAGGAGGGAGCTAGCAGAGGTGTGTATATCCACTGCAGGTCTCTGCACTATGTCAGCATAGAAATTCACCTCCTCTGCAGGAGCAAGGAGCTGGCCTTGACAGGGAGTTGCTTATTCTCCAGAATTTAATTGATATAAGAAACAGTATTACAAGGAATTAATTAGAAGCCCTCCAATCTTGACAAGGATTTGTTACAGAGACCCGTGCTTATGCATGATGAAGCTGGGAGTGGAATAGGGAGGAGGAGTGCTGAAGGTGTTTAACAGGCAGGTTTGAGATACATTGTAGATAACAATATAATGGGACAGCTTAATCACAAGGAGACAAGTCAGGTGCTTCTGTGGGTGCTAAGCTCTCAGAGATATCTAATGTGAGGCCTTTTCAGACAAGTCACATAGCTGAGCTTAAAGGAATTGAGTTGTGAACCATGTCTTGGGACTTTTGTATGTTGTACTTTTGCGACAGACACCTGTATATCCTGGTTTAAGAGGAGAAAAAATAGAGGCATGGAATGAAAGAAATAACACAGAGTAAGTAAAACTGGCTCTAGGGTCGGAAGACACTGAAAAAATAGTAATATGCAGAAGCACTCCCAGGACTTACTCCAGAATTCCACTTTAAGGGATAAATCATAGCAGTTAATATTGACCACCTGGTTGTGACAAGGAGAATACAAGATGATCTGCTGCGTTCCTGGAAGCCTTATTCAAGTCTTTTCTCACAACAAAAGCTATTTACTACAACAGTTCTTGGGTCAAAGGAATCTTCATGTATTTTACAACAGGGGTAGCTTCACGATCACAATGCAATCTTCCCTTTAAAATCTTATGGGGCTGGGGATTTAGCTCAGTGGTAGAGCGCTTACCTAGGAAGCGCAAGGCCCTGGGTTCGGTCCCCAGCTCCGAAAAAAAGAACCAAAAAAAAAATAAAATAAAATAAAATAAAATCTTATCCACTTGAAGAGTAGAAAATCATGACTCTAAGGATGACTGAATAACGTATGTCTATGCATATGTGTTAGGAGGTTCCAATTATTATGCTCTTTTAGATGCCTGTTCTGGATACAGTTCCCCTATCAATTACAACTTTTGTTGTAATTTGAATACACTCTTCTCATGCTGGCTGACCCGGTGGTGTGCTAACAATAGCATTTGGCCAGCAGGTGAAATTTGAGTGATATTCAACTTAGCTGTGTAAAGACCAGTAATTGTTCGAAAATAACTTATGTGTCATAGTGTATATGTGTTGGGATGTGTGCGTGTATTGTTTTAATATGTTTAATTTGTTGTTTTAGCAACACTTATGTTGTTTTAAATTTAATTTCACTTGCTATTGTGTGTGTGATAGAGAAAGTGCCCATGGCACTAAGCATGTGTAAATGTTTCATGACAAATTTGTAAAGTACTAGGAGTAGAACTCAAGTTGCCAGGTTTGCATAGCCATCTTATCCTCTGTTTTTATTTTACTTTTTATAATTCTAGATTTATTATAAAGAGTACAACTTAGGAAAAACATATGTAGCCCAACATATCTCAACATGGGCAAGATGGTGGCAAAGAGCTTCCTAGCTTTTCCTAGGTACATCATCCTCCCGGTAAGTCAGTATGTTGGCCCATCAGAAGGTTTTCCTTAATTAAAATGAAGCAATGGTGGGCAGCCTCTCTGCAAGGCTTTCAGGAAATATTGGAAGAACCCACCTTAAGTACTAAGGAAGTGAAGCAAGCTCATTCAATGAAACTAATAGAAGAAAAAAGAACCAAGCCCTCATCCACTCTCAACAGAGTGTCTGAGACTCAGGAGAGATAATCATTCCTGCAGATTATCAGCTTACCTTGGTTTGGGGATATTTTTGAAAATACACAAAATGACTTGAACTTATGCCAAATTTGAGGTATTGTGTCATGAGTCCTTTTTGATTCTTCAGCATTGGTCTATACTCATGCTTCTTCCAAGATACCTCAATGCTCTTGCCTTCACGTATCCAAAGGTGAGCTCCTTAAGCCAAAATTTCATACTTCTTTCATATAATATCCGTAAACATTGTCCCTCCAAGCCAGCTCTCTTGCTTACATGGTATGTTACCATATATAAGGCCATCCTCTTGGTTCTACACAGCACAATGTCTAAGATAATACATTTCTTCTTCTCATTATATGCATAATTTTAGTTTCTCATCTTTCCTCATCATGAATACTAATATTCTTACCAGCAGACTGTCAATTTTAGAGTATCTGTGTGGGAGTATTCATGGACTGATAGTGAAACTAAGATTTGACCTGAGCTCTCATCAAGAGGGTAGGACTTATGCTCAAGTGGACCAGTTTGTAATGGATGAGATGGTAACATTAGGCACATTTTTTTGTGGTAGCAACAAAATCTGTATAGACTTCCTTTTTTCTCCTCTCAAATGTAATTACAGATACAACTGTGAAGTTTGTGTCATTGTTTGAGCTAAAGAGGGCAATGCACATCCATGCTCAATCAAGTGATATGGTTTAGAAAATGAGGGCTCTAGCAGATAAATCAAATGATGGATTTTGGCAGGGGTCGGAAATCTCATGTGACCTGATCAAAGCTGAGTGTATTGTAGGAAGATATGGAAATAGGATGGGCTCCTTCAGACAACTGAAGCTCTTACATCTATGTTGCCACCAACACGTACCTGGATTAGGCATAGTATAATCAACCCTCAAAGACACATACATTAATCTTAACCAGTCTTATTCATATTTAAAGGCACATTATAAACTATCCTATCCCCAGAAAAATGGTCAACAAACTAGAAAGTATTGTCATTACAAATGCCATTGACTCCATGGGCTTCACTTTCTTTTTCTTTTACATGGGAATGATTAAAATGGACTAGTTCGTCTGTTTACTTGATGAGCAGGAAAAATTGAGGAATGTATGTTAGGGTGTTCGTGTATAAATATATGAAGCATATCTGTTTATATGTGACTTCAGATGTGTGTTTATGTGTAATATATGTATTTATTTGTTGTCAATTTTATAAGGGAAGGATCCTTAGAATAAGCTTGGAATGTTGACCTATGTGGCAGTTGGTACTAGAAGTCAATTTCAAGCACAGAAACTGTCTTAGTCATTGTTCCATTTCTGTGAGGAGACACTATGACCAAGGCAACTTTTATAAAAGAAAGCCTTTGATTCAAAGGCTTGCTTACCATTTCAGAGAGTTAGTCCAGGATAGCCATGGTAGGAAGCAGGCTAACATATTGGTAGAGCAGTAGCCGAGAGCTTTATATCCTGTTCTACAGGCAGAAAGAGCAAGATTGGGCGTGGCATGGGCTTTAGGAATCTCCAAGACCACCCCTATTTTAATGGCCCTACACCTCCTCATCATTTCCAAATACTTTTACTACCTGGGGACCAAGCATTGAAACCTAGGAGCCAAGAGGAGCCATTCTTATTCAACCTATCACACAGCCTCAAAAGTTTTACTGCAGAAAATGTAAATCATTCTTGTAGAATCAAAAATTCTTGAATGTGGTCTCTTGGTAGTAGTTAAATATTTTCCCTAAGTCCTAATTATTTTACATTCTTTTGTACCAAGGTAAGTTTATGACCTAATAAATATCAGGTAACAAAGTTAGCCAACAATTAAAATCCACAGCAGGTGACATTACCTTATACTTGAATTACAGAGAGGGAGAATACTGTGGCAATACTGGGTGACAAAGTACAGAAAGTGTAAAGCAGAATCACCCTAAGACTTTAGCCAACTTATTAGATTCTATGAATTGTATACAAGACATAAATAAACTGAGTATAATTGAGACAGGAGAGGATTTTAGAGTAGACATCTCTCTGACTCCTTTATTTTGGGAAAAGTCTTGCTGAATTAAAGAATGGAGTGTTTTCTCTCCTGGACATTGGGTTTAAAGGCTTTTGTATCCATGGATGATTGCTGAGGCATAACTTGCTGTTTGCACAACTTACAAATGGCCCCAAGTCAAAGTTATAATTAAGGACCTTGTTATACCACAAAAGATTTTCAAATTTTAATCTATGACAACACACATGGAACTTAAATACTTTATTGATCAAACCCACTCCATTGAATTGAAGCTGGGAGAGCCCTGCTTCAATTTATCTCTCTCAGATTACATGTTTGTAGTCATGAATCTTTTGTAAGGCTCTTTGATCACTAAAAAGTAGCCTGGTATCACTGACTTTTCTGTGGTACTGTGAGGGCCAAGCCAGAGGTGCCAGTCTCCTGTGGCCTTTCATGTAGCTCTACAACAAGCCATGTTTGCATCTGTCCCAGCCTGCACAAAGTACCTCCTCAAACAGTGGCATTTCCAGTCACAATCTTTTCTGTGTCCTCATGTGCCTCCTTTTCCCATGATGGAAGCTGAGCTTTGATGTTGCTGATCCTAGGTCAGGCTGCCTTTTCTCTCTTCTTTGGGTGATGACTGAAGACTAGTAGATTAGATTGTCTTCATTCTCAGGGATCCCATTAGATGGAGCAGCAGAGCAGAGCTGCTAGCAGATCTCGGCTTCTAAGTGTTCACTTGGGCCTTGGTGGACAAGTTGGGGACATAGAAAAGTACAGGAATTCTTTTTTGAAGGTGTGAAAAGAGAAATAATTTCAGTATATGTTCAAGAGCAGATCAGAACTAGAGGATGATTTCATAAGTGTTTCCAAAGATGAAAACAACAGTGGCTAGAGAAATGGCTTAGTGAGTATGAGTATTGATTTTCTTGTAAGCACAAGGACATGGATTCAGATTACCAACAACCACAAAAGATATCAAGTGTGGCCATACACTTATAAGCCCATGACTGAAGTTGAGGTCAGGGGTAAGAGATAGGAGGATCCATGGATCAGTCGGCATAGTTGATAAAAAGGAGCTTCTGGCTTACTTAGAGATCCGTTCTCTGAAATAAGATGCAGAATGATAGAGTAAAACACAGGATGTCCTTCTCTAGTCCCTACAAATATAGAGATGCTTCCCGCAGACAAACATGCATACACTATCCACACACATACACACATACAAAACTAAGAAAGGGGAATGGTCTGTGTGTTCGGATGGAACCCCCTTCTTCAAATATGATTGTGTTATTCGTCTGGGCTTTATCCTCTTACTGAGTAGAAATAAATTTTATAGGCTCATCCTACAGACATCATGGAGTATATCTGTCTCATCTTCTTTTGTCCCCAGGTTTTTATCTGAATCATCCATATTGAGTTATAACTGATGTGCATATTTTAAGTGACAAATTGCTTTTCATATCATAGGTTTTATGGCTTGTTGCCACAACCATGATAATGAATTCACGACTCTTGCAAATTTTCTTAGATGCTTCAGACTCCCTCTCCATTGCCTCTTCCCATCCCACTTCTACCTTTAGGCAACTACATATCAGTTTCTCGTTAGTACAAGTGAGTTTATACTTTCCAGACTTTTGCAAAAATGGTCCACACTATGCAAGCTGCTCACCTCAGCCTCATGCTCTCAGGATGATTATCTTTGGATTTATCTATGCTGGATCTGTATCATTCATTCATCCACTCTTATTGCTGGATGACATTGTATATGATACAGTTCATTCTTCCAGCCTCCTCATAATGTACATTTCATTTTTTTCCACGTTGCAGCAATTCAAAATAAAGCTGTTTTTAACATTTGTGCTGGGGATTCTCTATGCTTTCATTTCTCATGATAAATGTGTAGGAGTAGACTAGCTATTTTTGAGTGGAAACATAGACCTAGAATAGGGTTCTATGAAATTACTTTGACGTTTTTAAGAATTTGTCAAGTATAACTGTACTTTTGGCTACTTTATTGGGTTCTTTTCCCTACCACCCTTCTCAATCCTTCCAACTCTCCAGCACTAAATAGGAGAGAAAGAAGGTTAGAGGGGAAAATAGCATTGATATGGTTAGGGACATCAAATTCCTTGTAGTAAGTGCAATCTTCGTTGTCAGGATATCTACAACCTGCAACCAGCAATCAAATAACATGCAGCAGCAGGAGGGGCAGCAGCAAGGGGAGCTGCAGCTGCCAAGTCTGGCATTTATATAGCCTCTAAATAGTCACCAGAATTCCAAACAGAAACAATCTTCAGCTGGCAAAATCATGTCCCTGCCATAGCATAAGACAAATCATAGTCAGCTGCTGTGGACAATCAAAGGCAGCCCCTTGTCCCACACCTGAGATTAAAACAAAACATGTTACTGCAAGAGTTCTGTGTTTTTAAAGAAACCAAATTTCTCGCTACAGTTAAGCATTATTTTACCAGGTGATAATTCTAAATCTACTCCATATAACATCCTGACTAGATTTGGGCATTTTTTGTTATTTTATTATCCCTTTTGGATAAATAAGGATAGCCCACAAGGCCATGTACATCTTTTGTTTCTAGCCACATATCAGATTCAAAGTTTCTATTAAAGAAAATAGAGGGGTTGGGGATTTAGCTCAGTGGTAGAGTGTTTGCCTAGCAAGTGCAAGGCCCTGGGTTTGGTCCTCAGCTCTGGGGGGAAAAAAGATATATTTAAAGAAAATAGAGATGGAGGATATTAATTGTGTGTGTTGTGTGTGTGTATTTGTGTGTGAGTTATATATGTTGTGGTATGCAAAAGAAGGAAAGAGAGGAAGAGAGAAAGAAAAGAAAGAAAGAAAAAAAGAAAGAAAGGAGAGAGGAAGAGAGAAGAAGGAATGAAGCAGGGAAAGAAGAGAGAAAAGAAAAGAAAGAACTTTCATAGATTATCAGAATCAGATAGCAATATATTAATATAAATTAATATTCCTTATCTATATTCTGTAATGTAATAAAATGTATTTTATGTGTGTGATGCATGTATGTATGTATCCATGTTTTTGCATGTTTTAGTCCATTTGTTGTGGGTACCTGTGAACAGGTGTTGAGGCCATATATTGATGTCCAGAATCATCCCTGTTCACTCTTCCACCTTATTCTTTGAAGCAGGGTCTCTCAGTCAAACTCAGAGCTCACAGGTGGGGAAGATGTCGCTAGCCAACTGGCTCTACAGATTCTCTATTTTTGCCTTCCACAGCTTGACTTGCAAACATGCAGTTTCAGTATTCATCCAGTATTCATGTATGATTCTGAAGATACTAATTCTGCAGTGCTCATGATTGCCTGGCAAGGTTTTTCATTCCTGAACCATGTCCTAACTCCAAAAAGTGAATATATATTGCCCTTCATTTTTTCAGAAATCCATAAATGTTTCTCATAAGTTGACTAGAATGTGTATAGGTATTTTAAAACATATTTAAAATCTATCTTCATGCAAAAGAATCAATGTCTTGGAATTTTAATCCCAAATTTCCATCCGGAAGTCTCATTGGCATCCTCTGACAATTTATCACAATCTAAACACTGCCCGGAGAAACCAATGACAAGTCTTTACAAGTGAAAGATTTTTAAAAATTACTTCTTTTATTTTTGAGATTATAATTGGATGACATCATTTCCCCTTCCTTTTTCCTCCCTCTAAACCGTCTCAGATATTCCTAGTTCTCTTTTGAAGATCTCTTTTTTCATTAATTGGTACATACTCATGTATTTACATATCTAGTCCTAAACATAATCTACTGAGTCTGTAAAATATTATCTGCTTCTATTTTCAGGGATGACCATTTGGTATTTGATAACCAATCGGTGTGCTTTTCCTTGGAGAAGCACTCTATCCTCCACTCTCATCATTCCTCGGTTGCTTGTAGTTCTTTGTATGGTGTTGAGTCCCTCCATAGGATTTCCCCATCCATTTTAACAAGTTCTACTGGTGTTGTCTTGTTCAGTTTATGTTCAGACAGTCAGGTTGATAATATTTTATGCACGTTGGTTCGGACATTGCAATCTCACAGCATGCTCTCTAATCTTCTGTCTCTTACAATCATTCAGTCTTGTCTTCTGCAATGTTCCTTGAGCCTGTGGGAGTTGTGAAGTACATATGTCCTGTGGGACTCAGTTCCGCAAGTCTGCATTATGATTGGCTTTGGGTTTTGGTAATGCTCATCATCTGCAAAAATAGTTTCCTTCACGAGGGGTGAAAACTATACTTATCTGTGAGTATAAGGAAAAGTTGCAACTGTAGCTAGAGATTATGCTGCTATAGTAAAGAACCAGTTCCAGTTTTTCCTTCAGGACCCATAACTTTAGTATCCCTGGGTAATTGACTAGGGTGCCATACTTGATTTCCCCCTTGTTGAGCAGGCCTTAAGTCCAATTAGAGAGCTGTTTGTTGTCACTAAGGTATGCAGGCCACTACTGCATGCTTAGGGTTATGTCACATGGCAGGTTTTAATGTCTCGGTTAAAAAAAAAATGGTGATTACTAGCCTGGGCTTAAAACGTGATTCGAATCTACACAATCTACATATCCCTGATAGTTCTTTTATGGCAGAAACCCACTATGCTTTCTATAGTAGCATCTAGCTGACTGTCCATAAGGCCAGGTATAATTGCCTAGAGCATCAGTTGCTGTAACTTTCATACTGTATCCCTGGCAACCAGATTTGGTAAAGAAAAGAAGCAAGATCCTAGCAACTGAGTTATTTGTTTAACATGCATTATAAATACTGTTGCCAACTCAATTAAACAAGAGTCTCTTCATTTAAAGACAAAAAGAGGCAAGGTGGAAAAGAGGAGTAGAAGGAATCAGGCTACTGTCAGGGCCTATTTCTTAGTCAAATGAAGAGCCTGTCCTCTTCAAAAGTGAGATTTGCATTTGCTTGAACTCAAAGCAGTCATGGGTGGTGGGGCAGAAGATTGGGTTCCTAGAACCGAGACTAGTTCACCTTTAACATGTCTTCTTTTTTCCTTTAATTCCAAGGCTAGAAAAATAGAGATAATTATGTGCTGAATCATCTGCTCTTCTGTCATGGGTAGGATGAGTCAGGTCTTTTCTAGGCAGATAAGCCCACTAAGAGAGAAAATTTGGGGGGTAAAAGAGTACCATCTCAAGTCTCTGTTGTTCTGAGACTGTTGTGTGTGTGTGTGTGTGTGTGTGTGTGTGTGTGTGTGTGTGTGTATTTCTGTCCAGCTATGCTTCTTCAGATACTAAATAGCACAACCTTATGCCAGGACAAAGAAAGGGAGTCATCAACATCTTCTCAGATAGTACTTAGAGCAGTAGGGAGAGAGTCTGAGATTTCAGGGGATCATAGAGATCTTACACATGTTCTCTGTGGCAGTGTAGGAAAGTTAAATGTTAGGGAAAATACATTAACAAACTCATTTTTATTTTGTGGAAGTTACAGAGAGCAGAGGGAAGACAGTATATGTGTATGAACTAAGTATATGCAGGTACCAGTGGAACCTAGAAGAGGTAGTCAAATCCTTGTAACTGGAATTACAAGCAGTTGTAAGCTACTCAATGTGAATGCCGGGAACTAATCCTAAATCTTCCACAAGAGCAGTAAGTGCTCTTAAGTAATGAGTGAGTCCTCCAATCTAAGGATGGGGTCTTTAAGGATCAGAAAAGTTAAGTGAGCAGGAACTGATGGAATGTCTAGGCTAATATATCTCACCATACAAATACCAGAGATGGGTGCCAGAGCCTTTCTGATGAATTCAGAAAATGGAAATGGACCTGAAGATGTTTTGCTTGAAGCATCTTCATTTATTATCCAATAAAGTATTTATTATCCATGCATTTATCTCAACAACATTTGGCCAAGGTGAAAAGCAAAACACTGGGTGTAATGTTTTGCAGACTCCATCCGCAACTATAGCCTAGTGTTAAGATATAGGCATAGTTTTATAATTATTAAGATATAGTGCAGATTGAAAGGTAGCTCAGCAGTAAAGAGCACTTACTTCTCTTACAGAAAACACCCAATTTGGGTTCCCTGTCAAATTCTGTTCTCTGCAGTCACTGCCCCCCTACACACACACACACACACACACACACACACACACACACACACACACACACACACACACACACACATTTGACTTTCTTACATGTGAATAAAAGAGAGTTAGCCTAATTTCTGTCACTGTGACAAAATAAGAAAGCAACTGCTAGGAAGAAAAGAGAAAAGATTACCTCTTGATTTCAGATACTTCTGCCCAGGTTCATTTGGCTTAATTTGTGTGATGAGTAAGAAAATGTCACAGTGGGAAACACATGGTTGAGTGAGGTTGTTGATGGAATCGTAGCCTGAAAGCAGAAAGAAAAAGGGAGGAAGTGACTTGGCACAAGTTTTACCCTGAAGGGGGCCCTGCTTTGTTCAATTTAATCTAACCTTTCAATGGCCCATTCATCTATTATTATTATTAACATAATTGTTATAAACCTTAATAGTGTTAAAGCCTTCATGATCCTGTTACATTTTCTGAATAGCAGCACCAACTGAAAACAACTCTTTAACATATAAACTGTAATATGATGTCATTGTCTATGTGGCTTTATGTGTGAAGGTCAAGTTCAGGCCACAGACACAAGTGCATCTTAGGCAAATGTCCACTGGGAAAAGCAAATCAAAATGAAGTATTTTTTTTACGATACTCTGCTAAACTGTTTCTATATAATTTATCTCACTTAATCTATTCTTCAATTCTATGCCATGTACGTGATTCTCTTCCCCCAGCAGACAAATAAACAAATAATTTTGTCAAAGTCAAAACCCTAGGTTAGACTGTAACCAAGCTCTGAAATCAAGGGTCAATGACAAAGCTTCTAGGCATTTGATATTTATATTTGAGAAATTATGACAAAATAGAAGAAGACACCATTTCATGTATAAATACTAATTCTGGCTTTTTGCGGAGCTTCCCCACAACAAATTCTCCTCCACATTGTTAGCCCATGAGTTCAGGGGCTGACTATTTTGGTGACACATAAAGAGACTGAAACTTAGATGCACTAAGTTCCATTAGAATATCCACTATCTGGCTTATTTATCCCCCCACACATACACATATACACACACAAATGGAGAACCAGCCATCCTAAGAAGAGATTGTGCTTATAGAGAAACACCTGAGTCCTGTTGTCATTTCCATAGTACATCAGACATCTTAGCAGAGAAAAGAAGAAAGCCACCCAGAGAAACTAGCATGTCTGCAGGTGGGGTGCAGGTGGGTGACACTTCTCCTGCCCCTGAATCTAGCCTACGAGCTTGTGACAAAGCAGGCATTTTTACTGTGCGGGAACTAAAACAAACAGAAAATTATAAAGTGCACAAAAGGATTTTCCACACTGCTGAGCCTTGCAAAGTGTTCACACTTGAATTCCCCTCTTGGAATTTATTATCTCAAGACAGTATTTGCTTTGGAAGCCAGGGCGGCTGAGCTGCAAATGTGTGCTGTTGTGACTGGAACTTCCTGGGTATGGGGTACAAAGGGTACAGCTTTCAAAAGCCTGTCTTGCTGTTTGCAAACTCTTTGAATATATGCACCTCTTACTTTTGTCTTTGGCAAACACAGGACCTGATGGAAAACACTATTTGGGGACACTTTCCTGACCATCTGTTTCGGTGGTACTATATTGAAAAGTCTCCTTTGTCTTTACTTGAACTCATATCACTTGAGTTCTTTAGATCACTCTCTAGTCTAAAGCATCTTATTTAGAGTGTGAGGGCTACACAGCATCCAGGGTCCTAAAAAAAATCTGTTTAGTCTGGTTATCTTCTGGTCCCTTCCACTCTGTGTTCTTTACTTTTCTTGCCTTGTTTTCTTTCTTCTTGCACCCTCAATCCTGCTTGTCATTTAGTGTCCGAATTCTTGCCTTTTCGCTAAGGTTTATGAATCCACAAAATGCCTAACGAGCATTCTTTTTCTTTGTTCCTAGTGATCATTGTTTTCTGTCCCAGTCATCTGACAGCTAATCATGCGGTCTTCCTGGCATCTCTTCCATTTACTTTATTTTTATTGATTAACATATAGCTTGTGATTTTTTAATTTCATTTTTTATTTTCCTTGGATATTCTATACATTAACATTTCAAATGTTATCCCCTTTCCCCCTTTCCCATACTCCCTTCCCCTCCCCCTGTTTCTATGAGGATGCTCCCACTCCCACCTCAACACCCTGGCATTCCCCTATATTGGAAAAAGGGACCTTCACAGGACCAAGGGCTTTTCCTCCTATTGATGCTAGACAATGCCATCCTCTGTTACATATGTGACTGGAGGCATGGGTTTCTCCATGTGTTCTCAAAATTAAAATTGTTCTAACTATTTAGCTTTTTACCTGTGAACAGAATGGTCACTCTTTCAGATCAGGACTTCCTGTTCTTGACTTTAGTAGCAATAAACATTCATCTTCCTGAAAGGTGTCTTAATAAAAGTATTTCATTAGGTGACTGGCAAATGCCTGATAGAAGTATGTGAATGAACGACCACAAAATGGGAGGAAGACACTTGTCCTAGTTCCTTCCCTGTTCTCTAGCTGTTGCTTCATAATTAGCCAAATGGAAACTGTTCTTAATACTCATTCCAAGTCCAGGCTCACCTATGGTCTCACAAAAATTTGTTAAGTGTCTCTGAGAATAGAGGGGGATGACTCAAAAGACGAACCAAATCCCTGAAAACTACAACTGTTTTAATTTGATACTGGAGGTAGTAAGGTAAATTTTAGTGTCCATATATAGTACAATGATACTGATTAGGTTGCCTTTTTCAAATTCATTAGTGCTGTTAAATTGACCTTTTGCTATTGTAGCAAAATTATTTTGATGAAAAATGAACATATGATTGAACATAGTTTGTGTATTGGCAGTTAAAGAGAATTATATGTAAGGCTCTATATAATCAGGACAAAGGTAAATGAAGATCTCTTATATATCCTTGTGCCCTAAAATAAAGACCATTTATCAGTGTCCAATTAGAAGTTGGATATTACAATATCTAAAGGCATGCCATGAATATAATCCTGGTTTCTACAGATTACTAGGCATCAGAGAATCCTCTTGGTTAAAAGTTTGGGTGTCAGATCAAGAATAACATTGCAAATATTATTCAGTGTGCAAAAGGAGAGGGTTGTTATGCAGTGCTTCTAGGTGTCAGCATATATTCCAGCCTTGATTCCAGGCAAGCAACACTGACTAGTTAATTCTAGAATGAGCATTACTCTGAGATACACAATTTAGCCAATATAGGAACAGAGGTCCTGGTACCTTAATTTACCCTTTGAAACATAATACATACATCACTAACATCTCACCTTCCAAGTGGGAAGCAGTTCATTGGACAAGCAGATGTATTAATAAATGTCTCTTTGAGAAAGACCATCTGTCATTGAGTTCTTTATTACACCCAGTACCATGCTGATTAAGGCAGAAAGACCTAAGACAGAACCATTAGCTATGAGAATCACACTCTGTGATGGCATACTACATATGCCATATTCAAATCTTCATCCAGTAGAAGGGTATATTAAAATACATGCTTCAGGCACCTCTGGAATTATCAGAATCTCTAGAGGGGAAACAGTTGAAGATCAAGAATGTACATTTCAATAAGGAATCAAAGTGATTTCTCCCAAGCTGAAGTGTGCACTACTCTAGGGAGAATTATAAGTTTGATACCTGAGTATGAGGAGAACTTGCCTACAGGTTTGTGACTCGGTGGATGCCTGAGAAGCCACCACCAGAAAAGTAAAAGAAGCAAAATAGTATAAGTCAGAGAACTTGAGAGACTAGATCCCCAATACTATCGCCTTAATTTGGGGTATAAAATGAATTCTATATTTGTGCTGTGTGGATATGACATGTTAAAATTAAAATTCATTAAATGATATTCAATAAATAATGAGTGACTAGGAAACGTGCTCCTATGACAGGCAGGATCAGGAGGGACAGACAGTGAATATGAAATAAATACTCAAAGTCAGAAAAGGATACACTTTTTTGGTAAGACTCACATTACAAAGGAAAGATGGAGAAGGCTATGATATCATGATGCTGTTTCTAGGCTTCTGTCAAGCTGGAGACCCTGAAAATAGTATAGGGATAAAGAAAATACACATATACTGGGGGCTGATATTGTTCAATGGTGATTAAAAAATATTACAGTATACTTCAGGCTGTCAAAAACAGTCACAGTAACTGGTATTTAATCTTCTTTTTCTGCCTGACTCTCTTCGTGATCACCTACGCAACCAGTGAGGTAAACCTGTAGGCATGCATGAGGCATGACTGTACGGGTGTGTTCACAGAAGTTTAACTGAGGGCACAAGTCCCATCCAGATTGTGGATCCCATCATATCATGATCTGGGGTCTCCCAGGTGAGACAGACAAATGACTATTTTCTCCCTTTCTCTGTTTACTGACCGACTATGAAAGACACAACTCTCTTCTGTGATGGGTCTCAACCATCTTGACGTCCTGCCCAAGCCCATGGGCTAAGCTGCACTGAACATAATGAACCCTGACAATATGAGTGAAAACAAATACTTCCCCTTGTATGACTTTCCTGTGGAGATTTTGTTACAGTAACTGAACGTTATCAGTATTTAACCAATCTCTTTGGATTTCACCTTCCTCCTCCATTAGATGTAGAGGCTGGATGACTTGAACTTTCAGACAACAAACAGCTTTTTATGAGTCTCTGTTATCAATTATCTGTGATCTTGTGAGAACCTTCCTCCTCTGCCCGGAATAAAGTCAATTTTGCTTCCAGAGCTCTGAGGATGTTAGCTGGAGCAGAGTATCTTGAATAGTTGAATAGTCTCCCTGCTGTGACTGGAGAGAAAGCTTAAACCGTCTTTAGGTTTTCACACTTGCACATCTCATCAGTCTACTCTGTTTCCTGGAGCTTCACCTAACCATTTTTCATGTTTAGCATCCTTTGTGCTATCTTTCCTGAGTTGCTCACGTCCAGGTTTCTCATCCCCTCTAAATCAATTCTTTTTGTTATGTTAAAAAAGAGGATTTTTAAATCAACAGCTACAAACAAAAACAAAGCAAAAACACTCACCCACAGACTTACATAACAGATCATGTAGGGGGAGCATGAAGGTTTAATAAGGCATGAAGTCTGGAGGAAAAGAAAATTAGAGGAAGTAAATTGATTCTTATATTGGTTGGATTTCATAAACTTAGGGAAATTATAACAAGTGGTCTTGACCTGTGAGTTCCTGAAATCAAAAATTTTCCACTGAACTGAAACAATCTCGTTAGTCTATATGGGTAGGATTTTAAAACCTTTAAAGTTGATATCCTCTGTGTCTTTATCTCAGTCTCTGTGTCTCTGTATTTACGTGTCTCCCTCCCTCCCTCCACCCTTCCCTCCCTCTCTCCCTCTTTCTCTCCCTTCTAGAGCAGATTCTTCTAACCTCTAAGTATCTGTGTTGGAAATTCTGACCTCGTTTTTTTTTAACCCTTACAAACTAATTGGCCCTTCTCTCTGTTCTGCTTATTCACATGAGCACCTCTAATCATTCCTGCTGTGACTTCCTTGATGCTCTGCTCACAGAGCATAGGTTCTCCTTTCCACTGCTGAGGAAACTCTTGTCAAGATAGATGGGATTTTAGACTTCTGCAGCACAGCCCCTCTCCATCTGCTTTGGAAACAGCTCACAGATCCTTCTTGGTGTTTCAGATGTAATCATCAATCTCCTGCTAGAAGAAATTAAAAGGTGTTATTCGTTTACTGGGGAGGTGGTTCTACAGTTTCGACCCCTAATTTGCTCTCTATTCTTGTGCTTTGCCCATGGTATCTGACTAAAGGCTTGGAAAGGTTTCTTTTATATTTTGAGACTTGCTGCATGAAAAATAGTTTCATTCCATTACTGTCACATTGGGTCATATTTATGAAAAACAAACACAGCTACTTTGTAGCCCCACTTGTATCTGTCTGCTATCTTCCAACCACGGAGCTGTGCTCCGCAATATCTGTTTCTCACTAATGACTGGTGAGATCCCTGAGGATTTCCCGTGGGAAACGGCATGGACTTAGTTATAGTGAGCTGACTCCTTCCCTATTTCGGAGGGTAGTACAAGTGCCTCTAGAGCATAAAGGGATTGGCTCCCTAAAATGAAGATGGGGGATAAGAATTGTCTGTGAAACAACTGGTCAGTGAAGCATGAAGTTCTCTTTAATTAAGTTTTTGAAACTATTCAATAACTAAAATGTCTGAACTTTAGACCATAGTAGAATTGATACAAGGGTGATGAAGGAAGACTGGTGAGAGTTGGAACCTTGGCGAGGTCACAGCTGAACATTAGTGTCATGAGGTCAGAGACAGAGCCTGAATCTTGGTCTGCAAACATGTCTCAGCACCTTTGGCTCCTGTGGCATTGGCAGAATTTTTCAGGAGAAAAAAAACAATATAAAATCTTGTTACCATTTTCTTAGCTTGGTACCGTTGCAAGAGACGCAGCCATAAAGGCACAGGGAATCACAGTGTAGGGCAGACAACAGGATTCTCCTTTTATTTTCCTCTTTCAGGACACTATGGTAAAGTTCTATAATAAGGAAAGAGAGAGGGAGAGGGAGAGGAAATGGGAGAGAGGAAGAGAGGAAGAGAGGGAGAGAGGGAGGTGAGAAATTTACACTGACAGATAAGGTATATGTATATAACATGATATATAAGTCTATATCATGCAAAATGTCTAAGTTGTGTTAATCAACATATGCATTCTCTCAGATTTGTCTTTTTGTGTGTGTATTTAGTAATTTTGAGCTACTCTCAGAAGTTTTAAGAATGCAACACTAGATTGGCAGGTATGATGGTATATTCCTGTCATTCTAGCACTTAAGAGGTGCAGCAGAAGGATCTTGGATCAATGTCAATATAGGATGGATAGTGATTAAAAAGATATCAAGAAAAAAAAGATATCAAGATAGCCTATGCCAGATAAGAAAAAAACTGTGTTTTATTTAAAGCAATATACTTTTAACTGTAATTACCATGCTATAACTTTTCTATTCATTACTGTCTTTATTCTGTAATTAACATCTCCACATTGTCTTGTACAAGCCATCCTAATACCTGGTCATAATTCTAATGAATTCTGATCACTACGTCATTCCTGACTTATTTGACTTAACACAATGTAGTCACAAGGAACTAAAACTAACTAACATCACTAGTATGTGAACCAAAATTGAAATCATAGACATCATCTTACTCCAATAAGAACAGATGATCTATACCATTTATCTATGCCATTAAATGGTATGGATATTTTCATAATATTAATTCTTCTAGTCAAGGGACATGGTCTTCCTTTCCACATACTCATTGCTGCCTTGCTTTTTTTTTTTTTTACAATGTAACCTAATCCTCCTTTCATTGTGACTAACAGTACTCATATTCTAGATCTGGACCCAGTACCTCATGACCTTGAGAAGTGGGCATCCTTTCTAGTTAAGTCAAATGTACTGCATCAATTACCAGAAGCATTAGTCATGTCCAGTTACAATGCAGTGCTTATACAGTACATGCTAAGCTTCACTCAACCATCTAAGACAAACTTCCAGGGTAAGTGAAATATCTGTTTTGCTTCTCAAATTTAAACCAGATGAGTATTGGGGAGAGGCAAATATCTGGCTTCTTGAATATTGATGTTGCTCCCCTGGCCATTTATATTTCCATTCCGAACATGGGGACTTGACTTGGCATGCTATGTAAGTTGTAGCATCTCATTATTAGTGATTCCTCCTGTATATCCCTAGATAATTTAAAGGCATCCTTTGGGAGAATAGATTCTGAGATCCTACATCTTGGGACCTGTCTTATTAATCCTATGGCTAGTCATTCGACTTGACACAAACTAGGGTCATATGGGAAGAAGCGTCCTCCACTGAGGACTGAGGGGAGCCATTACATGGCTTGTAGATCAGTCTACACAGCATTTTCTTGATTGATGAGCAAGGTGAGAGGACCCAGGACATGCTATGGCGGAGAGGTGGTCCTGCGTAGTAGCAGAAAGTAAGCTGAACAACCCAGGTAGAGCAATCCAGGAAGTGACATTTCTTCATAGCCTTTGCTTCAGTTTCTGAATCCTGGTTCCTGTCTTGAATTTCTGCCCTGATTACCCTTTCTGGTGGGCTGTAACTTATAAGATAAAATAAGCCATTTTCTCCCCAAGTTGCTTTCAGTCCTGGTGTTTATCACAGCAATAGAAAGCAAACTAGGGCATCCGTGAACCCTGGATGTTGCACCTGGTGTGTTTCCTAAATTTTATATCTTGGCTTAGTCATCATTCAAATGTCGTTTTTAAAAATAATTTTTCAACAATCCAATTGGTACTACAGTGGGAGTTTGAGCAAAGATTTAAAAATTTGACATTCATTTCTACTTGCTGTTCTATAATACCGACCACTGTCCTGTGTTCAGAAGACTTCCAACTTCCCATTTATTTAGATGGTTTGCTCCTCTCCTCTCTTCACCTCTCCTTTCCTCTCCTCTACTCTCCTCTTCTCCCCTCTTCTATTCTCTTCTCTCTCTCTCATTCTTTCTCTCCCCACTTCCCTCCCTTCCCCTCCCCTCTCCTGCCCTCTATATGAATTTTATACAGAGAAACTTCAAGTAGGCCCTACCAGTCTATGCAAAACACAAACAAAACAAAAAATCATAACAAAAATCAAACAAACAAAAATTAAAATAACAGGAAAAATAAAACAAGGGATATGCAGAAAGGCTTCAATAGAACCAAACAAGTTTTACTTCATTAACAAAAACAAAAACCAGAAAAACAAACAAAAATACAAAGATTCTATCATTCCACAGATGCACCAATTTCCCCTAGAATTAGCCGAGGTCTGATGCAGTTGGTGCCAGTTGTCTTTGCTATAGGATATTTTTCATTTCTGATTTCTCATAAAGCAAGGAGAGGAACAGCAAGAAGAGAGGAAAGGGAAGTGGATGAGAGGTACAGAAGGAAGGGGAGAGAAATGAAGGAGAAGAACAGAATCAAAAGAAGAGGAGGATGGGATAACAGGAGAGTGAGGGGGCAGGACAGGAAAAGGCAGAGCAAGAGAGGAGAGGAGAGGAGAGAAGAGGAAGAGGAGAGGGGAGAAGAGGGGAGGGAGAGGGAGGGGAGGGGAGGGGAGGAGCGAGGAGAGGAGAGGAAAGGAAAGGAGAGGAGAGGAGAGGAGCAAACCATCTTCATTCAGCGATCTCCCTACCTGGAAAAGTCAAAATTACCTGGGAACATTGAACATCATGCAAGCTAATGGCTTTTTCTCTTATAGGTGGAGAGTGGCCAAGTAACATTCAAAAGAAAATTGCCTTCACACTTTAAATCCCTATTCTATTAATAAGCTTATGGATAAGATGTCAACATTTTAAATGATTGCAGTTTTATAACTTTTAAATTAATTTACACTCAAAAGAACTTGACTTAATCCACACCATTGCTTCTAACTTGTTAGATTTTGTTTCTGTGGTAATCAAACCTTACAAAGTTTCCTGAACCAACCCGTGGGCAACTCAGCACATTGTTTGGGCTTCTGTTATAATATTTAAAACAACTTGCTGTACTGCTAAGCATTTAGAACAGCTCTGAAAGGGAAAAATCTGAACCTGGTTTTTGTTTTATATTCCCTTTTGGGTATTTAGAGCAGTACTTTGGTCATAGGACCATCTCCATAAGTGTTTCTGGGTCAATAACCTACAAAAACAGGATGGTGATTGTGCCAGCAGCGTTAGTGGTGGTTTCAAGGTGTGTGTGTGTGTCTGTGTGTGTGTGTGTGTGTGTTGTATGTATATATGAGAAAGAGACAGACAGAGAGAGAGTGTGTGTGTTTGTGTGTGTTCTACCACTGGATTACATTCCCAGCTCTCCTCCTTTATAAACCTCATCTTGCCATGCAGCTCAAAATAGCCTCAAACTCTCAATCCTTCTCCATCTAGTCCTGAAGTATTGCAGTTGTAACCATGGGCCACATCACTCCTCTTCCTTTAGGCTAAGACCACATGAAGCATATACCTCAATGCATGGCTTAAAAAGTATTTATTCAATAAATTCCTATTTTTGTTATATACTTAACTCTTTTTTTCACTTTGTTACAATGAATTTTTTTCATTTTTGAGATTATAATATAATTACAAAATTTCCCCTTTTTCTTTCCTTCATCCAAACTCTGCCATGTACCCTTCCCTACACTCCTTCAAAGCCATGGCCCCTAATTTCATTAATTTTTATCTCATTCATAAACGTTTATGTATGCCCATATATGCCTAAACATAACCTGTTCCAAGTATGTATATTTCAGGATTGTTTGAAAAATCCTATCAGAGAGACTTTATGAATGTTAGCTTCTGCCATATCCAGGAGACAAAACTCTCACAACAAACTTCCTGTTCTTAGAATCGTTTTGACCCCTCTTCTGTGATGTTACCTGAATCTCAGTTATGGGGAATGTTTTGTGCATGTATCCATTGGGGATGGACTTCAAAATTGTGTATTTTGATTGGTTGTGGTTCTCCATATTGGCCTTTGTCTGTTCCAAAGAGAAGTTTTCTTCATGAGGGATGGAAAGTATTTTTACCTCCTTATATTTACTTTTACTTTATAGCAGCACGATTTCTGTTGGCTGTGTGAGGTGCTGGTTCAAATCTTTGCTCTGCACTGCTTAGTTCTTTAGAAATTCAAAGTTCTTGGCTCAGCCTCTTGGGTTGTCCTGCCTTTTATAGGTACAATAAATCTGATAACCATCAAGAGCTGTTAAACAACATACAGTGATAAAAAATAGTTCCCTTTGCTGACATTAGGTGTTTTTTAAAATAGCTCAATAAATTCTGGTCAACAGAAACTCTTTGCAATTTCAAAAGTCAAAAAGTGAACTGTTGACACAGATCTGGGCAGGCGAGAAATAAATGGGCCTCTAGCTCCCCAGAAATACATGCTATGTGCTTTTGAACATGACCAGCCACTGACTGTTCTTGGCTCTGTGCTGCTGTAATAGAGGTTATGCAAGCTCTTAAGGTTACAAGAGGGGTTGTAGGAGGGAACTTGTTTGCAAGGTGAGCTATCTGCAGGAGGCATAATGGGTAGGGGTGGGAGTGGTAAGTGGGAAACTTTGACAGAAAAAAAAGATTCGATTTTGAATTTCTTTTATCAAGTTCTTTGGAAGAGGAGTATATGTAACTCCAGCCAAGATTTGGCCACCAAATGAGGACCAGCTACTGATTCATTTCTCTGTTCACTTATTATTATTATTATTATTATTATTATTATTATTATTATTATTATTGTTGTTGTTGTTGTTGTTGTTATTGTTATTAATTATTACTATTATTCACCCACCTTGCATACAGGAGCCGACTCCTCTTCTTGAAATATTACTTTCACACCCTCTTTCTTATGATTGTCTATTTTTAAATTTTACCCAGCATAAAAGAAGTGGGCATACCAACCTGAGAGTGCTGAAGCCAAATATGTGTCAATGGTCTACTCAGCCTGGTGATTTTGAGCAGGTTGCCCAAACTTTCTTGGTCCATTCTCTCCTTTGGAAGCATAGGATTTTCTGTGTATATCCAAGGAAAGGTACCTGGATATACACAGAAGACCTGACTCATTTTCAAGCCTTGTTATTTCTCTTAACTACTTAGTTTGTGCATAACCAATCTCATATCATTCTAAAGCATAGTATGGAGAGATAAACCATTTTTATCTGCATAGTATTTATTAAGGTATCCTTTGGGTGATTTAGACAGAACACAGATTTCCAGTTCTATTCTTTCACATCTTGCCTGTATTTCCTGCCTTGCAGACCTTAGGTAGACTTTGAATTTGCTGGCTCATATACCTGTGTTGCTTCGTTTTGCTTCTATATTGATTTCACTTTTATGAACTTAACTTCCCCCAAAAAACTACCATTTTAATTCTCTCCCTTTCACCTCTTTTCACTGGTTCTTTCCTTTAAAAAAAAGAAAAGAAAGAGAAAATAAAATAGAAAAAATTTACACTGGCAAGATGCCTCAAAGTGTAAAGGTATTTTCCCACAGGACTCAGACTGATATCTGTGATATACCTGGTAGAGGGACCAAATATAATCTTTGGTCTTGCTGTAGCACCAGCACATACACACATGCACGCACACACGCACGCGCGCGCACACACACACACACACACACACACACACACACACACACACGAGAGGGAGAGAGAGAGAGAGAGAGAGAGAGAGAGAGAGAGTCAATCACATGCATACACACATACATGTAATAAAAATATTTTTCTCCCAGATTTAATGGTTTATTACTGTTTTATCATAGTTTTAGTATTCAGTCGAAGAGTAGTGGATTCTAAAAGCAACATTGTGAACTAAACTTGGTAAAATTTCAATCTTGAACATCAAAACTAATAATCAAGAGTTGAAATAGTCTAGTTCCAGTTCTTCTGCTGGAAAGATATCAGCCTCTTTGTGCTTCATCATTCTCCTTTTGTTCAATGGCTTAAAAGATAGAATATGGGCTGAAGCACATCAGAAAACATGCTATTTGTGCAAGAATTGTTATAGAATGGTAGAATGCATTAGCAAATGAAACAGGCCTGAGGCAACATCACAGAGTGCTTTTAGGAGTAGGGTTAATAGGAGGAGCATTCCGTCGTTTCATCTTTTTAAGTATTTTGCATGCTAAACCAAACGTGCATTACCAGTTGAATTCAAATCTGCTCCTATGAGTCTTTCAATAGTGTGAGCTCTCTCAATTCTGGACGAATGTTTAAATGCTTACTCTTCAACTTGGACTCTGTCTCTGTTGTAATGTATTATCATATCCATTCTTCCATGTCTCTTTTTGGGTATTTTGCTTAAACTCCTTCATCTAACTCGACTCATGCATATTATGTTTACACGGTGTTCCTTAGATCATCCCCAATAACATTTACCACGTGCTTCTGCCCACACTGCATTTCAGCAAAAGCCCGATGACATTTGATTTGAAGAACGAGAAAGATTACAGAGAAATAAGAAGAACTACAAGAAGTGCAAACATCTGAAAGAGAATAGGAAGGCTGTATGAGAGATATCTGGTCTTTGGGAGAAGGTCAGGACTTCCTCTGGACTTGGCCTTTGATACAGAGTGTAATACAGGTTTCCAGAGCTGGATGGAGTCAGTAATTATCTGACTCAGTGTGTTCCAAAGCATGAAGACACAGAGGCCCTTCCCACTGTCACAGCTGTGCACTTTAGTATGTATGGGGGAAGTGGCTGTGCACACTAAAGTGTGTTAGAAGAAAAAATACTCATCTTCCCTATACAAAGGTAATGAATAAGTTTTTTTTTTTACTCATTAAATGTAGGAAAGGTTGCTTCTTTAAAGAATAGGCAGGATATGGAGGTAGAAAAAATAAAACTATGAAAGTGCTATTTATATTTGGCAAAATCCCGTTTTTTTTTATCTTTATTAACTTGAGTATTTCTTATTTACATTTCGATTGTTATTCCCCTTCCTGGTTTCCAGGCCAACATCCCCTAACCTCTCCCCTCTCCTTCTATAGGGTGTTCCCCTCCCCATCCTCCCCCCATTACCACCCTCCCCCCAACAATCATGTTCACTGGGAGTTCAGCCTTGGCAGGACCAAGGGCTTCCCCTTCCACTGGTGCTCTTACTAGGCTATTCATTGCTACCTATGAGGTTGGAGCCCAGGGTCAGTCCATGTATAGTCTTTGGGTAGTGGCTTAGTCCCTGGAAGCTCTGGTTGGTTGGCATTGTTGTTCATATGGGGTCTTGAGCCCCTTCAAGCTCTTCCAGTCCTTTCTCTGATTCCTTCAACAGGGGTCCCGTTCTCAGTTCAGTGGTTTGCTGCTGGCATTCGCCTATGTATTTGCTGTATTCTGGCTGTGTCTCTCAGGAGAGATCTACATCTGGTTCCTGTCGGCCTGCACTTCTTTGCTTCATCCATTTTATCTAATTGGGTGGCTGTATATGTATGGGACTCATGTGGGGCAGGCTTTGAATGAAATCCCATTCTTTTTTAAAGGAAAACTTTGACTTGGGCAAGAAAGGTAGACAGAGAGCCTGGGTGCTGTGGGCCATTGCTCATCAGGTGCAGTGCTACCACAGTCCTCTTGACTGTGTGCTTCACAAAGAAACTGGACAGATATGCCATCACTGTGTCAATCTATATGTGTCCAGAGGCGTGAGCTAGTCCCAACCCCTGGATTCCCTTGAATATTAGTCTCCTACCTGTGATTCTTCTCCATATTCCAATGTCACTGGTTAGTATTCTCCCTGATTGGTCTATTTCTCCAGATTCTCTAGTTTTTACAGGCTTAGATGAAATGTCTCATGTTGGTATAACCCTCTGCATACAGTTTGAACCCTCACACAATCCCAGGGGATTGGAGCAGATACTTGTTATTCTGGCTTCAGTGGCACAGCGAGTCAGTAAAGGCTGCAGTTAGCTTTCACAGCTGACCACTGTTTCCTCTCCCCCATCATGCTTCAGGAAGAAAGGAAAAGCGAGAATGATCTGAATGAGGCCTAATTGCTGGGCTTCACTCCCATATTTTATAATGCTGATTTCTTTCACATTGATTTCTGAGCCTTGTCTGCATGAATTGTCTCAGGAGATAAATGACTAACTCATTTTGATGAGAAAAATTGCCCATCGCACTTCTGTGTCTGTTTTGGAGATTCAATACTTTTAGCACCCCTGTGTAGTTTTGTCAGGACAAAATAAAATGCCCCACATTTCCCCGAGATAAAAATAATGCTTCTGAAGAGAATGCTATATTGTCAAATCTAAGAGGTTCTCATGGTTTTTCAGTGTGCTTGTTAGTTACTGCATTCAACTTGACACAAACTAGAATTTCACAGGACAGTGTCCATTGAGGGATTATATAGATAAGCTTGGACTCAGGATGTTTCTGTCCATAGTCAATCAATTATCTTGATTGCTTTTATTGAGGTAGCATGGAAGACTCACCATTTCCTGGGCTGGACCCTGCAATGTGTGAGATTGAAGAAAAGTAACTAAGCAAAAGCAAGCAAGTGAACAGGGGTTCAGATGTTTATTCTCTCTCTGCTCCCCTCGTGACTATGGATGATGCTTTATGTTCCTCTCTTGACTTCCCCACAGCTATTGACTCTAACCCAGAACTGCTTGCCTTATAATACCCTTCATCCCATACAGCAATGAATATGAAATGAAAACACTTAGAACAGATGAAAGACTAGATTTCTTTAGGTAAGGTATGTATACTTATGCTGTGTGAGTATGCCCATGCACACTCCATGACTAATGTTTTACATCTATTCATCTCCATTACCACTAACAGGAACAATAGCATCCTCCCCCCCACAAAACTGTCTTTTACCATTCAAAAGAAATTTTGCAAGTCCAGGGACTGAGATGATAGTTTAGTCTATAAAGTGCTTGCCTTCAAAGCATGAGGGCCTATGTTCAACCCTGTATTTATAATACTACTCTGTGGAAGCAGAAGCAGGCACATCTCTGAGACTTGCTGGTCCGTGAGTCTTCAGGATTTGGGAATTTTCAAGCTTGTGGCAGACCATGTGTCAAAAGCACAAGGTATACCACACCTGAGGAGCCAACATCCTAGCTTGTCATCTGGCACACATACACACACACACACACACACACACACACACACACACACACACACACACACACACACACACACACACACACAGAGAGAGAGAGAAACAGAAGAGAGAGAGAGAGAGAGAGAGAGAGAGAGAGAGAGACTTCCTGCCAATCCTCCCACCCCTGTCAAGAAGTATAATGTTCTCTGAGAGCTTTAGGTTTCACTGATGCCTACTTTTTAACACATTTATGCCCCCATAATACTACTTTATTAAATGAAACTGGTTCAGTATGGACTGGGGTTGTATTAAGCAGCAAGCTTTCCAATCACAGCGAACCAGCACAGGCCTGCCATCTGTAGCTGGTTCCCAGACATTCTCCCTTTATTCATAGGCTTGCTTTGCCAACAGGCAGAAGGCAGCCTTTTCAGAAAGCCATTAGAGGTACAGGCTATTGTTGCTGCCCTCAGCCATAAAGTGTGAATTCAGTTTTCCTCCTCAGTGTCAGAGGAATTTCCTCTTGGGGATACATGTGTAGGCTCTATCTAGCCAGCACCACTCCCTCCTACATTATGGATTTTAAGCTTGCATTGAAGCCCACTTACTGATGGATGTTGTTAGTGGCTTCTCTGTCTCTTTCTCCTCCCTGTACATTAAGAAAACTATGGAACATCCATATACAAAAGCACTGATAAAGAACTGAGTCCTCTTTCCCAGAACTATTCAAGTTCCTTTGGGAACTTGTCAATGCATGCGTTCTATCTATAAAAAATAATCCATATTGACTCTTCAAGTTTCCTCCTTCTTTGAGAGTGGGTCACATGGACTCATGTGACTTTCTATTTATAATAATATCAATAACAGGTGCTAAAGGAATCTAGCCTCATCATCAGAGAACCTAGACTGTCAAAGCCTTGCTTCTCCATTGGGAAGGAAATTATGCTTAGACTGGACACAAGACAGGTCCCTGCAAAGTCATGAATGAATGGCCTTTACAAAAGTTGCATGAGACCAACTACTTGAAGTAGAATAAGTAATGGTATCGTTGTATTTCATGAGAGAAGAATCTATTTTCAGTAATAAGAAAAGGATAGTCTCTCTAATCAGGAAACCCCCACAGACTAAGCGGGCAGTGACACTTGCTTAGCTGTTACCTTCTTACCTTCATGTCACAAATCATAAGTCTACTTCATTAAGTCTTCATAGTCCTTGCCATGGAAAGAGCATAAAACTTATATACACATACATATATATGTATAAGTATATAAATATAAATATATGAATGCGTATAATATATAGCCACTTACAGTCAGGCATCTGACCTTCTAAACCCGAAGCCACCCTGCACTGGCAGCATTCTCCTTGGCAAGGTATTTAGCTGATCTTAAAGTGAATGTAATAATGATGCCTACCTAAGAGCATTGTCAAAGGTGCAAGATTCAAGATGATGCATGTGGAAAAAAGACTTCTTAAAATATAGAAAGCCCTGTGCATGCTAATGCTCCTCTCTCCACTCTGGGGAAATGGCAGACAGGAAAAAGAACTATTGATCACACTCTGTGGCCTCCACATAGCACCTCAGTGATGAATGCAGTGCAGAGGGGAGAGGCTGAAAGGTAGGTCTTCCAGGAGTTGCACTGAATGTGATTCATCAGTCCCTGACTGTGAGTTACCAGGCACTGTGCAGCTTAGTCTGCAGCCATTCATGAGGATCCATCTTCTCCCCTGGCATTCATGCTCTCACTTACATTACAACTCTGCCCCTGGTGCTTCACTGGGGAGAAGTAATGATTGAACAAGGAGCCCAGAGGTTGCTGCCTATGAATATAGAGGACCCTGTGATGCGACCACACCCCAACAATCATCTCAGCCACTTGCATTCTAAATTTGATTTGTAGCCAGTACCAAGACACCCAAAAGTCAGCAAATTAAATTCAACACTTTCTCATCCAGTTGTGGAGGCTGGATACTGCATAAGGCCAGGGTGTACTGTGTATGTCACAGACAGAAGATTCTACTCAGTCTGAGAAATTTCCTAAAGTGTTTTATCTTAACAGTACAACATTTTATACTACATTAAAATGCAGATAGATATGAAATAAAAAAGCTTGATAAAACTATACATTTCTCTTTCTATATGCCTTTAATTTTCTTCTTTCCATGGACTGGACACAGTAGCAGCCAGTTTTGGTCAGACAAAAGGCAGCAAAACTTTCTGTTTAAAAAATTCTTCCAGTCTTGAAAATCTTCAAGTTATTTATTTATTGATTTATTTTTTGCATTTAGAAATCTTGTAGCTTTGTAACCTTGTATCCTTGGAACCAAGGATAAATTCATTATCTGAAAAGTCAACTTAATTTGTTTGACACCTGTCTGTAGATTCATGTTCTAAGAAAGAAGAAAGTAGAGTCCCAAGACAGCCGTCATTACAAGGAGTGTGAGATGTGATGCTCTATTGATGGTGCAGAATATGAGTGCCCGGGTGGAGTGTGAGGATGGCAGTGGGGTGGTAATATATGTACTAAAGGTGCCTAGGCAGGCTTAGCCAGGCAAAAGTCCTGCTGCATCATCAATGATACGTGATGACAATGGACTATCTATCTCTCTTCTCCCAGTTGGATACAGGGATCTTAAATGTCTTTGTGGATGATTCTTCTTAGGACAGGACACTTTCCATTGAAGCATGCTTAGAAATGTTTGCCCAGCCACCAGACCTTATGCTGAAGAAAAGACAAAAGGAGCGTTAATGTTCAACATATCTCTGAGTGGTAAAACATTGCTGACTAAACCTAGACCCTTCTCCCAGGCAAAAGAACATAGGTTGAGATAAACATAATTGAGAGTCATGAAAAGAGCCTTGCTATGAATGCATGATCCAAAGAAAGAAGCACCTATCACAATCATTACAGATGCTATTAGTAATTCAGTTCTATTGAGAAGTGACTTGACACCCAAAGAAGAGATACTTGACTAGTATGACCAAGACTCTTCATCTGTATCAGGGCCAGCACAAGGTAGATTCCACGGCAAGTGAAACCTTGACCCAGTCTTTACACTACATGTATATACTATTAGATCTAGGTGTGCTTGGCACATGTTTAATTAGAACTTTTCCTATTGGACAGGAGCTTGAACTTGTGATTTTTGTATGCAATAAGGTTTGATAACTGCTGTATCATCATACACATCATAATGGTCCATTTGCAGATATTTTCTAATTTATACATCATTGGAGACATTGACTCCACTAGTTCACTGTTCACCGAATGTCAAGGTTTTAAGTAAATGTGAGCACAGCACCAGAGTGAGTGGGAGATAGAATTCTGCTGAGTTGTTGGCAACAGCCATCTCTATATCCAATCTCCTCTGGTCCATTTGAACTGCCCTGGCCACTTGCCCAGACTCAGATGATGTGCAATTCTGAGGGCCACCACAGTGGGCATCAAGTAGTGATCACCAGGTATTCCTGTTTCTGATGATCGTTCTCCTTGGTACTGTGCCTCTCCCATTGCTTCTGCCCTGTAAAGGGGTGTAGTATCCAACTTCATTCCTTTATTTAAAGAACTGGACCAGTCATTGCACATTTTAAGTCCAACATGGTGTTGTGGAGAAGTCCTGAAACCCAGGAATCTGTTTTGAGTACAACTTAGACTCAATTGAGACTAGCAGTCTATTTTTTTAAACTTCCATTCTTTCTATATGCCAAGAAGGTTTATATTCTAATATAGAAGATGTGGGTTTCAGGCTCATTTCTTCATTTTCCAGTGAAGTTCCTATAGTCAAGGACAAAGGCATGAATGTCTTTCTCTTTATTGATTTTTCTAGGTTAAGATTCAGGGCTCACAGAGCATCATATGAGATAATGACTTATGAAAATAAGATACCTTTAAAACATGCTTTTAATTTTTGAAAATTAAAAACTATATTTTATTTGGGGGCATACTTTGTGCTAACTGAATATAATTTATGGTTTTAGGGAGCAGAATAGATTGTTTTGGGATCATGAGCAAGTTGTTCTTTCAAAGGACCCTGGTTTTATTCCCAGTGTCCACATAGTCCATCACAACCATCTCTAAATTTAGTTCCAGGGGCTCCAATGCCCTCCATGGACACCAGGCATGCATCCAAGAAAAACACCTATACACATATTATATGTTTAAAAATTAGTGGTTTCAACATAAAAGAAAGACATCCCTTATAATTTTAAACCATTGCAACTTGTGGCCAAAAATAAAAAATAAAACAATTGCCAACCTGTGAGTCATTTCTGAGTTCTAGGTACTTACCAAGAATGTTTTACTCTCTACATCATTTGTGTTCACTAAAAGTCAGTGATCCTGACTCTTGTGTTATTCTCTTACATACTCCACAATGATGGAGGCCTGGCAATAGTTAAATTTTTTCAAAGTATCTGACCAAGGCAGTGTTAAAATACTGGACCATTTCTGCACCTACATCCTTAGCCATTGCAGGATAGTATTCCTCAGTAATGTAGCCATTAATAACAATTATAAACATGTATCTGAAAGATCAATGTTTTATTATTCTGGCAATGGGGGAAGATGGTAGAGGGCCAGCAGCCAGTTGGTGAATATTTTCTATCACTTGTTTGTGAAGCCATTGCATTCTTTCTCGAGGATTTAATACACAAATATATCTCATTTACTGGTGTCAAGGGCCCTGTGTTTGCCTCAAGGCTAAGGAATGAATTGGCTGGCCTAAGGTCTTGTCTTATGATTTCTAGTTAAGTGTTATATAAAGCAGAGGCTACATCTATTCATTCATTTCTCTGTTTCTCTTCTATTCTCTTTCTTTCTCTCACACACACACACACACACACACACACACACACACACACACACACACACAGAGAGAGAGAGAGAGAGAGAGAGAGAGAGAGAGAGAGGAGGGGGTAGGTGGGAGGGAGGGATGGAGGGAGGGAGAGAATATACATATGTGCACGACTTTAAAGACTTTAAAATGAAAGGTATACCAGTATTTGGATAAACCAAGACAATCCATGACCTCCAATTATCAGAAATTGGCTAGAACTCAGAGAGTTATTACTACAGTCTAAGAGCAGGAAAAAAAAAAAGGAATACGTATGGAGCAGCAAAAAGAAAAGGCAACCTGTTTTGTGCTTTGAATAAGCTCCCTTGTGTCTGTCTATTGGAGTTGCAGAGAGTTAAGAGAAAAGTTGTAGGTGGAAGGTGCAGTTCAGTGGTGACCGTTGCCTTACATGCTGAAGTGAAGGCACTGGGGTCAATCCCCAGCAAAGGAAAAGGGGAGAAATGAGGAGGAGCCATTGGTAATTGGTAATTAAACTAAACCTTTGAAACCACAAGATTCATTTTTCTGTGGTGGCCAATAATGAATTTCTTCCTAAATAGGTAGTTTCCATTATGTGCCTGGCCCAGTGCAAGTCGACAGACATGGTACTTGCTTTCCATGAGCTAACTGTGTAGTAGGCCACCCAAACAACTAGTAGTTCCTCTGTGGCACCCAGATCAAGACAGCTGTTCTTGCAGTTTGAAATTCACTTGAGTTACTTGACTTTAGGTCTATTGTCCAAACAGGATGTGATGTTCACTTCCCAGTTCATGCCTAAGGATGTATGGCCCTCCATACGGAACACATATGCTTGTGAAGTTAGGAGAAAATATAATGTCCATTTGCTAACTTTATTTTTCTCGCACAGCAAATGTCAGTTGGGGCATTGCTGGTCAAACACACCTTATAATGAGCTTTGGTAATTTAGCTCCTAGGATGGCTCGGTTATAGAACCCCGTAAAAGTTTATTGACTCCTGCTTGCTGGCTTAGGTTGTAGGTTAGAATGTACTTCAGAAATTAGCTTCATCCAGTTTAATGACTTCATTACAGAGCAGTTTGCGTGCTCTCAAGCACTTCCCAATATATTTTAAACACGAGTTTGTAACTATCTTGAGCTATTTCCACGAAGTGGGAGAGGCACATTTGGCTTCCTTAAATTGTCAAGATAAAATGTCAGTGTCCAGGTGGTTGTGTATCTTCAACTGTTCACATAGACAGAGGTGGCTCTCTGAATGTTTTAGTGTCCAACTCTGGGGCTATAAAGAGATTGTGGGGGTGGAAGATGCCTCAGTAAGATGATTAGTATCTAGCATGGGGAGCAGAGTTCGATTCTCAGAACCCAAATGAAAAATGTGGGCATGGTGGCTAGTGTTTGTAATCCAGCTTTGAGAGGCATAGGTAAGTAGATCCCTTGGGTTTTCTGGGTAGATATCTTAATCAGATGAAGAAGACTCTATCTCAAAATAACAAGGTGAATGACACATTTGCTCTCTGGTCTCTACACACATGTACACACACACACATGCATGTGGAAACACACACACACAGAGATCACTATGATTATACAATTTTTTAAGTATTTGAAAACTACATTTACAAAGAGATCACTATGATAACATAATTTTTTAGGTATTTGAAAATTACGTTTACAGCTTACATAAAAGCAAAGACAATAATGAGTGATGAGTATTCATAGCCATTTATTAACATGTATCCATCATTAAATGAACTGGAATTTCCTCATATCTTAGCATATTCCTGGTATAGCATACTATTGCATAACTAATGAATTTCTCTTATGATTTTCAAGGATACAGTAATGCCTGCAAAGTTGAACACTTGCATTTTTGTTTTCTTCATCTTTTTGAGACAGGGTCTCTCCGTATATGGTGGCTGGCCTAGAACTCACTGTGTCAACCAGGCCAGCCTTAATTTACAGAAATATATCTGCTTCTGCCTCCCAAGTGCTAGAATTAAAGGCATGTGTCACCATGCCCTCATTACTATTTTATTAATACATTGAATTGCTCACTTTGTGTGTGTGTGTTTGTGTGTGTGTGTGTGTGTGTGTGTGTGAGAGAGAGAGAGAGAGAGAGAGAGAGAGAGAAGTAGGTTTGGTTTTATGTATGTGTATATAATACTAATATGTTCAGGTACATGTGTTGCAGCCTTCACATGAAAGCCAAAGATCAAACTAAGGTATCATCCTCGCCTGCTTCCCATCAGTTTTCTTGATAAAGAGTCTTTCATTAGACTGGACTTGTGACTCAGCTAGTTTCAATGACCTGTAAGACCCAGGGATCTGCATGTCTCTGTCTTCCCATTGATGGGACAATAAATGGACACTACCCCCCTCATCTTGGTGTTATTAATATGATTTCTGGGAGCCAGGCATGGTAGCCCATGCCATTATGTCATGTACTCAGGAAGCAGAAACAAAAGAATCTCAGTGAGTTTGAGGCCAACTTGGTCTAGAGAATAAATTCCAAGACTTCCATGGCATACAGAGACACTATCTCCAAACAAACAAACAAACAAACAAAGCAAAAAACAAGACTTCCAAGAACCAAAGTTAATTCTTTATGAATACATAGCAATCAGTCTACTACTTGAGCTATTAACCTAGCCCCCATAACTTTTTAAAAATGATTTTCAACAAGACTAATAACTTCTCCTTTAATCACAAATATATGGCAATTCTATCAGAAACTAAAATGTGCATTTAAAAGAAAAAATAATTCACCTGTCACTTTATCATCAGGGTAGAAATCTTATAAACATTTTGCTACCTACTTATATATAAATGTATGCCCTAATATAGTTAAGAACCTGTTCTATATATTAGGATCTCCATACCATATATATAAATTTATAAAGCTGCAGATCATATTTCTTAATATGTATTTCTTAATTTATAGTAACTAGAAACTTTGAAAATGTTCCCTTTTTTCTATCCCTCCTCTTTTATTAGAAACAGAGTGTTCTGTTCTGCAGGCAAAAGGCAAACCACCAACCATTTTCCATTAGTAAAGGAATAGATGGCTTCCCAGGATCTCACTGTTGCAGGGACACTGTGAGTCTATGGCTTCATGAGTAACTCAGAATCACTTTCATGTCATGCCATGTGTGTTTCTGAGGTTGTTTCTTAATGATAATTCAATTTTTCAGTATTAGTATATGTTTTATTTATTTTAATAATGTAGAGAGACTTCCTTAAAAATGAAAGTACTGGAGAGGTCCATGTCTCCAGAGTCTCCGCTCCCTCGGATTTCTCTGAGAGTGTGACACATGCTTTTAGCTCTGTAGACTTCCCGTTACCTTTCTCTGCATGTATCTCTAAGACTAATTCCAAAATCTCAGAGTCTTGGGCAGTTTTCTTCTCTCTGGGGGAAGCCAGCTTCTGCGAGGTTCAGACAGAAAAGAGTTCATAGTGTTTTAATCAATAATGTGGACATATCATTACCTCTTCCTATCCTGTTGGTTAATTTATACATTACCATGCCCTGAACTCAAGCCTCCAGAAGGTTCTTAAGAGGTAAAACTTAGGACTTTCAATGTTTTCAAATCTAAACATGAATGATATTGGCAGAAATAATAATAGAAATAGCTCACACAAATTCCCTGGCGGCAGGAATGGAGTTTTCTAAAGACTCATTTTTAGAGTGTTCCTTTAGTCTGGTTGGATTAAGATGACAAACAGTTGCTTTATAGCAAGATATATGATTTTCAGTGTTTTTGCTTCACTTTGTGGGTTGGTGATTGTGGATTAAAATTTTGGAAGTTGACGAAATGATGAGTCTTACCTTGTTCAAAGTAATTTACACATGAACTGTCAGATCAGTGCCTAACCACTTTCTAATTGGAAGTACAGCCCACTCCACAAAATAGAACTCATGTCTTATACTGAATGTGGATATCTAGGTCAGAACTTCTAAGGGAGAACTCAATACTGTTTGTTATTCTGCTAAATGGGCACAGTAATAATGTCTCTGAGTTCTTATCTTGATACTTATGTATTATTGCATCTAGCAACCCTCATCAAAGAGGCTCCTTATGTAATGGGTAGTAATTTATGCAAAGATCCACAAATGTCCAAAGTGCAGAAAACACAAAACTATAGAGTGCTCAGCCCTTAATGGAACATCAATATCAGTTCCTTCTCCCAAAAATCAGGCATCATCATGCAATCAGGGAGTAGGGGGGAATATAAGAGTCAGAAGTAGTGTATATCTGCATCAAAACAGTAATTTCTAGGTTGGACATAACATTGCTACTACATACATAAAATTGCAAGGGTTGTGACTACATGCACATGGACTGTACAAGATCAAGCTACCAAGATCCCAGAAGGGGTAGAGAGGAGATCATCAAGTCCCATCTCTAGATGAGAAGTTGTTGACAATTGATTGCTGCTGGGTGAGATAGAATGAGCTTTCTGCAAGGATGTGGTCACTAAGAAACTATGTTCTTGTAGATCACCCAACACCTTTGAACATATAGGCAGCGTTAAGTACACTCATAGGTTCTAAAACCAAACAAACAAGCAAAGAACATGTGAAGGAAAAGAGAGCATGAGAGGCGAAAGTGATAGATTGTATAGGGAGGGAATTGGAAGGTTGGGATGGATCTGATCAGAACATGCTACATGCATGTATGATGTTCCCAAACAGTAACACTTTTTTGGTAAACTACTTTACAAATGGGAAAACTGAGTGATTTAAAGCAAGGGACAGTTTTTGTAGAAAATTTCATCTGAAAGCTCACATTTCAACATGGTGGCCACTAGCTTTGTATACATCTATTTAAATTTGCCATTTGAATTAAGTTTTGGTAGTTATTATACCCATTGTATTCTCACATGGGCAGTGTCAGTTAACTCTGTTCAATTGTACAAATATTCTACATTTTTATTGATGCAATAAGTCCCACTGGATAGCTCCTTATATCCTCTCATTTAAAACCAATTGTACTGTTCTTCAGAATGTCTTACTGAAACTCGTGGCAGAACTAAACATTTCTCCCAGCAACACTTACTGTAATTCTACACAAACCTTTTGAAAGAAACCCATTTTTGCATTCCAAAGCTGTACCCAGGCACATTAAAGGATATTATAATGTCAGTGTGTTTAAATTATCCACACAGGATCCATAATTACCATGTTAGGTCTTTTAATGCACATGTCCCTTAATTTTGCATTTTTCTTAAACATATCCTATTTGAATTTGCACTTAACCATAAATAATAGAGTGCGTAGCTCGCACATATCAATGAGAATCGCCCTTAGAAGTGTAAGATTGCTTGCTTAATACCAAGGAATGCTTTGGAGATCATCAAATCCCTTGACAGATGCATGCTGCCACAAGGATTTATTTTCTTCTGCTCATAGCTAAAATAGCATCCATTGCATTTTGCCATTTAACAACATTGGAGACGAAGGTTATAGCAAAGTGATTTACAAATAGCGATTGCATTTCCCAGCTTACCTATTTCCATAAATAAGTCCAGAAGTTTCATCTAAATTTTAACATCGGGTCCAGCAATATCGATATTTGTCTCTACAGTAATAATACAAGAATGTGTCAGCCATTGATCTCACTAGAAGATGATGGAAATTGTCTCATGCCTTGGCATTCATATTTTTCTTTTCCATTTTGACTTTACCCAAATGGCACAAGGAGCAAATGTTTATAGACTATGATTTCAATAGAATTGAATGCCCACCACCATCTGCTTCATTAATGATGGGTGCCTGGAATCCCATTATTAAAAGTTTTTTTTCACTAATCTCAGGGACGCGTGGTAAAAAAAAAAAAAGGCATGGTGGTGGTACAGACATGAGGACTAAGACAGTTCGCAGACACTCTATGCTACACCATAGTGGAATTTTCCTATTTTGCTATTCTTTCTTCCTAATAAGTCAAAAACACCTCTTCATTGGCATACTGTTTATTACAGTTGGTATTTCAGATAGGAGATAAGGTAGGTGTTTCTAGGTACACATTTAGAAAAGTGGTGAGATGAATATTGATGAAAACGATATAGAGACATAAAGTGATAACTTTGGGGATGAGCATGAAGGGACAACATTAAAAAGAAAACTAAAGATGTTTGAATCTACGTTAACTATTCAAGAAAGAAGCTTCCATTGGTCCCACTAAAATATAACAGAAACTATCGCATACCCTGGATAAAGAGTCTAAGAATCATTCACCAGGGCCATCATCAATGGGATATGGGCATAGAAGAGTTTGTGACACGAGTATATTAGTAGTCTTTCTGCTGTCAATACAGAGACTGGGCTGCAAATCTGATCTCAAGAAAGGAATGTCTACTAGTAAAACAAGTGAAGGGGACTTCAAATGTCAGAAGAAAGTGGTGTTAAGGATGAAAAGCTGCAAAGCCATTCTAGTTGCTCGGCTTAGCCTCTTCAGTCACTCACTCGATGTTGAAGATGCAGAGACTGTTCCTTATGACCTTTCTCTAACCCAAAGGGTCACAGAGAACATACACCCTTTTCATCTTTATGTGGTTAGCCATAACTTTAGCTTCTGTATCCATTTTTAGCTCAATTATTTTATATTATTCTGTCTAGTTACCCAGTTTACTTCCTGGTGTGTCGGGTCTCCTCTCTATGATCTTCTAGATCTCTAGATGACTTCCTTTTACACCTTCAATCCAATACAATATAATAAGAGCCAAAATGAGGGACCTAGGTTATAGTCTTCCGAGTATACTCTACCCCATCAGTGTTTTTAAGAAATGCTTTGCTATGATTGAAATGAGATTGCTTTGATTCTGACTAGGAAACATCTAATAAGGTCATTTTCTTCCTTCTAAACATCTTGTTAATAATTCATTTTTGTGTGTACATGCATATGTTTATATGTGCATAGCTATGTGCATTGAGGTATCTGTGGAGGCCAAAAGAGGGTGTCGGGTCCCATGCAGCTGGAGATACAGGTGGTTGTAAGCTGGCTCTTGTAGATGCTGTGACCTAAACTCAAGAGCTCTTAACTACTGAACTTGTTCTCCAGGTCTATCATTTTCAATGTGATCCTGAAAATTAGAATATTTAAGCTGTAATTTTTCTTTGTTAATTTTATAGTTAATTTCCACATATTCTGATATATACTTATGCATGTATAACTGTGGCAAAGTGTCAAACTCAGAATATTGGTTATGTTGCACATTGCATATGCTCAGCCCAAGGGAAGTGGCACTATAAGGAGGAGTGGTATTATTGGAGGAGGTATGACCTTCTTGGAAGTGTGTCACTGTGGGAAGAGGGCTTTGAGTTGTCTATGCTCAAGATCTGCCAAGTGCTAAAGCGATCCTCCTCTTGGCTGCCTTCAGATCAAAATGTAGAACCCCTGCCTATTCCAGTACCATGTCTGCTGCCTCTTGCCATTCTTCCTGACATGATAATAATGGATTGAATCTCTGAAACTGTAAGCTGGTCCCTGTTAAGTATTTTCCTTCATACAAGTTACTTTGGTCATGGTGTCTCTTCACAGCAATGGAAACTCAAAGACAGTCTTATCTAACTCTGCGGACTTATTCCAATTTCCCCATTTGAGAAATTAGTGTTGAAGCAACTGGAGACAGATGTCATATAGCAGTAATAGAATTTGCCTAGGGGAGCTTGGTTCCTGGCTTATTAATAATCTCATCTTCTAAGAGTAGTGTCTGGTATTACTTTATACCATGTGTGTTGTATCTCAGCTACTTCCCACTAACATCCCCATCACTCTCAGGGGGTGGGGGGACCCTCTTGCCTAGGAAGTGGTTATGTGAATAGCTTGGGTAGGCACACATAAAGCTCTTGTCCAATGGTCTCATCCACTGGAATGTGTGTTTGATTCCTGTGTGGAGCAGCAGATGGTAGTAGGTGGCTAGGAATGGGGGTGGTCTCTTCAAAGCCTGTGGGCCAGCGACAGCTGTACTCCTGCCTCTTGCCAATTTTTCTCCCACGGTACCTACTTGGTGGCTTTGCCGCACCCAGGTGTGCTGTAAGCTTAGTGACTCATTACAGGACACTGCAGCAATCTCTTCCTCATGTAATCACAATGCATGGAGACTAATTGATGTATTTCACAACATCTTTTATCATGTTTTTGCCTTCCTTAGAAGGCCCTTTTGGAGCTCAATTCTAAGAAGTAAAGAGAACAGGGTTATGTTAAAGACAACAAGAAAAAAGAGGTTTAATGGCTAAATTTCCCAACAGTGTTCCAGTTGGGAATGAGGATGGGGATGGGAGAAGGTGTGTATTCTAAAATGTGCTCCAGCACAGATTGGGATATTTCCAAAGCCCTCTGTTACCTTTTAGGATCAAGAAGGAAATATTTGTCTAGCTCTGTGGTCTTCTGCAGGGTACCCAAGGCTTAGGACACTGTTCCCAAAGGCTCCCTTCTTGATACCACTCACAGTCTCTGACAGTCTTCATTGGCACTTCTCCTCCTCATTCCTCACTAATTCATAGAAGATGCAGTGTGGATGGCACAACTTTAACAAATGTGTTGTCTTTGAACACATTCAGAAAATAAAATAGACATTAGGGGAGAGAATGAAAAGGGAAACACATAGAGGGAATGAGAAAGAACTGAGAATAAGGCTGTATTGAATTTAAGATGCTGCAATAGAGTAATGGTAACTTATAAACAACAAGAATTAATTCCTCAGAGTCTGGGGACTATAAAGCCCAGGGTGATATCTTGGGTATTTGTTCTGGCAAAGCCCTTTCTGTCATGTACTCCCCATGTGGAAAGGAGAAGGTAAGGTAACCAGATGCTATGTGAAAGCTTATTTTATAATACTTTGGATTGCAGTCACAGAAAAAGGAATCCTCAAGGCTCAATCACTTCCTAAAAGCATAATATCATAGCAGCATCATAGTGGAAATGCATGCATTTTTCAGGGAGCATAATGAAGCTAGTGCTATTGCATACACTGACAGAGAGTAGGTCTTAGATCTGATATAGGGCAAGGTACTGAGATAGCAACTTAAGCAGACTTTGCTAATAAGGCTCTGGCTTAAGACATGAGGCTTGCAATGCCCAGAGAGATTCTTCCACCCTCGTGGATGATTGTTACCCTGGTACATAGACAGAAGTGACATGTAAAGAAGAATAGTGTGCATTTTGATGACAGCATAAAACAGGGGAAGCTGAAGGCCTCTAGAACCGCACAACCTCTTCTGAGGATGGTGAGAGATCTGAAGGAAGAATCTGGGTAATGGGTGCAATTGGTGGAAACTAGGCAGAATCAGGAGGCTGAGCTGGTAGATATTCCAAGAAGGATGAGGCAAAAGGTTGTTTGATTTCCTTTTGTGACAAGAAGAAACTTACCAGAGTATCTGCTTCAGGTCAAACAGTGTTATCTCTAGTTTGTGTACCACTTAACCAGATCCTTTCTCATAAAACCAGACTGAGTTTCCGATTGTCTAAAATGGGGGATTGCCTGTCCCAGGGAAATATGTAGGGTCCCGGGGTCAGTGCAAACCCAACCCAATAAATCTGACATTTGCTTTTCTGGGTTTTTCTAATGCTAAGAGAGTTGTAATGACAGCCCTTGTGGTAAAGGTTGTTTGTGCCTATGGCAAACACGGCTGTGTACAGTATCCTGAATCCTAAATGCAAACACACTCTGGCATAGTTTTCAATTAACTAAAGCCCAAAATAGAAAGGATTGGTCATCAGGTGGACGGGTATGGAATGCAACCAGGGATAAAGATAGCTAAGTCGATTCCTGCTTCTTTTTGTGATATTTTAAAAACTTAGAGTCCTGTCAGATATGGATTTCATGTTACTTGATATCATTTTGATTTCAAGGTGTCAAAGCCATGCTACCAAGAAGTTAAATGACTTGCCAATGGGCCCAGACCATCTGATTTTTCCCAGGTTTTCTTACAGATCCTTATTTAGAACTCAACCTCCAATTAGAGTCAAAACCTCCCATTTTCAAATGACAAGAACAAAATTCAGAAGCTGTAGAAAGATAAATCTCAGTAAGATTCTAATTTCTTACACGTACTCTGCCATCTCAATTCCTATAAAATGAAAATTTATATTCCCAAGAATAATCCCATGCTATCTTATAAATCACTGGAGAAAGATTTAATTTCATTCAGGTCCATTAGGTGTATTTATTGTTCTCTGAATCATTGGTACGGGATACAGATGACAATCCTTAGAAGGCCAGAATATCACAATAAAAAAATCCATTTTCTAGCCTTTTTATGGTCACCGGTGACTACTATACTAGTCTAGGGCCAAACAGTGATAAGAAAACCGGTAAGGTTGCTTGGAATGCAGGAGTTCTAGGCTCTACCACTTTCCTTGAAAATGATGGGTTTCCAAGAATGGTTTTAAGTAGCTAAGTGTACTCCTGGGAGTGAGGTGGTGAAAAGCAGTACTGTAAGAAACCACTGCCTGGTTAAGTCAGCAACATTATTTGGCTCTTGAATGGTGGCCTATGCATTAAATGCCTGGATCTGATGTGGTGCTGTTGGGAATTAGTAAAACCTTTAGGGGCTTGAAAGTAATACAAGACAGTCAGTTTATTGGGTATGTGCCCTTGAAGGGAATATCAGAACATTTTCACTCATTTTTCATTTTTTGAACCCACATTCATCCTCTGATGTGCATTTGATCATAATATACCAAGTCACCAAAATCCAAAGCAGGCATTGACTGAAAATGTAAAAAGTTGATTTTCATGGGTGTACTAGTTATTTTTCTATTCCTGTGATAAAACACAATGGCCAAGGCAACTTTTATAACAGTTGGGCTTATGTTTCCAGAGGATTAGAATCTATGAGAGAGGGTAAAATTAAGGTACAGGTGGGCAAAGCAGCAGCTGAGACCTCTTATCTGATCCACAAGCAGGAGGCAGAGAGCACCCTCAAAAGTGTGACAAGTCTCTGGAAACCTTAAAATTGACTTCCAGTGATGCACCTCCTCCAAGAAGACCATAGCTTCCAATTTTTCCCCAATAATTTAGCAACTGGAACCAAGTATTCAAACATATGAGTCGATATGATCACTCAAACCATGTCATGTACTCATGTTGAGCAGTGATGGAAATATGAGTAACAGACTCAGTAAGACCTCATGAATGCAATGCACATTTAAACGTTAGCAAGTTACGTCACTTCTTTGCTGTGTTGGAACTCAAGCTTTTATCATGTTACTTAGATATTTTTCAAGATTTTTCAATATTGTTCTTTATCATTCAGACAAATGGAAGTAGGATTTCTTTCCTTCCATTCCAAATTCATTCAACTTCATTGTGATATCTCCATCCTTTTTAACATCAGAAATGGGCTTGTGTATAAGTACTGAATGCCTGTGTGCTCCTCAATGGCCTTCTATATATAAAGGAAAATTCTCGGGCTAGGAAAATAGCTCAGCAGATAAAGTTCAGGAGAATGATTTTGATCATCACAACTCACATTTTAACAAAAGCCAGTCATGATGGAATGTGCTTATAATTTGAGTTTTGTAAGGGAAAGCAAAGGTGGACAGGTCTTTGGAAATCATTGACCAGCCAGCCTGGTCTACTTGGCCAGTTCAAGGCCAATGAAAGAACCTGTCTCAAAATTTAAAAATAAAAATAAAAAAGTAGATGGGGCCTGAGAAATGACATTTATGCATAAATACACATACATACACATGCCTGAACATACATACTCATGCATCTGTACACACATGTACGTAGGCACATCAAGACTCATGCACCAGCACATACATAGACACACACATACATACACATTCATGCACATACATACACACGAACACACATGAACATGCATATACATACATGGCAATCTGATAATTCTGGGCAATCTTTTTATCAAGCATATGGTGACTATTGGTACTTTTCCCACTTGTATTTTTATATTAATTTATTATAATTAAAACATTTAAAACTAATTAACAATGTTCTTTATGAGGTATTCAAATATCAACTTGAAGTAAAATATTCCTGTCAGATTTTCTTAGAGTCCTGTGAGCTGCGTTTGAATTAACATTGTTAGCAACAAGGGAAGTTTTGACTCACTTAGCCAGATTCATTACCCAAGAAGCCAAGGGTTGCCCCGATGCTTTCATCAGGCCCATAAACCAAGCCTTGCAAAATTGACTGTGAAATGTAAGACCCAAGTGTATCACTTTGACTAATATAACTAATATTGAGAGGAAAGTGATATCTTCCAGAGAAACCATGAATCAGATACTCACCCTTCCTACTGGGTCCACAATCCATCTTCATTCTTTATTCTTCCTGTTCAGGTACTATGAACCCCTCTGTTTCTATTCCTCCTAGATTTCTTTGCCTTCTCCAAACTATTAGGCTAGGATTTCTCATTTTTGTTTGTTGTGGTTTTCTTTGTGCTTTTCAGTTTCTTACCTATCATGTATAACATAGGCACTAAACTGGCTCAGGCTAGTTATGGTAGTATGCGCTAGTAGGATTTTCTGAAAGGTGTAGAGGCTGGAGGATCATGAGTTCTGGCCTGGCCTACAAAGTTTAGCCAGTCAGTGGTGGTAGTGGTACCTTTAATCCCAGCACATGAGAGGCAGAGGCAGGCAGATCTCTGAATCTGAGGGAACTCTGATCAAAAGAGTAAGTTCCAGATCTGCTGGGACTACATAGTGGTACCCTGTCTCGACACCCTCTTAACCCCCAAAATGGCTCAGAATATAGAAAAGATACTGTTTTCTCCACACACCTTCCCGCTGATAGAATGAAGAACTCAATCACCTATTTTTTTCACCAGAGCTTATTAAGACACTGAATCAATCCCAGACCACAGTGTTAATGTGATGAAGAAAAATGTTGGAACAGAATTCAGTCAGGCTTCAGTTATGTTTTAGCAGAGCCTCCGAAATTTTGCTCTGACTTATGTGACAGTCTCTTCCAAATCACTGTTTTTGAGCCTGACAAAAATTGGCATACCTCTGTACTATAATTTTTGGAGTATCACACACTTCAATTCAGATAACTACAGTCTTAAACAACTCAGCCGTGTACCAGGTAAACAAACACCATAGACTTCCCTTAAGAATATGTAATTTACAATAAATTGAACACTCAGATAAACTTTGGAAGAGATATTCAGATGGCAGGCATATCTACTCTCCAAAGGATTAACTAAGAATTTTCTGGGACTCTAACACATTCAGGTGTCTATTTATAAGACTGACAGTTTAAGATTGAGAGCTACTATGGAAGTTCAGGGCAAAAGAGAACTTTGGAAGTCACTCCTAGTGAGGATTATCTCTGTAAATATAAGTCCAATCCTCCCCCTAAAAATCAAAATATCATGTTTCCATATAATTTTGAAATCCAAATCTCTCCTATAAAGTCAAACAACTCTTTGATGATAAAGACTCTTTTCTTTCAGTGGAATATTGGGCTTCTATAGGATGAGAAGACTAAATCTGGGAAAACATCATAACATGACAAAATAGAGAGCATCTCTCTCCCCTGGCTCCTGTGAAATATAGAGATGTGTTTGTAAAGTGTGTGGTACTGGTGTCATGCCAGTTAATACTGAAATGCCAAGATTTCTTTATGATGGTTAGTTGCAAATGCCAATATCACACAACCTAGAATCGCCCAGGAAGAAAGTCTCCATAAGGGGCTGTTGACATTGTGTTGATCTATAGGCATGCCTGATTTGGGAGATTATCTTGGTTTCCTTAATTGGCATGAGGAAAGCCAGACTGGACATTAGCAGCACCATTCCCTGCTTTAGAGTTCTGGACTGCATAAGAATAGAAAAAGATAGCTAAGTACTAAACAAGCATGCATTGCTCTCTGCTTGACTGTGCATGTGATTTGGCAAACTGTTCCAAAACCCTACCTTGACTTCCTCACAATGATACACTGTACCCTGGAATTGTGAGGTTAAAACAATGCAGCAAAAGATAAACTCAAAATTTTTCTCCCCGAGTTGTTGTTAGTGCATTTAGTCACAGCAACAGAAATGAAACTAGAACACCCAACCCCACCCTGCTTAGGTTCAACAATGTGCTATAGCCAACAAGATGGACAAGATCTCTCAGGCAAAACTTTATCTTCAAAGTCTTGCTTTCCATTCAGATACAGTAAGAATATGAGGACAAATTTCTTCCAATGGCTGCGTTGAATTGTCAATAACTCAGGCTTTATCGGCACATTGCATCTGTTTCTGGGAGAAATTTTTCATGTAAGAATTAAATTAAAAGAAGAAAGCTCAAAGCTTTGGAGGATCTCCCCTGGCAAATGTTTTAAATCCGACTGGCCTATCATGGGACCTCGGTGAATGTTCCCTGGCCAGTAGTGGAAGACCGTCCCTTTAGATAGGAGTCCACTAGCATATGAATCACAGCCTTGCTATTTCAAAATAATGCTAGTTAAATCTTATCAGCAAGCAGTATGTTGGTGTATAATTACTTATCATTACTGTAATACATCATTTGAAAAAGTATTTCCCAACTGCTCCCCTTTCCTTTATGAATGTATTATTCATATCTATATAAATAACTGCTCGCTGAATTCATTTTAAAGAAATCCATTGACTCTAGTAAATTATTAGACACATGTAACTGTCACTCAGGCAATAATCTGGAAATGCCCTGCTAAGGATTTCTGGAAACTCAGTCCGTGGATGAAAGATGAACAAAACACCATCCCATCTGCTACCAAACCGATGGCATCAAATGATTTGGGATATAATTACAGAACTGACTACATTTTCAAGATGTGATTTCCAAAGGCCAAATATTTTTATTTCAATCCCTGTTTGTGTGTTTTGTCCAAGGGACATCAGTAGTATTCGTAAATCTCAGGCCTAGAATCTGATAGCTTTGGGCTACACAGGCTCCATATGTTAGGAGTCAGGCTGAGGAAAAAGGCAGAAAAGGGAAATTACAATGCTTGCCGTCTTCTCCCCTTTCTGTACTCTCTCTCTTTAACTTCATCTTGCTAGCTGTAAACATCTCCATGCCTGTTCATATACAAATAGAGATTTCAAGATAGTGGTATTGAATCTCATATTAGCACTAATTGTTTCGAGTACGCAATATTGAATCATGCTTATACTAAATAGTTATCTAAATTATCTGGTTCTTAAGTTTAACTTGATAGTTTGAATTTGTGTTTATTAAGTACACTGAGGAAAGCTACAGGACAACTTTGTGCTAAGCCATTTGTTTGAAAGGTAGAGTCAGGGCTGTTAAGCTGGCTCAGCAGATAAATTATCATGCCACCAAGGGTAACAGCAGGAGTTTGATCCCTAAGGTTCACATATAGAAGCAGAGCACCAACTCTGGAGTTCTTCTTTGATGGCATCAGATTAACCATGACACATACACCTACATATACTTACATAAAATAAGTAAATGGAATAAAATTTAAATATAAATGAATAGTCTAATTAAGATGGTGACTTTTTTTAATTTATTTATAAGTACACTGTAGCTGTCTTCAGACACACCAGAAGAGGGCATCAGATCTCATTACATATGGTTGCGAGCCACCATGTGGTTGCTGGAATTTGAACTCAGGACCACTGGAAGAGCAGTCAGTGCTCTTAACCTCTGAGCCACCTCTCCAGCCCAAGATAGTGACTTCTATGAAGCAAAAAGGAGTTAATTTGGGGGAAGTTGGTAAGAGGAGTATGGATGAATATAATCAACATGTATTATATGAAATTCTCAAAGAATTATTGTCTTTTTTTAAGAAACAGAAGTCTAGGAGGGTAGAACCTCTTTATTGTACCTAAGTTTGCAATATGGTGTATTTGTGTGTATATGTCTCTGTATGCGTATTGTATGTAGGAGTGCCCATTCAAACCAGAAGAGGGCGTTGTGTCCCCTGAATTGGAGTTAAAGGGCATTCTGAGCTTCTTGATGTGGGTACTAGAATCTAAACTCAAGTCATCCTGAAAATTAGTAAGGATTTAAACTGTTAAGATATCGCAGATCATGGGTTTATCTTCATCCTTCCTAAGAACCTCTCCCTATGACTTGCAGAGGTGTTGATTTGGTTGAACCCTCTCCCAAAGTAAAAGAAGCAAAATGTGCTGTTTCAATAGTAGGTCTTTTGTTAGTGATGCCCAAAGAGGAGGAAGTCATCAACCTGCTTATGGTCAGGATTGATAACAATGGTCAAGCCTGGTCATTACATGTTGTCAATGTAGGAGAAAAACGCATCCTTCATTTTAATCCTTTGCATGATTAAAGTCATTTTGATACCATTCAATTTAATTAAAAGCTTTTATGATTTAATTTTAGTGAGGGGAGAATGATCAGTCATTAAAATGGTGACTGAGTGATATTTTTTATTATTACAGTAGATAATAGGAAAAGGCCTTTGAGATCAATTCTTTTTTAAAAAGTAATCATTAAAATGTGTTATCGATAATGAAAAAGGAGTTGTTGATATTGTTAATTAATAACTGGTGAATTAGAACAGAACCTGAACTTAGTTTTCACAGTAACTCTAAAGAGAATTTGAGTCCATTATTCTGTTTACAAAGATTTAGGAGGGGAGTAAAGAAAGAGGAGTATAGGGGAGGAGAGATATGAAAGAGAAAATGAGAAGCGATAACTAGAAGGTGGGAAGGAGAATGTAGGAAGTTCAGGGAAGTCAGGTACATAATGTCTAGGGCAGAGGGAATAAAAAATCAGTTTGGTTCTCAAGTAAAACTAATCAGTTAAAGAAAAATGCATGAATACCCATTATGGCCTTTCATAACAATCAACAAAGAGAATGAATTTATTTAAATTCATTTTCCTTTTATTTTTAAATTAATAGTTGATAGTCTAAATTGGATGCCATATGTTTCTCTGGTATAAATTTTATTTGACCTGTTTTTCATTTCTCATCAGCAATATTATTAGGATGTTAAATCCTAACTTGATAATAGATGAGAAAACTGTAGGCAATTCATGTTGAGAATTTTTTCTTTAAAAGGTAATAAAGAAGGAAGAAGAAGGAGAAAGGGAAGAAGAGACGGGGACAAAGAAAGAGAGGGGAGGGTATTCTCAGTGAATGTACTTTTCATACAACTTGTTGATTTTTCTATGATCTAGGAAAAAATAGTTTCAAGCCAACTGTACATTAGCGTGGCTGTTTATAAATCCCAACAGACATTATTTCTCCTTCAATTGCAAGATTGAAGCCCTATTTTTATACTAATTTTAGAATAGACACAAGTTGAGACAAAATTCTCTGTGAAGAATGCTGCAGGCTAGGCTGGTGACCTAAATGGACCCAATGCACATAAACTCTGTTCAAACCTGATACACCTGTTGAATCTCATAGTTGTTGATGAGATTACCATCTCACAGAGTCAACCTCTGACCTGCACACACACAATGGCATATATATATATATATATATATATATATATATATATATATTCCACATGTGCTCATGCACACACACACACACACACACACACACACACACACACTCCCACACATACACCTCACACACAGTAACAATACTAATAAGTAAAATACATAGAAGAGACTGAAAATCTCAATATCATTCATACACATAACCCATTTATTAGCTCAGTAATTCTTACATGACATTAAAATAAGGGGAAATGCTATTTTCATTTAAAAAAGACACAAACTCAACTACAAATAAGTTTCATCAAGAAGAAAGAAGAATGAGTTTCTTAAAAGAAAAGGGAGGACAATGAAAGGGGTGAGGAAAAATAACAGTAATTTCCAGGTATCCGGTGAGTTGCAGTTAGTCATGTGCATTGTTTAGAATGAAAGATTGGTGGCACAGCTCAGTTCATACATAAAAACAATTGATTGCTAGAAAGAATTATGAGAGGGTTGTTGGTAAACAGTAAGTCTTACTCAGGAAGTCCTCGGAGGAGGAGCAGTCATAGTCTGGGGTTCTGTAAGCAGGTTTTTACAGAAGCTTTTAATGTCTGGAAGGCAGAGATTGCAGTGGTACCTCTGACATAAACTATAGCCCAGCCTATCAAATCAGTCCCCAAACCACACAGATAAGTTTTGCTTTCTCTTCAGGAAACTAAAGCTGTCTTAATTTTTATTTCCACAAAAACTGTATGAAAATTTTGCAGTTACCACAATGACCTCAACTGAAACATTTGGTAGAACTTAACAACTCCAAGAACTCACTGAAAATTGAAATATTTACAACTTGATTTGAGGCAAGGAGTAGGGCTCAACAGGTAAGAGCACTGACTGCTCTTCTAGAGGACACTCATTTAACTTTGAGCTCCTAAACCGTAGCTCACAAGAGCTCTGCAACCACAGTTCAAGGAAATCTGATGCCATCGTCTGAGTTCTACAGGCACCCAGGATACATGTGGTATCCAGACATACAATCAGACAAAACAAGGAAACACGGAATAAAAATATATAAATAAGTAAATTGATTCTATGTGCATTATAGAAGTAGCACCTGTCATCGCAACACCTAGAAAGTTGAGTCAAGAAAATCCCAAGTTGAAGACTACCATGTACTGTATGATGAGACCTGCGAACGCAGACACACACAGGCACACAGACAAACACAGGCACACAGACACACACAGGCACATACACACACACACACACACACACACACACACACACACACACACACACACACACACACACAACACAACCTCAAAAACAATTCAAATGAGTAAGATCAGAGGAAAGACCAGTACAGAATAGAAATGTGAAACTTTTTGTAGGCTATTCATGAGACCTGGATATATCCATGACCCAGGGATGGTCCATCTTGTAAGTCAGTTCACTAACTAGAAAGCTCTATAGGTACTTAGTATCCAGAGTTTGTACCAAAGTTTTCTCACATAAAAGTGATTAAATAGCTAACCACTCTGTTTAGTTCTGTCTCCATTCTTCTTCCCTAGTTCTAGGCTCCTGATCCTTTGATTGGTCTTTGTTTCCTTATTTGATTTGTGTGGATTTGTTTGTTTGGGTTTTTTTTAGTTAATTATAGTCTGTCTATATGATACTGGCTGTCTTGGAACTCTATATATAGACCAGACTGGACTAAAACTCATCAAAAACCCTCTGCTGGGTTTAAGGGCATATTAACACCATGACTGGCAGACGATTGATCTTTCTAATGAACAGTCCTCATCCAGAATCTGGAGTCAACCGAGACTACGCTATCATCATATCAAAGGTATAGAAATCTGGGAGACATCTGCACTGAGCAGCTGTAGAAGATCTCCCTGAGGGAATTAGCCTTGGTAGTCTTGGGTCTACATGGCCTAGGTGACCATAGGGAGACCTTTAGGTCAGCATTGCAATATTCCATAGTGGCCAAGTGTTATGGAGAGCAAGTGTGTAGGCTTGTGCTGAGAGCTGATTCTTCTGCTGCCCTCTTCGCTGAGCACTATCTCCAGGGCTCGTACCAGCCTGATGCAGGGATTACCACTTGCTGCCCAGGCTCTGCTTTTCACCTGCTGATAGACAAACCATTTTCACTTTTTCATCTGCTTAATGAGAGCATAACTTTTGATGTTTAAAGGTATCTTTCCAACTGTGGTATCATATACAATTTTACAATGCTATTTCTTTTTTCTTTCCTTTTAAACTCACCTGCCTTTTCCTTTGGCACTTTGCTCCATGTTTCTTGCTTTGATGCCATCTGCCAATGGGGGGGAAATAGAATATTGATTGAACAGAAAAGTTACATGAATGAAGTTGATCTTTGCAAGCAAGGCCTTGTCATAATACTGAGATTTTCCCTTACCGACTATGATAGAAGGATAAAAACTGGAAATAACAATCCAGATTCCCACCCTGAGAGATTTACACAATGGAAATAGGAAACTGAGGGGAAGAGCGATAACCCAATGAGTAAAGCCTGTTTCTTGGCCAGACTACCTGAATTTGATCCCCAGGACATACATGCTTGAAAAAAAATTAACTCCTGAAAGTTGTTCACTCACCAACACATTGGTAACACACACCCCTTTGTCTGTCTCTCTTCTGTCACTGTCTCTGTCTCTGTTTCTGTCTCTGTCTCTCTCTCTCTCTTTCTCTCTGATGCACACACATACATGCACACACGTGACAAACAGAGGGAGGAAGGGAAGGAGGGAGAGACAGGGAGAGATTGTACTTAAAAACATTAAATTCAAAAATGAAACCAGGAGATTGCTCAGCCCTAAGTCCTACACTGAAGCTCTAGCTTCTCAAGTTTTTCACTTGTACATATTGTCTAATGGTTTTACTGGCGACTAGAGAGAGGGCTCCATGCACAAAGGTACTTGCTGCCAAGCCTGACTACTTGAGTCCAATCCCAATATAGTGGAAGGGGAGGAGTAGTACCTCCCATAAAATGGCCTCTGATGTCTATGCACATGCATTCCCAAATGTAAAAATCAACAAGTTCTTAAATTTGGAGACGAGCATCCTTTGATACAGAATTCTGTACACCTTTGAGCCCTGTACTTTGAGTTTCTCAGCTGTTTTAATGTATGCACCAGTTTATGAGATTCAATGGCATATATGTCTATACAAGTCAATGTGACTGACATTGCCTTTTCCCCACTTCACCCACTTGTTGATCTAATCAAATATAAATATATATGGTGGCTATATGTTCTTTATAACAATAGAGCACCATACAATAACAAATGATTATGAGCAAGACCAGGCCAAATAGCAAACACTGATAAATTCCAGAAGTTTCTCATGACTCAAAAGTCTTTAGTTGGGGACTTGTCTTAGTGTTCTATTACTATGAAGAGATACCATGACTAAAACAATTCTTACAAAAGAAAGCATTTCATTAGAGCTTGCTTACAGCTTTAGAGCATTAGTCCATGATCATGTTGGGAAGTGAATATTGGGCATGGTACTGGAGTACTAACTGAGAACTTTACATCCTGATCCTCTTGTGGATCAAGTAGAACAGGACAATTGGCCTGGTGTGGGCTTTTAAATCCTCAAAGCCATCCACAGCAACACATCTCCTTCAAAAAAACCAAATCTATTTTAACAAGAACACATCAAATACTTCCCAAACAGTTCATCAACTAGAAACTAAGCCTGCCAATATATGATCCTAGTGAGGGTGCGTTCATTCAAGCAACAACTGGTCTGGAAAGAGTCTCTTGTAGCAGAGGATCTGGGGGGTCCAATCCCCAACACCCTCTATATGGCCCATAACCATCCCTAACTTCTAGGGGATCCTTCTTCTAAATTCAAATGCACATGATACAATGATATACATGCATACATTCAGGAAGACCTTTATATTAAAGTACACATAAATATTAACAATTAAGACTTCAGCTGTGTTAAATATGTCATTGGGGTTAGGTACAAACATTTTGCTGGCTCTTCTAACTGTTATCTGTTACTCTCCTGCCTGTCTACTTTCCTAGAGTGGTCAGTCAGCTCCTGTAGATTCAAAAATCAACTTGAGCTCTAAAGTCACAGGTAATACAATTCAAACTCATGCACCTGCCCTTAGCTTGAAGGAGCCCACTTAGAGGATGCTTTCAGTCCAGGGCCACTTAGTCTGTCCATGGGGAGTTCCAATCCTTGAACTTTGCTGACCTGTTTCTCTCCTTCCTTACTTTTCACTTCCTGAAGCAGAGAATATATTTTGATTGGCAAATGGCTCTCCCACATTTCTGAAAGGCATTGTATGAACATAGAGCTCTGCTTGTTTCCTTTGTTACGCTGCTTTTATACCTTGAAATGTTTCTTTCTGTGATACTTAAGGGAAACACCATTTCATACCACCTCCTCAGGAGAGGCATAAAAAACACTATTGGATATTTGCTGAAATGCCACCTCTTGGCTCCATTGATCTGAAGGAATTTGGGATCCCCAAGGAGAATGAAGATTAATTATCCATTCAGACACATCCCTGCACACCTACTCCAGATATGTGATTTTTAAGGCAGTATGTATTGCCAAGTTCCAGGCCAGCCTTAGGAGTTTCTCAGAAATTCATATAGTTTGAGTTATGCAGATAATTCATATAATTCAAATGAGGTCATCCTCATATACAGAGCCAAGGGCCAACTTCTGAATCAGTAGTAATCAAACCTTTTAGACCTACATATCAGTTTCTGAGGATCCAAAGAATGCTTGTTCTAAAATATGTAAGCTGGGCCAATGAGGTAGTTCATCAGGCAGAGGTATTTGCATGAAGACTTGATAGCCTAAGTTCAATTCCTTAATTTCATAAGATGCCAAGAGAGAACCAATTCACCGGCGATATCCATGTAGGACCTAAGTGTGTGTGCTTTTGTGTGAGCACACACACACACACACACACACACACACACACACACACACACACACACCCCAAAATAAGAAAATATAAATGTACAACGTATTGTCAAGAAGACAAAGCCTAAGAATAAGAGAGAACATGGGCTTTAATCACAAATAGATATTACTAAGTAGTTTATTTAATAAGTTCTTTTATAAGCCATATATATATTGGTATGTTTGTGGATATAGAGAATCATAGGACAAACAATGAGATAGACTAGCCTTGTGATACCACCCAGAAAGTAAGCCCAGAGCCCAAGGAGATGACTCAGTGGGTAAAGTCTGCAGTGAAATCATTACTCCTTGAGTTTGTGTCACCAGCACTCATGTAAAAGCTAAGAGTAGCAGCATGTAGCTGCAACTTCAACACTGGAAGAAGGAGTGAGACAGACAGCTCTAAGGTGGCTTGCTGGCTCTTAGCCTCAATCCACTGCAGGTAATAGTTTACCATGGACCAAGGTAAATATGTCATCCCCTTTAATAGTTTCTGTCAGGTGCCTCTTCACAGCAATAGGGAAGTGACTAGCAGAGTGGGTGAGGGAAGTCCTATTTTGGTGGATTTGCTGCAGTGGGAAAGATATCAATGGTGACATGTGCATTTGTTGCGTCTGAGAGAAGCTGTGAACCGTATTCACGTGTCATGTCAAAAAAGGAGGGTGGATTTCTGGGTACTGCTTGTCGTGACCATAAAGTGAGATGAAGAACTCGAGGAAAACAGAAGGAAAAAATGTATTAGTCAGTTTTTTATTACTGCAATGAAATACCAGAGGCAGGTGTCTATAGATATAGAGAAACTTATTGTTTATTTTCTCTAGTACAGTGAGAAACCTTTTTATGAGTGATGAGTGTAGACATCTAAATAGTCTGACTTAGGAGGGAGTGACATTACCTGTTTCCTGTCTACTACAATAGCACAGGAGGAGCATGAGTATGCCAATATGTATCTTTGTACTGTCAACATATAAATCTATTGGAATTCAAGTACAGGGCCTCCAACCTAATGTCATAGGACATAGTTTAATTGCTTCCCAAAAGTCCTGGATAAACACAATTAGGTTAATTTTCCACCTTGTTTATATGATAAACATAAAACTTTGGGAGTTAAGGCTGGAGAGATGGCTCAGCAGTTAGAGGTCCTCTTAGAAATAACTCATGCAGTTCCTAGAACCCAGATAAGGTGCCTCCTAATGACATGAATTCCAGCTCCAGGGGGTCTAATGGCCTCTTCTGTACTATACAGACACCTGCATGGATGTGTGCACACGCGAGTGCACGCACACGCACACACACACACACACACACACACACACACACACACACACAGCTTTAAAAATTATCTGTAATTTTAAAAAGAAAATAACACAGTGGAGAAAGTGTGCAATGGAGCCCTCATACTTTATACCTTGCTGATGAGAATATAAATTAGCTCAATGATTTGGAAAGTAGAATAACAATTTTTTAAAATGCCTAAAATAAGTGTTAGAGAGATGGCTCAGTGATTAAGAACACTGACTGCTCTTGCAGAGGTCCTGAGTTCAATTTCTAGCAACCACATGGTGGCTCACAGCAATCTGTAGTGGGATTTGATGCCCTCTTCTGATGTATCTGAAGACAGCTACAGTGTACTCATATACATAACATAAATAATTACAAAAAAAAATGGCTACCATAAAATTACCCTATACCCCAGCCTTTCTACTTCTAGATATAAAAATAAGAGAAATAATCTGAACATATGAAATGTATTCACAAACATCGAGAGCCCTGTTCATTATTCATAAGAGCCAGTGTCCATCAAAGATACAACTGAATAAGCAGTATGTTCATGGTACAATGTGCATGCTATGGTTCAAAGTCCACGCTACGCTGTAGATAAACCATGAAAACCTGCTAGGCAAAAGAAGTCAGATAAAAAGCTGCATATTGTATGATTCCCCCTACATAAAATGTGTAGAAAGGGAAAATGAAGAAACTAGAAGATTATAAATTGCAGGGAATGAAAACCATACAAGTTGAGAGTGACTCTCTTTCCATTCTCATCCCTCTCAACCAAACAATGGTTTGGGTCATCACATACTGGCTCAGAACCGACTTACCTTCCACATATCCATTCCCTGTGTCTTCACGATCTCCTAAAGTCAAAAAGATTTGATGTTGCAAGCTATGTTTGGGCACTAGATGATTTTTTTAATGGATACTTGAGATCAGCATCTTTAGGAGACCTCATATCTCATGGTGGGCCCTGTTTGCAACTTCAAAATTCCCTATGTTTCCACAACAGTCTCTTGATTTCAGAAGACCTTCTTCAAATCATTTGTTCTAGATGATGCAGCAACACCTTCCAGTAGTTCCTTCTTTCCATGTGGGATACCTCAGGGCTCCTGTTTTCATTCTGAGTTTGAATGCAGGGAGAGAGTATAGGAGTGATTAGTTGTTTTCTCTGTAGCAGCATGAGTTACAGATGTGGGATATATTAGAGAAAGGGAGCAAAATTAGCTTCGAGATTGTCCTGCTGATTAAGTATCTACTTATGAAAAATCAAGTCATCACACACTGTTGTACACCTCGCTGGTATGCTTGGCTGGGGCTTCCCATTCTTTTGCCTGCCTTCACGTCATTGTACATTGTGAATTATTCTTTTGAGAAACATTCTATTTCCATTTTACATGTCACATCATACCTACCTCTGCACATCTTGTTTCTCAATTCTCTTCAACTTCCCATCCATTTAATGAGCTAAGAAAAATCCTCTGTCTTTACTGTCTTTAGAATAACTACGTATATAGAATAGTGCCTGGGGGAGATAACGAATTCTTCTCCACCTTTGGTTTCCATTGCATGTATGAACCTTATACTGTCCTATTGTTCTCTAAGCCTTTGAAAGCAAGGCCACTCTTTCTCTATTTGTAGCACCTATGGCACCTAGAGACTAACTGAACTGAATTGATAAAGTTGATTTGTCCATTGACCATGAGTATATAATGTGACATAAAATATATCAACATGAAGGGCTAGAAAGGTGTCTACGCAGTTCAAAGGCCTGGCTGCTCTTATCTGCTACTGTTAACTCAGGGTCTTTCAGAGGACCCTCATTTGATTACCAATATCCACATGGTAGCTCACAGCCATCTATAACTCCAGGCACTAAGTATCCAATACCTTCTTCTGGCCTCTGTGGGTATAAAATATATGCATTGTATACAAACATATACACACAGGCAAGATACCAATATACATATTTTAATTAAATATACAACACACACACACACACACACACACACACACACACACACACACACACACAGGGTGAGGGTGGCTCAGTCAGGAAAGTGCTTGGCAGAGAAGCATTTGTACATGAGTTTGATCTTCCTGAACTGCAAGCATGATGTTACATTTCTGAAATCCCAGAACTGGGGAAATAAAGACAGTAGGATCACAAGGGTTTTCTGGCCAGCCAGTCTATCTAAATCAGGTTGAGTAAAAGACCCTATCTCAAAACTAAGAGGAAAAATCAACAGAGGACGACAGCTGCTGAATGGTATTGACCTTTGATGTGTACATGCACACACACACACACACACACACACACACACACACAACACGGACACACACACACGGACACATATACATGAACACATGCACACAGTATATGTGTTTATATTGTACATATATACTTATTCATAATACATGAGTGAAGTAATGGTATCGTGTACACAACATGGAAAGATGTCCTGCTGCACTCTAAATTAGTGACTGCTAAGGGTTGTAACTGTTTTAACACTTTCTCCTGGTGAGAGACAGGACCACAGTAAACACGAGTCTTGGGAAAGCCATTAAAGGTAGTTTTAGAACTTCAGTAAACGTTGAGTCATCATGAAAATTTGAATGAATATAAAATAGAAGAGATTACATAAAAGGTGTGAACATGGGGAGAGTGGTAGAAATAACAGGCACTTGGTTGTTTAGAAATTCCTGAACTGACCCATAATAGGTTCATGGACTTTTAAACAACTTTAATCCAACATAATTATAAACAAAATATAAAATTCCATCTAGTAAGGTCCATACCTAAGTATCATTCTGTTATAAATAACATTGAAACAACAGTTACTCTATATAATTAAAACAAGTTTGTGGTCAGTTAAGTGTGGTAACAGATATGAGGATGATGTCAAAAATTTTGGTGTGAATACTCATGATACTAATTAAATGCTAGTGTGTTGTTAGAATGTGCAAAATGCAGTAATTTTAAGCCTACTTCCAAAACGGAAATAGTGAACCATTCTAAAGTAACAGATTTTGGAGTTGTTTGTTCTAACCCACACAACCTGTATACAGATCTCTAGACGTTTTGTGTTTCAAAGTCAAATAATCTTTGATTCCTTATGGCCCCGAAGGCCAATGGTCATGCAAACATGACAAAGAAAGCCCACAAATGCGTGTTTAACTTGCCCTACTTGAGAAGCATGAAAGAATCTGTATGAATCAGCTTAGAGTTCCGTGCACTGTAAAGCTACTCTATCTAGTGACCACTGCATTTGAGGGCACAGATAAATGGGCCTAGGTAATTGTTTTCTTAGTTAAGCAGTTAATTACCATCTCAGGGTCCAATTCAGATATTAGAAGCATCTTCTCTCTGTAGTTCCTGTTTATGTTTTAAGAAGAAAAAATATCACAACCTGGTTTTCTCCCTTTGTTGAGTGTCCCATGGAAGGAACATTTTCCCAAAGGTGGGAGAAACAACAGCAATCCACCCCTTCCTCATCACAGGATTGAAAGCTCACAGCGACCATGGCAAATCTATGTCAGTTCTTAGAAAGCTGCTTTGGGACATCACATTGATCACAGTAACCAGTTTTCTGACAAATCACCGCTTAAAAGGGGGCAAAATAGTAGGGGGCAAAAAAATGATCCCTTGGCATTTTATCTCATTTTTATTAACATTCTTTAATATTTACCACAGTTGTGTTTTATGAGGCAAGCTGTTAGTGGAAGCACTGAAGTACAGGGAAGATACCAGAATTTCTCTGGGGATAGTACCTTTAGTCTCGTTTTACAAACAGAAACTGGTGATAACAGATGTGCTTCCAAGATCTGGCAGTCGATAAAACATTAAGGTAAAAACCAAAATCTTCAAAGCCCCACCGAACATATACTAAGATAGCTCGGCTCTGGGCTGGCCCAGATTCCTCAGGCTGTTTGCAGAACTTGCTGTTATACAGTCTGCACAGACGGTGGAGTGCTTGGACAAGGAAGGGAGGGGAGGAAGCTTGGCAGGGCACCAGCTTGGAGAACGATTCATTTCTTTCTTTCTTTTTCTTTTCTTTTCTTCTTCTTTTTCTTCTTTCTTTTTCTTCTTTTTTTTTCTTCGAAGAGCTTATTTGAGTACAAAATCAAAACAAAAGCACATCTTTCCATTCCCCTTGTCTCTTTTTATTGCAGTTCTTGTGGGTTAGCAGCTCTGCAGAAACATGTGGGCAGCTCACCGTGCTATGTGTGGCTGGCTTTTGCTGGAGATCAGAACTGCTTGGCTGTGCAGTCCAGAAATACAGTCACACAGGCTGGCAGATACTATACCACAGTAGTTGTCAAGACTTGAAGCAAACACATGCACTTTTGATGGCAAGACATGATAACCATTGAGCCAAATGAAATTTCTGCTCCCACCTTCCTCCAGAAGTCTTTAAGCTCACAGGAGATGAAACAGGTATATGCTGCTTGAGGAGAGGTGTGCAGAGGATGGGTGGATATGGAATCTGTTGACAGAACTGAGGAGAACCGTTATATTAGATAATAATAATAATATAATAATAATAATAATAATAATAATAATAATAATAATAATAATAATGCATGTACTGTAGTTTAGGCAAGAGTATCTGCTATAATAGGTCCTTATGTGAGGTCTGTGCTAGTTTCTTCCTAAGTATTATACTTAACTCTAGTGGCAGGGTTCTCTCTCCATCCATTTTTCACTACTTTATGTAACTCCTTCCTATTCTGCTCTTCACTCTTTCTTGCGGTGATCTAGTGCTCTCTATAACTCTTAAAGTCTCTGCTCAGTTTCCACATCAGGACACCAACTGCCTCTTGTTCCAATTGCGCTTACCCTCCTTCAATTTTTATATACATGGCATGCAGTTACATTGTCAAAGGGACACAGGGAAGATTCGTGTTGATGGAGCATTTGTTGCAGGTCAGCCTTTTAAGAGTCAGTGCCTATTATATCTGATAATTATCTTAAAATCCTGAAGCAATGGCTGGGTGGTGGTGGTAGTGAACATCTTTAATCCTAGCACTGGGTAGGCAAAAGTAGGTGGATTTCTGAGTTTGAGGCTGGCCTGGTCTGTACAGAGTCAGTTCCAGAACAGCCAGAAAAACACAGAGAAACTCTGTCCCCTGTCAAAAAGAAAACACTATAGCAAGCCACTTGGGTGAAACTCAGTAGATTGGGTGATCTGAGCCTTCTCCTTTCTGTCCAGTGGCCTCCCTGGTGTCCTCACACTCAGCACCTTAAGGCAGAGAACTGGCTAACAGAAGGAATGTATGGCATTGCCTGTGGCCCTCCAAAGTCACATGGGTAGATAGAACCATAGCATGCCTGTCAATACTACCCTAAGGCTTCACACCACCTTGGAACATTGTATTGTGTCCTTTAACTTTCTAAGGTCCTTTCATCAACATTATCTCTCTGGACTGTAACCACATTATTGTGAAACAAATGGAAAAGGCCTTATTTTCTGGATTTCAAGAACAAGATGATTGAGAGTCCAGAACCCAGTTAGCCAATAAATCAAGGCGGGACTAAAGGTATCTTTAATTCCATATTCAACATCGTTTTTACTTCATATTAAGGCTCCAAACAGAAAATTGTGGGATGTGTTGAGTTCAGGAGAGCCTGATATGACCATGTGTCCTAGTGGATATAGTAACTGTCCATGTAATTTCTAAATTTCACTTTTTTGTCATACATACAAACACATGGACCCCTTTGTTCTTCCCCAACCTTAGTTGGTGACCTACCAGGATGCTTATCCTTTTTGTTGTAATCTCTTCATCATATCAATCACTGGAGGCAGTGTTCTCAGTGTGCTCAGACTTTCCCCTCCTCATTACCACCACCTCCCACTGAGAAAGACTCTTGACATTTTCCCTCAGTTCCCTGTTGCTCTGAAATTTTAATATCGGAGATATATATATGTATATATATATATATTATCTGTTATATGCTATATGCATGTCTCTACTTTATATATAAAATTAAGGAAGATTTTTGTGAACCCACTTTAAAAAAAACGCAGTGTTTTCTCCCTCAATGCAATATTTTACCAGTTGGTAAAGCAGAGTGGGGTTCATAAGTGTGAACTGATTTAAGAGGTAGAAAAGGAAGAAAAGGTGAGAGACTGGTGATGGAAAGAAGCCGGAGGGAAGGAGGGACGGAGGCAGAAGACAAGCGACAACAACAATGAAAGTCAACAAAGACGAAAAAAATCACTGAAGGTCAAAGCTGTCTTCAATTCCCAAATGGTTGGAGTCTTCTCTGAGAATATAGATTTTTCTGTGTTGCTAATATTAATGTGTATGCCTGCAGTAGAAAAATTCTCTTAGTGTTCTCTTTCCTCTGAACAAGTCACAATATTAAGCATGGCTTGAGACAGCTTCAGCCTTCGTCGTGTTGATGGAACATGGAATGGTTCTTCTAGCCAGACAAGTTTGTCTCTGTGAGAGTTGCTAGATCTCTTAGGGCACTGAAAGACCTTTGACTCTCTGATGGATTCACTTCGGTGTCAGCCAGTCCCGGCATAGGAGAATGGGTTGGAAACTGCTCGTTCTCCCCTCTGCTTTCACACTCTACACTTGACTACCAAATCAGAGAGCTAGAAAAAAGCCAGAATTCACCACCAACACCGAAAGGATGTCACAAGGAGAGGCCATCTAGTCCAAGGTCTAGCAAAGAATTGGTAAAGCTATTCAGAGAGCCTCCCTTGTGATACTCAACCTCCTTCTCAGAAGAAAGGCTTCTTCTCAAGTGCTCTCTCCGCCCTTTGTTCCACTTGCTTGTTACAATCAAATTGGGACTGCTCGTACATAAAGAGAAAGCTTAAATACATCATCTCTGTCTAAAGATGGGTATTTCTACTCTGTGTCCCGGGGGCTGCTATAACTCAGTATCATCATTATTAAGTTGGATGGTGACCTCAAGTTATTGACCAGCTGTCCCCTTTGGAAACTGGCAGTGGATAACAGGCAAGTCAGAGTGGAGATAAATTTGGTTTTCTCACTGAAAACCTTTATAAACAGTGCTTCTGGGAGCAGCCACTAGGGCTTCCATTCATGTAAAGTGGGAAGAATGGTGTTAAACCCATATGTGTGTGCATAACTACATGCAATCCTGTGAATGCTACTGACATGTTCTGTCGTGCACTATACCTGACTATGCCTGTCCGTCCTGCACTGTGCCTGTCTATGCCTGTCCATCCTGCCTGAGCACAGCAGTAAAGGCAAGACAATTCTGAGGCATTGGACATGAGTGAGTCAATTGTTCCTTTCTGCCCTGGGTCTTGAACTTATGTCCTAAGGCTTGGAAGCAAGTTCCTTTACCCACTCGCCAATCTCTACCAGCCTTCTCCCAATTTTTAGGCTGAGCGTGTAGAAAAGTACTCTGAACAAAAATAGATCCAGATTGATGGCAAAACTTAGATGAGAAAATATGCAGGACTGAACAGTTTGCCTGACAACCACTAACATGTACAAGTATAGGTACATGTATATGTATATGAAATGTATCATTCCCAGGGAGATCTTTTATGAACAAATCAGGAAAATATGGAGGCATCTTTAGCTCACTTTCATGGTAAGTCTGGCAGGGCTATGCTTCCAGGTTCCTGTGGTTTGATGCCTCACCTTCACAGGTGCAATCATGTCCATGGTTTTTCCCCTCCAATGAATATGTGCTTAATTTCTGGGAAAGAATCTACTGCTACCTGATTGGATGAGCAACAGAACTAGAAGGGTTAAAGTCTGAGTGGTGTATCAGCATTCCAGCTTTAATGCCACACATCCCATCATCCCCTGTTTGATATTTGGTCTTTTTGTATATTTATGATTTTTGAAAGAGAATAAAAGGGGGAGGAGAATAAATATGAGACACTCAGATAAAAATGACCTGAGCAGTGAGCAAAAAAGAGTGAATTCCAAGAAGGAACCATTTTTGTTAGAGTAAACAAACAAACAAACAAAGCAAAAGCAAATGTCCCGGTTGCTGGAAATAGAGATTTCCCTGAAAATGCCATCATGCTAGAACGGAGACACAAAATCACAGCCCACGTGGTTCTGCAGCTGAGGGACAAATGACAGGAACGCCTGGGCCAGCTGAAGACAGATTGTGGTATTGTTCCATTAATTGTGTGTAGCTTGGCTTTTCTAGACCTTTCTGTGACAGACTAATCCAGGTTCCAAATGCTGCTGAGCCTTCTCCCTTTTGTTTGAGGCCGCCCACAGTATCTCTGAGCTAGAAATCCTGCCACACAGAGTTTCATATGTAGAATTTTTAATTGAAGATAGACATGCTGATGGGAAATCTTTAAAAAAATAAATGGTTTGCAAAGATGGTGCTGGCTTAGGAAGGAAAAATCTTATCTTCATATGAGCTTTGATTTAAGCTCTTAAACAGTTGCCGGAGCTGATTGCCTGGGTAAGCATTTACCTGGGTTGGTAAATGAATTGATCAAGGTCTAGTCACCTGGCCAAATATATGCCACCCTGCCTATTTGGCTGCATGGGTTTTGAATATGAGACTAACTTCTCTAAGTTACCCCTGTCGTTCTTCATCCCCCTGCCAAGATTCTTATTCAAGCTGCCAGAGTCTCTAAGTAGAATTATCATCCCACATCAATCAAAATCTTATTAGGATTTCGCCTTCACATTCTTGGAAGAGCCAATAGCAAAGCTGTTGGTGGCTGTGGGTTGGCTACAAAGGGATATTTTGGTGTTATGGGGTGTTAGGAAAGTGCTGACATCTCTTTGGGTGGTTTTCTTAGCAAGCCAGAGGCATGAGTGGCAAAAGAAAAAGCAAGTCAGCCTCAGGGAAGATATAGGATACACCAGAAGGCAGAGATGATGCCAGAGTCTAGCTGGAGAAGAAAAGCAGATGTTAAGGAGGGATACAGTGTATCTCCTAGGACTCCCAGAAGAGGCAAGGATGTGGGTATTTTGCCTCATTATGGCATAATCAGTCTGAGAGAGAAAAGGAAGTTGCAAAAGGTAAGGATACCCCACTGAGAAGAAGAAGTCTTGGTTCAGGGTCTGACTTTATCAGTGGCCTAGGGGCAGCTGTATGATGCCTTCAGATATGAGGCTTCATGTCCTCAAAACAGAGTAAGTCTATGCCTGCCTTGTAAAACTATTAAGAGAACTTGAGAGAACGAAAGTCAATAAAGGAATAATCATAAGCAATGCTTGATAGAGTAACAAGGATTCAGAAATGAGTTCTAAGCACACCTATACTTATGAATTCCCCCATGCTGCCAGGTGAAGCCAATGTGGGTAGGTGGTCAGCAACAAAGCCTCTATTAACCAGGACCCTACCCAGACCAACAATTGGCTCATCATATCTTCTGCAAAAGATGTTGTCCAAGGTATATACCTTTCATATTGGTGAACGAACAGGATATTATCATAAGATCTTCTAAGTCAGTGATTCTTAACCTGAACTGACCTGTACAATCAGTCTTCTGGGAATATTTCTAAAGCCTCCCTGTCCCTCAGATCTGTGAAGTAAGAGTACTTTAGGGTGAGACCAAGTCATCTATATTCATCAAAGGTAGCCAGTGATCCTAAACACACAGGTTGGGAAGCACCACCCTTTCTGAAAGAAAGTGGCTTTCCAGCATCCCATTGAGAGGAAGCAAAAAAGCCAAGTAGGTAGGTCAGAAGAGACACAACGAAATGGGATTCAGGAGTCAGTCTAGCTTAATTGTCAGTGATGGTGTCTTTAAAACCTTCTCTTCTTTCCATTCCTTTTAACTCTCTATCTCCCCTGCCTTGTCTTTCTGTATGTCTCTCCTCTTCTCTTTCTGCTCCATCCCCTCCATTATTATTTTAATAGAAGGCTAAGCCCAATGCTCGTCACTGATATTGAATTATTTTAGAAATCCTGAATAAATGTTTTCATTCTTCTCATCCTAGTAGTATTCCTTAGCTTTCTGTTGTTTTAATTGTGTATATGTCTCAGTCCTGCCTCTCAGGACTCAACACACAGTTGATTGGGTGTCCTCTCCAGACTTAGTCTTTCTGCATATTTTATAAATATATATTCATACATACCACTCACATCTGAACTTTTTCATCTTTCTTTCCCCCGAATTTCCATCTACCTGTCTGAAGCCTGTATCTCTCTCAGTGAGCTGCTCATCTCTCCTTTCTCGTTGATATGCAGGCAGGCCTGATGAATCAGAATATCTGGGGAACAGGAATGCAGGGAGGTTTTAATTTTCTGGTTAAATGACACTAACTTGAAAACTACTTTTGTTTCATGTTTTATTGATGGGAGAAATGGTGAAATCGAAGTACAGAATGGAATGTGTCCTCAGGGAATACAAGATAAATCCTTCTAAAATACAGAGTGAGTGAGACCCACTGAGGTATGCTGAGCTAAAATCTTCTCTAGAAAATGAAGAATAGTGGCTCCATGTTTAAAGACCTCAACTCCTGACTTCTAGATTCTGTTTGGGAGGGGGGGGTGTTTGTTTGTTCTTCCAGTTTGGCCTGTCCTGCAAATGTGTTCTGGTTAGCCTGCACCAGTCTGACCTAAGTATTTGCTTTTAATTGAATACTCTGGTTCCCTCACAATACAACCCCCATGAATGTGTCAACCTTATGCCTGTCTCCCTAACCCCAAATACATTTGTGAGCAATGTCTACTGTTCTAGACAGCCTATTTCTAAATTCTGAGATAATACCTTTCACTCATATGCCTATCCCACTCACCTGAATAAACACATTGTGTTTTTTTTTTTCTTAATTGATGCTCATGCTTACCTCAAAGACATTGTAGCCTTGGGAGGGGTTGGAGAAAGTAGAGACAAGGTGACTGGATGTGTCAGACCCCAGGACCAGACTGGAAGGAATATCAAACTTTCTTGGTTTCCTTTGTATTAATCAAGTCTGTCACCATTAACTGGATTTCCCCCCACCCCATGTTTCCTAAATGAGGTCTTGCTAAAGGAAAAAGTGGGTCAGTTGAGGGTTCTGACTAGTTTTGTCTTAGTTAATTTAAGGTTTGCCATATGTTCTTTGGGAAGGATGTGCTAACTACATGTCTTTTGCTGATTAACAAACAACCTGAGGGTTTTTAATTTAGACTTGCAACTCCCTGGTTAAAAAAGACAGAGAGAAAGGAATCTTAAAGGGGAATCGATGCAAATGAAATAAAAGCTTCGAAAGACCATTCTGAGCAAACAACTTTTGGACAGTCCAAGCCCCAGCATTCCTTCCTACCTTGGATCCAAGTGTCTCCCTTGCAGCATTCTTGATATTTGTGATCAAATAGGTCTAGGTAAAAATACCTTACTCATTGTAAGATGTTTAGCTGTGTCTGTGCTCTTTATCCTACAGAAGTCGGTAGCACACCAGCCAAGTATGGCATCAAATCTATATAGAGACATTACTAAGTAAATTCCACTGTGTGTGTGTGTGTGTGTGTGAGTGTGTGTGTGTGTGTGTGTGTGTGAGAGAGAGAGAGAGAGAGAGAGAGAGAGAGAGAGAGAGAGAGTCACATGCAAAACTATCTTTGCTTGAGAACTGATAGCTAGCACAGACACATAATCATGGGATCACGGAGTAAGAAATATGAGGGCATCCCTAGCAATAACTGACGGAGGCCTAGGTTCTCTCTTCTTTAAGTTCCACCTTCTGGTAAGAGACTGGCCTGGGCAATTGTTGTTCTTTGGACATCATCTGAATATCTCTTCTGGTGACAGGGTTTCACAGGACTCACCTACTGATGGATAGACATAAAAGGTCATAGCCAAAGTTTCTGTATTTGATCACCCCACCAGTGACATTCAATAAGAATGTCCTTAGCGTTCAACCAGGATATATTGGAAAATAGACTTTCTGTACAGGCTGGCTGTTTGGTGGGTATAAGAGTAGAGAAAACAACTGTGCAAGGAAAAATAATTGTGTACTTTTAAAAGCCAGCTGAGTGGACACCAGCACTCCTCAGTATCTCGGACCTTTTGTACCTTAATCTCTGTAAGCCTTAGGGTCCTCTTGAACAGATATGGTTGCCTGCACATTGCATATTAAGAGCCTGGAAAAGGAAAGTATCCATGCCAAGAAAACACGCAGCAAATCTTTTTCTTTTCATCTCTTTTGCATCTCTGTTTTAATCATAAAGGGTTTATCTGCCAGGACCTTCACACACACACACACACACACACACACACACACACACACACACACACACACAAATACCTAAGGTAATTAGCAATTGTGTCCATCGAGTAGCTGGCTATGATTCCCAGTCAGAAGTTAGAGTTTTATCTACTGAATTTCACAGAAAGAAAAATACAGACAGAAGCATTTAAAATAATTGAAAAGTAAGTATATTTCTTGATCCTGAAATGAGAGATACTTTCCAAAGAATGAAATGCCATTTCTAGCTCTAACCACTAGGCAGCAGGAGTGTACTCTGTGTGGCATGAGGAGCCCCAAGGCTCTTCAGGCTGCAAAGTCTCAGCCAGCTCAGGTACAGTATTTGAAACTACATCAAACATATCAGTCCTTTGTACTTTGCTTATGGCTTATTTTATCACAGTTTCCCCCCGAACAACAACCTGATCATAGAATAAGGACAGTAATTAGTGGCACGTGGGGATTGTGCAATATTGTCCTGTGTGTATGTATATGTATGTAGGTTTATGTTGTCATGAATAAATCACTATATACGTACTTGTGTGCTTCTACAAGAAATATATACATACATATAGATAGACAGGTATTTGTGTGTATCTCTCAATATTTTTAATATTGGGTGTAGCATGTGTTTAATAGTCATATTCTAGCTAAGTTCATAGAGTTTGACAATCCATTAATAGCCAGCTCAACTCAATTAATATAAGCACCAATCCAATATGTTCTTGTCTTCACTACAAAAGAGCACCCTGATACTCATTCTCCAAAACATATACAAAATATTCTTGTCCTGCCATCATTTTCTCAAAGAGGAAACATCTGATGAGTTTCATTTTACCAGAGTCTATGATCCAGGGGTGCCCAGTGTCAGTTGGCCATGCCAGAGAGAATGGCATCAAACTCGCTGACAAGTTGATTAATTCCAATCAGAAACACAGGTGGCCCCAAAGCCCGCCAATGATCTGTGTGCAGTTGCTTGGGAAACCAGGAAGGAATAACAAGTGGTGTTTGCCCCTCTAATTACTTGCACATCCTCATACATGTGTGGCTGCTGCTAAACCACACCGAATGTCTGCCTCTCTGAGAGCAGAGAGCAGAAGTAAAATGCTCTTATGCACTGTGAAACCTGGGAGGATACTTTACGCATGCCTGTTTGTTCAACGTTTTACGTGAATCCTGTTTTCCATGAGATAGAAACTTTACAGTGTAAGGGATAGGCGAGCATGTGGTCCCACTAGGCAGACTGAAGTCTAAGAGTCAGCAGCCACCAGTCCTCTGTGTATAGGTTTAAGATGAAGTTTCCCTGAACCCACTTTTCTGGCACAACCTCAAGATCCACTGGAGCTACGACCAGGATGAGAAAGCACCATTTGTCATTGGAAACAGTTTTTTCCTGTATAAATATGTTTTTAAAAAGTCTCAATACCATTGCTGAACCATAATCAGTACTCGGAATGTACTGAAAGGCAGGGTTAATCCATCATAATGCCCATGATGTCGCCTTGAACTCTTTAGAGAGAGTACAAGATGAAATTAGCATCCTCTGTTGGAAGAACAAATAGGGAGAGAGGGAAAAAAAGTACTACACCTTTAAAAATCAAATTCTTTTTTTAAATGAGTAGCAGATTGCTTAGAGGGGTCACAGCAAGATTCCTGAAGCTTGGAGATTAATTAATTTGAAGAATACGATTGCAAGTATCATAAAACCTTAGTTAAAACTACTGTTCTCCCTTATATTTAGCTTCTCTCTCCCTTTGCCCTTCTTCAAAGCCAGAAGCACTGAACCAGGTATCCATGTGAGTGAGATTCCTGTGCGTGTGTGTGGAATACACTTGCTTGCTTATGAATACAAACAGTAGTACCGAGCTGGTCACACATTATTTGTTCTGAAAATTACTAATGTCTGATTTCTCTTTTGGAAGATTTTTCATTTGATTTACAAGGTCTTAAAATATACTAAATACATGATATTCTCTCGTGGGAATAGTAGAACAGCATAGAGCAAAACATGGTTGTTCCGTCTTTCGAAAGGAATTGGAGGATATTTTAGGATGCAGCTAAACTATGGATTTCAATATAAATATTTGAGGAACAGAGGGACACTGTGGTTGTAATGTCTGCCCCAAAGACTTGCTTCTTGAAGCAAAATTCATATAAGCACACGAGCACTATCGTGCTCTAAGATAACAGCATGTGGCACTAAATTCCTGTGGTCTTCCTATGAAGAGATGAAGTTAACAGGAACCCTACTTCGGTGACCACAATGCTGTAATTTTTTGAAAAAAGAAGGAAGTAAGGAAAGAGGAGGGAGGGAGGAAGGAAGGAAGTAACAGAAAGGACAATAAGTAAGAAAGAAAACTAAAATAAACGCCATGCTTCTGCCAGAGGAAGTGCTCTTTGCAAGGTTCAATTGCCAGTATCAGGGATATCAGGCACAACCCTAATCCTACCCTCTCGATGTTAATCTGTTTACAAAGGCAATTCAGCACCATCATGCTTAAACTAAACCCCAAACCCCATCCATAAAGTTATCAAACGAAACACCTTTCTTCTACAATATTCACAATCCTAACAAGTGTTAAGAACATGCTATGTACCATAAAATTCTGTTATTATGAAAGCGAACCGAGGTGAAGTTTTTTTGGTCAGGTTAGAGTTGGTGTGTGTGTGTGTGTGTGTGTGTGTGTGTGTGTGTGTGTATGTGTGTGTATGTAAAAGCTATTCCCTAAAGTTTACGTGTTAAACATTTTTGCAAAATGTTTCTTTTTCAAGAGCCTTCTGTAAGCCATATTTTTAGGTATATTGGTTTCTTCAGTAGTAAAAGACGAATCTATCATCAATCCTTAGCTTAAGTAAACCTTCTGCTAATATAACTGTGCATTAGAAAAACTGGGGTTTTCTCTTTAGGTTAGTAATTAGGTGCATTTTAAGGGATGGGACCGTGTATTTAATACTTCCCCCAAATCTTGATTACTGCTATGTGTACTTATCTCTTGAAAAGAAGGCAAGGGATTTTAAAAAGCAAAAGAACAATGTAGTGCTTTAGTATCAGTTAGTAATAGTACTGTGGGGTCCAGTTGTCATCTGCTGTCCATGATAGTGTGTTTCAATCATACATCTGATTACATTGTTGGGTGGTTAAATAAAAAAAAAAAATCATCAATCCACTCCTCCCCTCTGTGCCCTTCTCAGAACCCACCCAGTGGCCTCTACTCCCACCTCCTCACTCTTTAGTTCAATAAAAAGAATACAAGGTCAATGAAGGAGCCCTGAAAGTGTTTAAGGGGCTGGGAAAGGGCTATGAATCATCAAAACATTAAATAAAAATAATAATAAAGGTGTAAAAATAGGAAAAGCACACGTCACAAAGAAGGGCCATCTGAGAGCAGGCAGCATTCCTGTTCTGGGTTAACAATTTTTCCCAGATTTGTATTATGCAAACACATGGATAAAGAGGGATGTCTCCCACCTCACCCAAGTCAGGACTGGCATTTTCTCATCACAAGTCACTGCCTAAGAGGGATTCCTGAGTCAGGGTTTCCTCTCTCTAACAGTAACTCCTAAGCTGAGGCTTTCTGTAGCTTTAGCTCCAGGAGCCTGTCTCAGTATGGAACATTGAGATATTCTCTCTTTTCTCTCTCTCTCTCTCTCTCTCTCTCTCTCTCTCTCTCTCTCTCTCTCTCTCTCCTCCCTCCCCTCCTTCTCTCTCTCTCTCTCTCTCTCTCTCTCTCTCTCTCTCCCCCCCCTCTGGCTGAGAGGTTCTCTCTTCTTAACATGGGTAGGGGACGCTAAGGGCACAGATCTCTACTAATTCAGGTGAGTAAAGGACAAGGAAGAATTAAGACCAAGTATCAAGTGGAATTTGATAGGGAAATCTTGAGCTGATTTGAAAGGAGGAAAGCCCTTTCAAACTGTCAAGCGTTGCCTTTAAAAAGCCATTTGCAGTGATCCTACCAAGATCTCTGATCTCTGCGTTAAGTCCAAGAAATGATGCCCAGTCTTCCCTCACTTTAAATAGAGTTGTCTTAGCCCACTCCTCAGACTATACTGTAAAGGGTCTTAGTGACTTTTTGAACCTGACTCATGAAGACACAATTACATTGATAAGCTTTCTTCATTTGTCCCTCTCATCATTTCAAATAGAACCTGACAATTTTGCTCCCTAATTTCTGAGGTTTTTTCCCCCCACCTGCCACCACCCCTCTTTCCAGCTCCCACCTGCAGTCCAAAGAAACGTCAACCCTGCTTCTACAGTAAGACAGGTAGCAAGCAGTTCATTTAGGTTCCACCAGTCTGTAGAAACTGTAAATGCTATTTTATTTTAAACGTTTTAGTTTACAAAAAAAAATCAATGATTGGTACCTTTTTTAACACTCTCAGATTCCTGAATATGGACAGATCTTCAAAGGGAGGAAGAAGTTCTCATATGAAATTTAAGACAGACTGTCCTGAAGATTATGGGGTGGGGTTTTTTGTTGTGTTTTATTTCGGGATTTTGTTTGTTTGTTTGTTTGTTTGTTTTTAAGACACATAAAGCTAAAATGTCAAGTCTCTGGGAGAGATCCCCTTACAGTTTCAGTCAACAAATCGGAGCGCAGAGGAAACCAGTCCTGGTGCCCGCTGGCCCGCCTGGCTGCCCAGGCGTATTTGGTAGTGCATGGGTAGGGAGCCTCTTGGACAATCACACCTCACATTCCCTCGCAGGCTGCTGGTGACAGGTACACGAGCCGTACTCGTTGATGATAACCAGGGCCCCCTCGATGTGGTTGGGTTTGTAATCAACATAATATTCCTGGGCAGACATAGCAGCCATCTGATGCATGGTCTGCTTCTGCTTCTGCTTCCTGCGCTGCGTGACAAAGCACTGTCTGAGCTGCCTGAGGCTGGCTGGGAAACACTTCCAGGATACATAAAGTACGAGGACCACGATGAGGAAGGAGAAGATGAGGGCCATCGTGCCCGTGACCACCTTGTGGATTTGCACTGCGTTCTCTGCGTGCTCACCGCCGGGGATAGCCACGGTGATGGGTTCAAGCGTGCTATCGTGCAGCCCCTCCCCACCGTCCACCAGAGTCGTGGCTGAGCTCTCAGGGGGCGCTAGGTCACTGCGGTTAGTGACGGCCGCCGACAGGAGGTGGCCGCTGGTGGGCTCGGCCCCATCCTCACACAAGTGGAAAGCATAAACTGCATCCAAGACGTCCTCGCCCTGTGCGTACTCCGGGCTGGCGCACTGCAAGTTAGCATCGTAACGTCCCTGGAAGTTGCTGAGCCAGGAAGCCAGGGCACACACGTTGCGCCCGCAGTCCCACAGGTTCCCGGCTAGAGTGATGCTCGTAAGGGACTTCCAGGAGTTGAGGATACGGGGCTCAATGTAGGTGAGGCGGTTGGAGTCCAGCTGTAGGGACTGCAGGTACGGCACGGTCTCGAACACATGGGGCTCCATGTATTCGATCTCGTTCCCAGACAAGTCCATTTTCTCCAAATTCCAAACCCAGTCAAGAGAGCTGACCACAATGGCAACCTTATTCCGCCTGAGGCAGAGCGAGTTCAGGGAGATGAGGCGCGGGAAATGGGCGAAGTTCACCTTGATCAAGTCGTTATGCTCCAGGTGTAGCTCTGTGAGCTTGAACAAGCCGGCGAAAGAGTTGCGCGCCAGACTCTTGAGCTGATTGTATCCAATGTCGAGAAACTTGAGGCTGCGGCAGTCCTGAAAGATGCGCACCGGCACGAATTGAATGGCATTGGCCCGCATGTGCAGGGTGGTGAGCTTCCGCAGCCCGTGGAAGAGATCCGGAGCTAGCGCCTGCAGCTTGTTGTAGGACAGGTCCACGCTGCGCAGGTTGGGCATGGGCCGAAAGGTGGTGTTGGCCAGTTCGGTGATCTGGTTGGAACTCAGTGTGAGTTCCTTAACTCGGCGCAGTTTCTGAAAGGCGTCCCCCTGCACCGAGCAGATGTGATTGTGATCCAAATACAGCCACGTGAGCTGCATTAACCCTGTGAACTGGCCAGCGCGCAGCTCCGAGAGGCTGTTGTAGCGCAAAGACAAGCCCAGCAGGCCGGACAGGTTGTGGGGCGCCTCGGTCAGGTTGAGCGCCTCGCAGTACAGCAGCCGCCCCTCGCACCGACACTGCCCCGGGCATCCGCTGGGGGCGGCGGGCAGCATCTGAAAGCAGGCCCCCAGCAGACACAAGACCACCCCCGAGGGCCTCCTCAGCAGCCAGTGTAGACAGAGGCCGAGTAGCAGGAAATCCATTAGCGAGAATCTTTCCAGAGAGACTGGAGAATGTCCATTGGAAGCGCTGGGTCAGAAATCTATATCATATTTTATTCCGAGGGAGAGGAGAGGGAGGGGGAGGGGGAAGAAAGGGACAAAAAAAATCAAATCAATATAGAAAAATGTAGAAGGAACCCCCCTCCCTAGAGCCACACGTTCACCTCTAAGCATGCAGAAAGCCGGGCGGCATACAAAGTTCACAGCCTCGGAAAGATCAAAGCCGGGGTAATGCAGTCCATGTTAGATGCGGCAGCAAAGGAAGGAAAATTTTTTTTCTTCTGGAAAGAATTTAATTAAAAAAGTGTCTTACCCACCCTTTTCCAGCGAGTGACAACCTCCATTCAGCTGCTCCCTTTGTGTGTAGGCTAATTATATGCAGGGCGAGAGAAGACCCCTCTGTGTTTCCCGAGGCAGCCCTGCTCCGCGGCCCGAGGATCTGGCAGACGCACAATGTCTCACTTTGCTGCTGCGCTCCGGGGCTGCAGGGGCGGTCGGCGAGGCGAGGAGGCGACTTCTAGGACCCGCAAGTTTCCCAACTACGTGCCGGGAGCCCGGGCTTCTCGCCTTCCTGCCTCGGTCCCCCCTTTTTTTTCCTCTGCAGTTGAGACTGTGACGTGGTTGGGGGGTTGAGGGAAAAAAATCAACTCCAAACTCGGGGCTCGAGACTCCCCAGGATTTGACAGTCTGGAGAATGTCATCGGCAATGACCACCGCGAATCGCAGCCACCTTGGAGTCCCAGTTGGAAAACGCCTGCCATTCGTGTCCCGGGCAGCTGCGGAAACCTGGCCGGCTCATGCTTTGCTTTGCGGAGCGCAGAGCAGCGCCCGGCTCCTTCCCTCCTCTGAGGAGTGTGTGCGAGCCTGCACCGGCACCGACTGCTCACTGAGTGTCGTAAGCTGCTCGCGATTGTGCGTCTTCTCCGAGCACCTCCAACACCGGCAGATTGAAAAGGGTGGGCAGAAAACCAACATTTTTTTTTAAACCAGCCGCTAAAGTAATATATGTTCTTTGATGAAATGAAAACACTCTCAGCTCTTTTTTTTTTTTTTTATATATTTGCGGGTGGGAAAAAAAAGAGAGGGGTGGGGTAAGAAACATCATCAATGACAAGATATATCTAAATGAGGGACCAACATATTTGCCACCCCCCAGCACCACCAACCTTTCGTTGGGAATATATCCCCCTCTGTTAAACTGCCTACGTGTAACAGATACGTAGGACTCTGTAGAGCAATCAACATTTGTTTCTTTGCTTTCCAAAAGCAACTTGAGAGGAGACACAAGAAAGCAGGGATTTGGGGGTTGCTTCTGTCAGTCTCAGATTCCTCTCCTCTCCTCTCCTCTCCTCTCCTCTCCTCTCCACTCCTCTCCTCTCTTCTCCTCCCCTCTCATTTGCTAGCATTAACACTAACTACCCTTCTACAGGGAGCTGGCCATTTTCAGGGTTTGCTGAGGGAATGCTTTAAAAGCCCACTGTGTGGGAAAAGCCATCTGAGTCCTGATGGTGTGAGAGGGTTGCAGTATGGCAAATTCAGTCTGTGTACACAGAGACTGCTGAAGATCCTACTGGGGCTCACCTCGTGTACACCCTTTCCATGGAGCAAACCGCCTTCAAGGATAAAGATGCTGTTGTATGACGAGAGAGAGCCTAACATTGACATGTGCTGCTCATGGTAATTACATCTAAACCCTGGAGAATGTACTAGGAAACGTGTAGAGAAGTATTTTAAAGGAAAAGGAAGGTTTTTTTCTCATCCACTCATCCTTAATTCAGTTTTGCTACTACAGAGAATAACGCTACTTTTCTTGTGAAAACCAGGGAAAGGCCCTGCTGGATTTTCTACTCTCAGTCCTTTATAGACAGTAGTCCATGTAATGAATAAGTACCCCTCCAGTCACAACCATAACACATCTACCCTATTGCCACAGAACTATTGGTCATCTATTTTAAAAAAATCAAAATCTTCAAAGATGGCTAAGTCAGCCAGTGTCAGGAGGAGTCATATATTGAAGTGGACTAGTGTCCTCATATCTGTATCATTTCTGCTTCTAATAAACTCCGAGTAAGTGGGTGCTATCTGTCACTACTATGTTGTTAGGAAGGATGGATGTAGCTGGAAGATCTCACAGGTTGAGTATATTGGTCAAGCCACTAGACCGACCCTTAACAACGAAGTTGAAAAGACATATTGGTAGAATTAAGGTCACCAAAGACAGGTGGCACTTTTCAGGAAAAGTCCTATGAATCATCCCATTCTGTATTCCTCTGAGCTCTGCCCTGGTCATTCATCTCCAAGATGCATCATTTAATTGAAAAGAACACAAATCTGAAACGTCCTAGACATCACATGCTGTCTTCGGAGCTACAGGAGACATGAGAAAATCAACCTTCTCCATTTTGCACATGACGAAACTGAGGCCAGAGACATCTGGGGATTACTCAAGGTCACACACCTTACGAACACAGATAGATCTTTGTTGTTCTGCCACAGAGCTGTGTTCTTTCTTTGCCAGTCTGGATGGTCAGCTCTCCTCACCCTGCCTCCAACCGAGCCCTGGACTGGGCACTTGGCACTTCTGCGTTGCTGCAGAACACTTTAACAGACAGAGAAACAATTTCATCATCAAGTGGTTTTACCCCTTGCCAAAACAATTATTCCTGACAGCATGCCGACTGATTGAGCCATAAACTCTAAAGGGTTGGAGAAGCAAGGCTGGGCAGGCTTAGGCAGGGGTAAACAGTGGCCAGCCATTCAGCAAGTACTTTGAGCATAAGGCACCCAATCCCCATGGCTGCTAGGAAGAAAATCCTTATAATGCATGCAGCTTGGCAGAAGGATGAGAGAGGCTGCCAAATGGGCAAGAAGAGGTCCTACTTTGGATGTCACTTGATTTGTAGAGCTGGTACAGAGAGGCAGAGAAGAGTTGAGTGTTGGCAAAAAAAAGAAAGAGAATAAAATTAAACATACTGCATTTATATGTGAGTTTTCTTCTAAGTATGCCACTCAAAGTGTAGAAGACGATCCTAGGTTGTAATTATGACCATGTATATTTTTATATATACATATATATAATATATATTTCATGTTGTTATTCTGCAAATCATTTTGTCTGCATGGTATCTTTAAGCCCTTCTCACCTCTAATGTGGCAAGTTGCATCTTTTCTATCCTCTTAAATCCCTTGGCAGAGCTGTATACATTAACAGATTGAAATGAGCTTTATTGAAATTTAGCTATTCTAAGTCTTCTGAGTTGCAGAATTCCAATTTATTATGTATTTAAAGCATACCAGCACTGATTAAATCAATGCAAATTAGGTTAAATAAGAACAACATGAATCAAGTGTTTCAGCAAAGTTGAGTTGAGAAACGACAACTTTTGAGTCACCACGGCAAGTTGATATGGCTGTTTTTTCACAAATTTTCATTCCATGCTTCTAAGAGTCCAAGATATTGAAATAAGGGAGGAATATACTTGCCTTCAGTTATTTTCTTGTTTTTTTCCTTTGCTCATCTTGAGAGAAAGCTTCATTTATCAAGCAATAAAGTGGCCACCATGTTCTTCATCAAGTTTTCTTCGGTGGTAAGCACAGATTTATCCTACCCCATGTCTTCTTCATTGTTGGAAGAGCAGTGTTCTACATGTCTTGAGAAACCTATTGATACCATGTTTGTATAGGGTAGGAGATTGAGTCCATCTTATTGAGGTAATATGCAGTCAATTCTAGAAGCTGGATATTCATCAAGGGTACCACCAGAAAATAGCAAGCTAACATGAGGTTAGGAGTGGAGGCCTGTCCCCCTAGTCTGGTGTCAGAAAAGCTAAGTATTGAAAACACAATTTCAGCAAATCAGAAGGAATTCCAGGGTGTGCAGGTTAAGATTCTGTTTGCCAAGCAAATCTGTAACTGAAGAGAGGTTGGAGGGAGGGAACCTCATATACTTAGAGAATCAAGAAGTATAATCTGTAGAGAAGGATGAGCTACTTGGCTATTCCTTCTCTCTTCGACCTTATAAAGTAAACTTTACCTAAAAAACAAACAAACAAAAAAAAATAACTCTCTCATGATTTCTTGATACTCCATGTGATGTGGGATGGACGAAGTCAGATAACATTACTGCCACTCCACTCATTTCATCTAAACTGAAGGTCACCTCCAATTTGTCCATTTCAGCCTAAAGAATCTGTGAAGGAAGAGACAAAACTAGAAAGATTCTGAAATGGACTGTGGAGATGGGTAAAGTGCTTGGAGGCAAGCTTGAAGATCTGAATTCAGATCCCCAGTACCTATGTAAAGGACAGATGTGGTCACCTGTACTATAATCCTATCACTGACAGTAGAAACACAAGGATCCAGAAGGCTTCCTGCAGTCTAGATTAAACAGTGAGGTTCAATGAGACATGCTGTTTCGAAGAATATGGAAGAGAACAGAAGTGATGGAGGATGATACCGCAATATCAACCCTTGATCTCTCTATATACCAATGCTGTTGAGCAACAGACACACACACACACACACACACACACACACACACACACACACACACATTGATGAAATTAACCCATGTTATAGTTGTCTTTTCTTCAATAGTCTTTGTCAGTTTTCAAGGGAAAAAAAACTCAAGTAACAATTTTAATGTTCTGTCATTGCTGGTACCAGCCTGGACCTTGATCTTTATGCTGTTGTCTTTAATTTTCAGTAGCAGTGAACCATGGCTTTTCTTTAAAAGGAAACACTTAGAGAAACTGGGGGAGGATGGGAGTCACAGTTTCAAAAGAAGAGAATTAACCTCTTTGTTCCTCTGGGCACGCACCACACAGATGGCACTTTATGTGGAGTGCCCCCACAGATGCCTGTGGAGCCCAGGGGTGAGGACCCTCAGCCTTTGCTCAGGAGGTCTAGGTAGTAGAAACAGATAAGAAAGGGAAGGTTCCCTTCTGATCAAGCTGCGTGTCCCTCCTGAAAGGAGGCAGCAGTGCAAATAATAATAAAGAAGTCCCCATTGTGCTCAATGAATGAAGGGAATAATAGTGGTAAACTAAGTAAATATGAGTGTCCTTTCCTCTTGAGCCTATTTATGGGTCCTTTCTGTGATGACTTATGTACTTGATCTTGACGTGTTAGATGAATCTTTTATTTTATGCTTTGTCTGTCTAGGGGAGACGTCTATTCTAACCTTCAACATGAAGCTCAAATAGCTAGGATAACTGACCTCCATTCTACCCTATCCAATATGAAATGACCCGTCCTTCTATCTATTAATCTGCTCTATTAATTGTTTACTTTTACTAATTCTTTAATCCTATTCATTCTATATGAGTGTGGCAACCATTTCTAACATGACTTTTCAGAACTGCAAGGTTTGGTTAAACATCTTGAAATCAAGACTAAAAATCACTAAGTAAGGGTTTCTGTTGTTTGTTTTGTCATTAGGTTTTTGTATTTGTTTTTGTTTGTTTTGTTTTGTTTTGTTTTGTTTTATTTTGAGACAAGGTTTCCTCATGTTCAATTTGAACTTCTTCTGAAGCCCAGGATGGTCTAAAACTTGTAACCTGTTTATACTTCCCTAGTGCTGGAATTTTAGGCATAAGCCTCCATGCCCAAATTATTTTTTCTTCTTAGTTTGACTCTGTATGTGCCATTCCCGTTGTCTGTCAAATAGGTCAAGGATGGCTACCTGAAAGGATACTTGGGAGAGTTTATTAGATCATGCATGCTAAAACTCTGTGACTCAATAAAATGAGCTGGACCAAGCAACCTCACAGCTTCTTAGAAATGCAGTCTTGAGACTTTCCTCAATCTTTACACTTACCAGTGAAACTTAGATAATTCAATAATTTCATTAAATAAGAAGCAGGCCTGAGGATGTATCTCCATTTGTATTTTGCTTCCAGTGTGTGAATGTAGACCTGGGTTCTGTCCCACAAATCACATAAAGTAGATGTGGTAGTACCAATCTGAAATGGTAAAGATGGAAAGATTGGGATTTCAAGGTCATCCTTGGCTATGTATCCAATTCAAGGCCACATGAGAGATGCAATACATCAAACTGTAATGGAGAGAGGAGGAAGAGGAGGAGGAGAAAGAAGAAAGGGAGGAGGAAGAGGTGAAAGTGTAAGAGAAGGAAAGGAAGGGGGAGGATGAATAATAAAACAAACAAAAATAAGACCAACAAAACGAAATTTTTGAGAAGCTTTATATGGGAGAACTGTCCAGTTCTAGGCAGAAATGGAATTCCAGGCCTCCTTAGTTTGTAGCTGAAGAATGGATGGTACATAAATGTTAAGTTGTGATTCAACCTTGGTGATAGAGTTTAGTCAAAAGGATAAACTGACTCAACTGCATTTTGTCTCTCTTACTGACTTTTAAGACCATGAAGTGGAGGGTCTATGTCTACTACAGGTTCCAGCAGAGAGAGGTCTTCCTAGTAAGGCTTGGTTCTATAATCAGTTTAGGAAAGACACTGAGCGTTCTTAGGGCCTTTGGCTGGTCTTACCTTACCTTTACCTTTCTTCTTTAAGCCATGATGATGCCCTGACATCTGACAAAAGACTTTGACTCTGTGGAGACTGATCTAAGAGGCAGCACTCTATCTTGTCTCTTCAGCCCTCTAATCATGAAAAGAACAGGACAACAGGAATACAGGAGGGGAGGATGGGCAAAGGAACTAAAGAGCCATCTTTCTAGAAAAGTTTATGACATTACTAAAGTTTGCTAATGTTCGTCAGTTTCTTAGCACTGTCTAAAGCTATTATGTCTCATGTATGTTTCTAATGGAGATGTTTATAGAAAAATAGAAAATTCAAACTAAAAGAAACATAATTAATAGTGACAATAAAAGCAATTAACATGAACAAGCCAGAAATGAACCATTGCGTTTGGAGGATGCATTGCCTTTGGATTTGTCCCCTCTTGTTCAGTGCTTAGGTCATGACTGTTTGTAAAGCCTCATGAAATATCTTGATAAATCTAATCATATGTAGAGACCTTGCACACCCTAGGAAATATGACTTCACACTTTTACTCTAGAAAGATAATTGATGTTCAAAGGATGAAGACCTTTGAAAACATTTTCACTGTATGCTTCAAATATATTTCTAGAAGGTTGTGTATGTTTCATCCCCACAGCTCTTTCTCTGCTTGTTGGGAAACCCCTGCACACTACACATTAAAACACACCATGGTCCCTTTTCCATGAAGCTGAGAGGCAGTGACCAAACTCTCTCCATGTGTGTTCTTGACTGCAGGAAATCCATTCTGACACTGGTTTTCAATCAACCCAAGCAAAGGAAGTCTCACTGCAGAAGGAAGGTTGGATTTTCCATATGATTGTCCTGCCTCTTATAAACAAGGCAGCCAAGATATTTTTATAAACATGTCGTTGATGAACAACATATTAATCCAGTGATACTTAAAATATGCTAAGAGGGGACTGCCATGATACCTAAGCAGGTTCTCTCTCTCTCTCTCCCTCTCTCCTTCTCTCTCTCTCTCTCTCTCTCTCTCTCTCTCTCTCTCTCTCTCACACACACACACACACACACACACACACACACATAACTAAATGTAAGACAAAATAAAACTTCCTCAGGGACAAACCTATTATTTTAAGACCCTCTACCTTCTACCTGAACACATAAAAGACAAGGCATGAGGGACCCTACACATGGCATATGGATCACCATGTAGTATTGGTAATGTTCCATGTTCCTGAATCTTTCTTACAGAAGTATGTCATACTTACTGGTTCACAGGTACTCTGGTTGAGTTTATTAAGTGATTTGATTATTTATCTAATCAACATTCCAATGGACCCTGAAGTCAATATAGAAAACTAATCATACTACATTGAAAGATAGGGGAAAATATTAATGCAGGAAGGCCTAGCCTTTTTTCCAGCTGGATTCACACTGTTTTATGTCCTCTGCATGGATTCCTTTCACATATCTACTTGGGATGGAATTCCCTGCCCCCATCCATTCCATGAGCCCTATGTGGAATTCCAGCACATTCAGATTAATTTATATCCTCCTTCAAATGACCCCAATTCTTAGGAATGACTTCTTAGTCTTCGACCAGGAATGCCTTTTAATTATTTATCACAATATTTTTGCTGCCATTATTTGTTTTTATTAGTCTGTTTTAGGTTTAGGATCAGCTGAGAATATGCAGAAGTGAAATTTGGCTCCTACCTTCAATGCTCCTTGAACCTGAAAGGAGCTGTCCAAACAAAACTGTGTGGTCTATATAATGAAAGGGAAATAAACTATGGCTGTACTTGGAGAAATCTCTCTAACTAGTTGAATTCGGTCAGGTAGAGAAACTCAAGGGAAAAAAGAGGGTCCGAGAATATGGATAAAAAAATGTGAATAGGTAAAACTTTGCTTGCTATGCCTTCCTAATATCCTGAGTCTGGATCACAAGAATTCATTTTAAAGTCAGTCATAGCATTAAAAGCATCTATAATCCCAGTGTGTCCCTACAGGGAGATGGGAGGCAGATACAAGAGAACTTTCAGAAGCTCATAGGCTAGTTAGCCTGGCATGCTCAGTCTCAGCTAAGACACCCTGTCACAGGTTGGGTGGAAAAAGAACATGGCCCAACACATGGAAATTGTTCTCCATCTATACAGAACCATTTGACATATGTGTACCTACACACACACACACACACAGAAACAAACATAGCACACAGACACACACAGACACAGACACACACACACACACACACACACACACACACACACAGAGTGGGGGGGGCGTGGTCAGAGATACAGAGAGAAAGGGGGAAGGGATGCATTACCTGGGTTAGTCAGGAGACAAGATTAACTCCAGTCAGTAGAATAAATAGAGAAAACTGTGGCCTCTGCTGGGATGCACTGAGTATGAGTCCCATAGACACATAAGGCAAAGAGAGCAAGAAGCCGCTGGGATGCACTGAGTATGAGTCCCATAGACACATAAGGCAAAGAGAGCAAGAAGCCGTAAGACTGGATGGTAGATTTAGAGCTTGGTTGAGCAGACTTTTAGTCTGACATTTGAGTTCTGAAATGTAAGTGCAAGAAATGTATTTCTGATGATGTTCATGAACATGAAGAACAAGAAAAGGCTACTAGAAGCCAAGAGGGCAGTTGGAGGCCACACTATCTGTTTCAATAAGGCAATACATTGGTCTGAATGAATTAACATTGAAGCAGGGCAGGGCAAATGCAATGATTGTTCTGCATTGGAAATGAGGGTTTTTCAAGTGGCATTTTCCCCATGAGAAGTAAGGTAAGATAATTTTAATAAACATGAGTATCTTGAAAAAAGGCAATGGAGGTATGATTGCTAAGAGTGAGCAGCTGAAGATCTGGATGTGTGTTATAAAGGGAGCTGCAGATGAGGGAGTCCCCGCAAAGTGCTTGTGGATTATATTGCTAAGAATATAAATATATCTCCAATGAGAAAGGTTAAATGAGACTGGTACCCATCAGAACTCATAGTTCAGTTAGTAGTATAGAGATGCACAGGGACCACAAAATAAAGCCTTCTCCCCTTTATCTGCTTTCATCGGTTGTTTTTTTTAAATGGTTTTTAGATTTATTTTTACTATTTTATGTTTATGAATATTTTGCCTGTGTGTATATATGTGTATCACAATATGTGCCTGGTGCCCAACGAGGTAGTGAACCTCCATAGGGATGCTGGGAACTGAGCCCTGGTCCTTTGCAACAATAAGTGTTCATAACAACTAAATCAACTATCCAACCCAAGATGGTTTTTAAGATTTATTTTTACTTATGTGCATATGGATATATCAATATGAGTATGTGTCTATGCCATTTGTCATTGAGTTCCTTCCGAGGTCATGAAGGGACATGAGATCCCCTAGAGCTGAATTTACACATAGCTGTGAGTAACTTGATATTACTTGGAACCAAACCCAGGTCCTCTAGAAAACAAGCAATAACTACTTAACCACAGAGTCATCTCTCAAGCCCTGTTTCTCAAAAGTTATTCTTAAAACAAACTTTTCTTCCATTAAGCTAGGGTTTATTCAGTTTTCAGCATGAAACACAACCCCTGCCCCTAAAGTAGAGCCTTTCTTTAAATTGATAATTCTCAAACTTGAAGAAGAGGAGGAAGTGAAAGCAATGAGGGAGAGTTTAATTATTGTAAAACTTCTTATAGCAAGGGTCCTCTTACAAGTAAGCACAACTATTGAAATTTTATTAATATTATTTCATGGGGCAAAAGATGAAAGAAAAATTATACTTCAGCCTGATAGGTTTAGGAACAAATCCAGATGGTCAAGGGTCACCAGCCCTGTAAGAGATGTCTAATTGGATAAACCAGCACAAAGAAGCCTTGTAGCCACACTGTTGGCCAAGAAAGGAATCTGTCAGTGACAGAACGGTGCTGTGTGTATTCTTCCCCAAGAGTGTCACTGATGTGTCTTCCCTGCCTAAGATTGTCCCTTTATGGATAGACCTTATGCTACCTTCTCAAATATGAAACAAGGTAATGGTTAGACATGTCCTTCAAAAGAAAATGCTATATTTATCCTGTTGGCAAGAAGAATTTGAAACATCTAATGCTTACTGAAAAGAAATTTTGAGATTCCTCCTTCTATGAAGGAGAAACTGTCCTACTATTTAACAAGGTTGTCTACATCTTCAAGGTTGTAAAATAGGAGAAAAAGCAACTTAATTATGGCATTTAAAAAGGGATCAAATGCCATTATAATAATTACTTATATCAATTGCCATTATTTAAGAGTAAAACAGAAAATAGAGATTGAAGGCAAAAAGAAAATGGAATCATAAGCACAAGGATTTACTGATTCTTTAAACAACAAGAAACAAAAACATCCCAATGTGGGATCCTTAAAACAATAGTGATTATGTTTCACTCCAATCTCTGTGCACAGTTGAGGTTAGCTGGTTCAATGAGGTCAGCTCTGTTTACACAAGTGTTTGCCAGAGACAGGAAGATCCACGATGGTTTCACTCAGAGATGGTAGTTGGCATGTTATTAGCTGTGGCTACCTTTTTTTGCCATAGTTGGGGTAACTGTTCTTTTCCACAGTGCCTCATTTTCCAGCATGTGAGCTCAGGTACACTTCTCTGGGACTATAGGCTTCCAATGACAGCAAGAGAGATCTCGTTACATTTATGCTGTTTTCCAGATGCAGCAGCAAGCAGATGATGCTATCTCTTGACCAAAGCTAGTCATCTGATCAGCCTGACTCAAGGCATAGAGAAATAAGCTCCCTGTGTTGGTGGGACTTGGAGGATTTACAGTTGTTTCTGAAGTCTAAAAACAACTGCACTGGTTTGATGTCACTTCCCTTGTAAATACTAAATGCCATCAGGTGACTTTTATTTCTTGTGTCTTGGACGGTATCATCTCTAGGCTCCAAGAACTAATATTGTCACCCATGAAGTGTTTGAAATGCTGAGTCCTGGGCTCCATAAAAGACAGAGGGACCCAGGAAAATCTCAATTTTTACAAGATTCCCCAGGTAATCGGTAAACCTGCTAACATTTTAGAAACCCTGTTGCTTTTTTGCTATCCCTCATGATTTCCTTTCGTGCAGTTGCTATGCTGTCCTGGTGAGTGATAGATCTTTGATTTTTTTAAAGGTGCCAAAACTGTTTCCTTCTGCACAATTGAAACAGAACAAACACAGGTTTAAACAGCGAAACAGGTTGCTTCACAGCATGACTAGCTGGGAAGAAAGGGGATAACATTTTTCTACAAACTTGTAGTTTGCCTATAAAAATAGAAATTTGAAATTAAAATGACAGAACATAAATATTTTTTAAAAGTATATTGCATTGACTTGAAAACACCATGTAAATGTTAGAGCAATAATTTCACACAGTCAGATCAGGAAGGATATACTTGAAATGACCTCCTTTCTGTTCAGACTATTACTTAACAAAGCCTTGTTTTGCTGATTGTTTAAAGACTGACGCTCTAATCTTTAAATGACAGTTTAAACATCTGTAGAACATGTGTATACCCCTGAGTAATCTTCTGGATTTGGTCCAAGTATTAGGACCAACAAAATTCTACAAGCATATTATAAGAAATACGAGTGTCCCATAACTTGGAGGAATTTCTTCATTTTACACATCAGAAGTAAAAAAGAGAAGTAGTAAGTTGTTGATTGGAAAAAAAAAAGTTCATTGGGACTGGAGAGATAGCTCAGCAGTTAAGACCACAGGTTCCTCCACCAATCCTGAGTTCAATTCCCAGCAACCACCTGGTGGCTCACAACCATCTGTAATGGGATCCTATGCCCTCTTTTGGTGTGTCTGAAGGCAGTAACAGTGTACTCATATTCATGAAATAAATAAATAATTCTTTTGAAACAGTTCATTTCATTTAGCTTTGTACACGTAAGTTACATCTAAAACGTGTAGCTTTTTCCCGTCAAAGTTTTGATTTTACTTAAGCGAAAAAAAAATTGAGTATAATATTCAAAGACACCCATCTTTTTGGTTTGTCCTTACTCTGAAGGTGAGGAGGAAAGGTAGAAGAAAGAGAGAGATTGAATTTCTTTGTAAACTAATTGTTGTCATTCTGAGTGAAATTTGCTTGAGATTTCCTTATCTTGAAACATGGCAGGTGTCTCTTGACTGAAGCTACTAGAGTTATTTTTCTTTTGGTCATACTGTCCCAACCCACCAATCAAGCAGCCATCAAGATTAACAAATATCTATTGGGCACTTATTCTGTGCAGGTGCACAGGCATCAGCCATGGTGCTGATAGATACAAGAAAAGTTTAAAAAGAACAATGCCGAAGAGATAAATTAAGAGATGAGATTTGATTTATGAAAAGTTATCCGGGGTCTCTGTTGTGGTTGAGTGCAATTGTCAATTTCACACTAACTAAAAGCACCAGGAGAATAGCCTCAATGAAAGGTTGTTGTCTATGTTGGATTAGCCTATGGATATTTCTATGAGAATTGTCTTAAATAAGTTAATTGAGGTGCAAAGAGCCCGTTCACCATTCCATAGGCAGAAGTACTTAAATGTATGGGTAGAAGTTGAGCTTAGCACCAGGAAGCAAGCCAGCACGTACACATTCACCTCTCTCTGCTCTTCGCTGTCTACATGACATAACTAGTTGTTTGAAGTTTCTGCCCCCATCTTCCCCAGTAATGATGAACTGTAACCTAATTTTTGTAACCTGAAATAAACCTCTTCCTCGCCTAAGTTGTTTGATGTCAGTATGCTTCATCACAGTAACAGAAATGAAACTAGGACAGTATCTCTGAGGTGTCACTTGAGTTTAAACATGAATGTTGAGTAATAGGCCATTATGGAAGGTCTCAAGATGTTAGAGATGCTGCATTAGGGAACAACATAGTCCACAAAGGCCCCAGTAGGCTATGTTCCAGTATTTGAAATGACAATAATGTTGATGTGAATAAGGTAGGAATTCTTTTCTGAGGAGCCCATATACTTTCTTTGTAAACCTTCACACATATGAGCAATTTTATCACCACCTTAGAAATATTTTATAGAGTGATCACTCTGTTTGAGGGAGTAAATCAGAGTACTTTTAATGACTTAATTTTGTTTATAGGCCAGAGAACCTACCATGTTCCTATTATAAGAATACCATGGCTCTGAACATTTAAGCCATTTTCCTTAGTTGTCATTGATGATATGGCATGATTTTTCCACAGTCCTTACATCCTTTACAAGGGAACTACAGTACCTGAAGAGCAACCATTCTTGGGGCTCGGCAAAAACCTCACTGACTCCTCTCCCAACTTCTATTCAGGGAGGTCTTCTGTTCTAGGGTCTTCATCCAGCATAGACCTAGCAAGTCAAGACAGGAATAGTTCAGACTTACTTCCAGATTTCTGCTCCTCTCAGCCAGGCCCTATGACCATACTTTGCTGTTTATGTGGAAAGGGACAGGACAGAATAGAGCAACCACACATAATCAGAAACCTCGGTTTGAATGTGGGAGTCTGGATTGATTAACAAGTTCCTTAGACTTTCTCTGTACTTTGTAGTGCAGTCTAAACATAAGCCCAGTGAGGGCATGGGGACAAGTGATGACTGTCTTCCTGGTTAAAATAACATGCAAATACATCATCATCTACATTCTTGTGGTCTTTGCTTCAATTGGCTTGTTTTCTCAACAGCCTCTAAGTAAATAATGCTTATTCTGATCTTCCAAAGATACTACATTGTCATGAAGAGTCTGATTCCCATTAAATCTATGTCCTTCATCATGTGTGCCTGTAATGCTTATTCCAGACCATTCACTCATCAAGCAAAAGACACCTATGCCTAGATGCACCTGCAGTATTAGTTACTTTTCTTGTCTCTGTGACAAAAATGCCTGGTAAGAAGCAGTCAAAGAAGGGTGTGTTTTGGTTTACACTTTAAAAGAATACATTCTCTTAAAAGCATAGAAGACATGGCTATAGGAACAGAAATTGGCTGGTTACGTTGTGTTTATAGTTTGAAAGCAGAGAGCAAACAGGAAGTGGAACTATGCCATAAAAATTCAAGGATTCCTCTAGTGAGCCACTTTGTCCAGCAAAGCTCCACCTCTTAAAAGTTCTACAACCTTCTAAAATACAGCTACCAGTGAGGGACCAAATGTTCAAACACAAGAACTTAGCGGACTCATTTCACATTGCAATTATGGCATGTGTTGGGTCAACAACCACATAGTGGGTACTCGCCCTACAAGGTAAGTGCTAAAGGATATGGAATACTTGGAAGAGAACTTTCCCTTTGAAGCTTTGCCAATAATCACAATCCCGGAAGGCAGAACTAATCTCACATTCTGTTTGTTTATTATTTGTTCCAAATTAAGTAGTCCCTTAAATCTTCTCTTTAACTGTTCTCCAGATGTTTCCCTACCCCACCCACACCCTTCAAATTTTGTCACAAAATTTCTCAAGAGCACACTCACTCAAATTGTACTTTGGGTGTAGTGAACATAGAGTCTCGGTGCATATGAATAAGTTCTGACTTAACACCTTATTAGCAATTCCTTTCAGCATAAAACAGAGAAGTTAGATAAGATGCCTCATATCCCCTTCACCTCGGAGATTCATGAATTTGATAATTTATAGCTGGTGAGTGGAGGGTATCCTCAGCGCACAAGTGTTAATGGCTTGTTTCAGTGGCATCTGTTTCAACTATTTAGATGGTGGCGATTTTCTGTGATATAACCCTGCACCAGGCTTGAGGTTTTTGAAACCCAACTTTTAAACAATCTAAATGGACTTTTCACGTGAAGTCAGGCATTCAGGCAAATCCCTGGCATACACAGGTATCCTGTGGAGTGGAGCAATGTTGACAATAGCCATATCAGCCTTCTATGTCTTGGAATGTTCTTTGTGAAGTTAGATAGGCAACATGAGCAAGTTCTGAATGAGTCTTTTGGGTTTCGGGTTATTTTGATTGAAAAATCATTTTAAAAATATGTCTTTTATTGTTCTTCAATTTGGGTTGGAGTGTGTGTCTGAATGTGTGCATGTGCTTATGAATGAAGTTTTCTGCAAAGACCAGAGGCGTGGGAGTCCTCTGGAACTAGAGATACAGACAGTTGTGAGCCACTTGGCAAGGGTGCTAGGGGCCAAACTCAGGTCCACTAGAAGAGGCACGAGTACTCTTAAAATCTGGGGCATCTCTCCATCCTACTGACTGAACAATACTTAACAGAAGGTTAAAACAAAATAGGATGTTAGCGGTTCAATTCTACACCCAGAACTGCTGTCAGTGGGAAACTCACTTTTCCTTTATCGAGCTGCATATCACAAACAAAAGCCCCACCTGGCTTGAATTCCTTTGCAAGGGCGATTGTGTTCAGAGGGTCACTACCCCATGTAGATAAGCACTCCCTTTAGAAACAGAATACTGTTTATAAGAACTTAAATCCATCCACCCTACTTAATTTCAATATAATTGGTATTCAAATAGTCTCTTACCCATTTGAACATTATTTGCTGGGAATCAACTACTTGTTTTCAATACAATTGTCTAACAAGGAGTGGTGAAAACAACCAGTTTTTGAAGTGCCATTGTTAATGTTGTTCTCACTGTTCCAAACAACTATGTAATAATTGGAAATTATGAGAGTGGCATGTTGCCAAACTGGCCACATAAGCAGGATCGCTTCTTATATAACATGGAGAGTACCACATCTCTCTTGTACCTGTGAACATTACAGTGGCCTCAGATTGTTACATGTATATGGCTCAGGATATTCTTGAACCCATGCAGAGAGCAAAGTGATGTTTGCTTTGATGGCTTTGCTCTTTCAAAAGCTAAAGTGTGTGAAGAAAGAAGAGCAATGCCATGTGACTTGGGTGATCTAGTTGGAGTGAGGTTTGTATCTGGGTCTCTAACTTCTTACCTCCACTTTTCACTTGGATTTCATGCTACCCAGCATAGAATCCTAGCTTCTGTAAGAACTCCTGATTCATAAAGGACAGTTGGTGGCATTTACCACCCACCTGACTAAGTGGCAAGAGGTTAAAATGGGGCATCTTCAAAAGCCAGTCAGAATCATTTGATGTTCATCGGAAGACATTAACAACTCTTGACTTGGGCCCTTTGACAAGTATGTCTTTTTCTGTGGCCTGCTGGTAGGAAATGAGGCATTGTTTTCCATACAACTATTTTGAGAACCGATAAAAGAGGAGTTGCATATTACAAAGTGATAATCAAAATGTCACAAAGAAAAAACTTAATTTGATTGTGACATTTGTCAAATGCTATAATGCTGGACATTATTTTTTTTCCATTTCATATTTTTAAGCAATTCAGTGATTTATCTGTTAACCATCAGGACTAAGGGTTTGTTTTTTTTTTTTTTATTCACCTATAAAGTGGGATCAGTATCCTTGCCTTGATCACCACTTTTAAGAAAATACAAATGAGATGAAGGAACTATACAGCTGATGTTACTACTGCATCTATGGCTGTGTGGTACCTCTGTTTTGTGGCCATTTCTGTAAGACTGCTCCTAAAATAATATAAATGTTCATAGGTCACCAAGCACTTCTTTCTTTGACCAAATAATAACACATTTTGTTTTTTTGGGGTTTTTTTTGTTTTTTGTTTGTTTGGTTTTTTTTTTTTTTTTTTTTTTTTGGAAAATAGACATGCAGATTGGAAGATAGCCTTGGGCCTCCTCTGCTTCTCAGTTTTTCCCAGGGAGCCCTTGAACTTCATTCTTAGACTAAACCATGGCAGTTCTTCTCTGGCACAGGAGAGGCAGCTGACTGCCTTGTGGACCAGTGGATCAAGTGAGTGTCCCATAGAAGATGGTGGCATGAGAAAGTAGGTCTCAGTTTGTTCCTTATTCAATATTAGAATGAGTGCCGGTGAAAGACATTCATATCCTGCCAGTCTTCAACAGAGGTGTTCAATGTTTTTAAGTAAATCACAGATCTAATGTCTTGTCCTAAATAGGGCCCTCCCTTCTGTTTTGTTCAGGCTTTGAGACAAGGTCTCACTTTGTAGCTTTGGCAGGACTGGGACTTTTGGGTAGACCAGGCTGGCCTTGAACTCATAGCGATTCCTATGTCTCTGCCTCCTGAATGCAGGGATTAAAGCCAAAAACCACTGTGCCCAGCACTAGTTGTCTCTTTAAAAAAATAAAAATAAAAATGAAAGAAACATTTTTAAATCTGGCATTATCTAATATTAGAGTATTAATGATAATTCTTTTAAATCGATATACTGATATACTGTTCATACTCGATCGTGTTGAATAACTCTGGACTTAAATCTCTTTGAATCTCAGTCTGATTTTGTCTCCCCCATTCATCTTACTAGAGAGATTTTTTTCCCTATGAGGATTCCAGAGGCAAGAATATCCCTACAAACTCCTCTAATCAATTATCCCCACCAGAATGCACTCACTCACATGATCTTATGTTTATAGAGGTTGCTTTTTTTAATGAACTAGATGGCATAGGTACCTAATTGAAAGCATTGGTGAGGTATGTTAGGTTCCCTGGCATGCCCACATAAACAAATGACCATTACAAACAATACAAACCAGGTGGTGATGCCACATGGCTTTAAATCTAGCACTCAGGAGGCAAAGGAAGACTGAGTCTAAGACCAGCCTGGTAAGGACTAGGACAGCCAGGGCTACAGAGGCAAACCTTGTCTCACAAAACAAGGAAGGAAAGGGGAAGGAAAGGAAGAATGAATGAGGAAAGGAAGGAAGGAAGGAAAGTAGGAAGGAAGGAAGGAAGGAAGGAAGGAAATAAGAAAAGTTCGTAGCACATACCATATGATCATGTTCTTCTCAGTAACTAAGTAAAGTCCTCCTAAAAGAAGATAAAAAAAGATTTGAATATTTAATGGGAAGAGTTTGGAAATTTCATAAGGAAAAGTCTTTAATATGGCTCTCCAGGCATGCCTGGTGGTCAGGAAGTCTGTGCTAAGTCTGAGAGATAGGAACAAATCTTTTCCCAAAGCAAAGCAAAGATGATGGGGAAATTGTATAAAACAAGAAATGGAAGCAGCTTGTACAAAGCATTGATGTGTCTTGGGCATGTTATTTCATTTTTAGTATTTAGTTGTATTATTTAATTATAAGTACAAGTGCATGCATGCATGTGTGTGTGTGTGTGTGTGTGTGTGTGTGTGTGTGTGTGTGTGTGTGTGTGTGTTTGCATGTAGAAGTGTTGGAAAGCCCTAAGGTTGAAGTTACAGGTACTGTACATCCCTGCTGTGGGTACTGGGAACCGAACTCAGTTTCTTTGCAAAAACAGTGTGTCCTCTTAACTGCTGAGACAGCTCTCCAGCCCCAAGTATTTGTTTATAAGCAACATATTCTAGCAGATCCTGTGATGTACAGTGACATCTTACAATGCATGCAAATGAACTAGAGAACCGTGTGGCATCAGTCATTTTATAAGCATATGATGAACTTGTGTTTACCATCTATCAGAAAATTTTCTATTCTAAGCCAAGTTAATCATGGTTTTGCCACTGTATATATGCACGCACTCATAGACACAGATGAATGATAAAGTGTGGTTTCTTCTCTGGTGGGAAATACTAATGTAAGCTTAGTCTTTGCTGTGACTGTATTTAATCAATACCTTATTTCTCCTAACATGCTTTGCAAAGTTACCTCTGGCATGAGAGCTGATCTATATTCTAAGAAAAGCTACAGCATTTCTGAAGATGCTCTATATTTCATTTTACTTTTTTAAGTGGATGGTCTTTAGAGAATAATGGCTATTCCCCTTTTCTAGAAAGCGACAGCACAAAGAAACACAATTTTAAGTGTGTGTGTGAGAGGCTGCATTGTTTCTCAGTTGGTAGAGTGCTTACTTAGGGTACAGAAGGGCCTGCATTTGTTCCCCAGCACTGTATAAGCCAAGTATAGTGGTATACCTCGGTAGTCTCAGAACGTTCAGGCTGGAGCTGCTCTCTCAGAGGACTCTGGTTTGACACAGCACATACACAACTGTCTGTACTTCCTGGTCCAGGGCATCTGACCTGTTCTCTTCTGCCTACCTCAGCCATCATATATGTGGAGCACAAAGATACAGGTTGGCAAAATGCCCATATACATCAAGCAATAACCTTTTTTTTTAAGTTAAAGGATACCCTTGGCTAGATAGGGAGCTTGAAATCAGCCTAAGATGCAAAAGAACGTATCTCATAAAAGGAAGAACAGGAGAAATAAAGAGGTATGAATAAGACTTAAGGTGCTTTACATACATGTATGAAAATGTCATAATGAAATCTATTGTTGTGTATAAGTAGAATACACTCTTAAAAGGTTAAAAATGTGGCTGCATTAAAAAATGAAGCTAAGATTTTTATAGTATAAACTGAATTTCACAGCGCCTCTTAATTCTATTTTCTTTCTAGAGAACAAATTAATTACCATCTGATAAGCATGCATAATTCTCCTTTCCATCCTTTGCAAGGTTCTTACTAGTTGAGGCCAGTAAAGCACTCAGTGTAGGTCACTGTCAATAAAATGCCCAGTGATTAGGCGATACAGTGGCATTCCTATGCATTCATTCTCTGAAGCCTGAGAACAGAGCCATGCATGGGTCTCAGGGTGGATTCCAGAATATGAGTGGCATTGCATTTCTCTGAAACAGGAGGACCCGATTACCATCGTCATAGTAACACACAGTTCGAGCCCACGTAGATGTAATCCACAGAAGCACTAATTCCCTGGCATGGACTACTGCACGCCCCACGGTGGCTGACTGTCGCCTCCAGGCTCCCGCAAGTCCAGACCACGCACCACTGAGCCCACGTGGCAGCCTGGCCTGAGCTCAGAGAAGCAGCCCCAGCGGCTGCCCTGCCTGCCTGCCTGCCTGCCTGCTTGCCTGCCTGCCTGCGTTACCATGACAATCAGAAAGGAGATTTGTGGAGATGGGTGCCAGGGTTGCCTTGTCCATTTTCCAAAAAGCCTGCCACTTTTGCTAGTCTCAGGCATGTGAGAGGAAGTCTCCTGCCAACCAGGGGCCAAATTCCAAAAACAGTCTCAGCTAAGTTGCAACACTCAAGACAGTGGTCTGCGAATGCACAAGAGAGGGGTCTGCGAATGCACAAAAGAGTGGTCTGCTAAGGCACAAGAGAGTGGTCTGGCCAGCCTTATCCCTGGCCTTAGGCACCGGGAAAGCAGACTTTCCCCTTCCAATGTGTTCCTCCTATAGTCCCTTGCCTTTCCAAGTAGCTGTGAAGTGCTGGTAATTTGAGCACAGTAAATGGAGTATGTAGTGTTCTAGCAGAATTCTGATTCTTATTTCAAGATTTATTTTATTTTTAATTATGTGTGGAATTAACACATGTGGAATCCGATTTTTTAAGAGCCAAAATCACAAGCGATTGTGAGTAAATGTGAGTATTGTGACAAATCTTGTGTCCTCTACAAGAGCAATATGCAGGGTGGACCTCAAGGCAGGTATCAATCCCTGAGGAGGAGGACGGGGTGAGTCATTGCTAACAGACAATCACCTTTGTCTTTGTCCCTAAACTGCGGTTCAGATCTTCTCCGTGCAAAGCTCAACAGTTCCCTAATCTGACTGCACAGAACATCACCCTTAGAGAGCTTTAACACCATTATACTTCAACCTGCTTCTGGGCAGATCTGACCAACAGCCCGGAGTGCTCGACTGAACATAGACTATTCAGACACAGGAGTTACTGCAAGAATTAATAAATGTGTGGGTGTGTGTATGTGTGCGTGTGTGCTCACACTATCTCAAACTCAACTCTTCTCTTCTTTCCCTATACTTCCTGAGATACCCCCTCCTCCCTTTCTCTCACACTTCCAGATCTATTTTTTCCACTGTTCTCTCCTTTCTGTCTCAGTGAATTTAAGTATTCAAGTAGCATCATGGAGATCAACAGGGTTGCACAGGTCCTTCCACCTGTCAGCTTCTTCTTGTCATACCTCAGAGAATTCCTAGACCACTGTGGGTCCTGTAGAAGAAGGAAGATGATCCCCAACTGACTACTAATTTCATAGACGCATGAATGTGAAATAAGCTCAGGGATGTGAACTAAGTCACATAACTCTTAGTGCACATGAGTGATGCTTCACTTTTAATGGTGTTTATCAACCTCCTTATTGTACGGTCTTCCCTTGACACTGTAGAGATAGATCAGCCTTAAGTCAGAAAGTAAGCATGGAAGCTGAGGGTGGTAGGAATTGTACCAATGGAAATAATTGCCAAATAATCTAGCTGAATTAATCTCCCCTTATCATTTGAACTGTTGTTTTAGACAAAGATGGTCTTTGTAGCACAAACAGTGCAAACAGCACAGAATCACCTGTTCCAGTTTCAACTAAAGCCAAGTGTTGTGTGCCTTCAAAGAGTAGCAGAGCCTCTCTTTAGGTGGGTCACTGCTATGCTCTCAAGGGGTGTTCTCCTGCCAGTCTTCATGGGCAGCTTCTGCAGGGGAGGCATTGTAAGAGGTCACAGTGTCACAGCAGGATGTGAGCTTTCTGTAGCCTCCTCAGGAAATGCACTTCCTAGGCCTTTCCATGGATTTGAGGTCAAGGGCTAGGATCTTAAGAATTATGACTACCTGCTTTAGCCCTTACTTAACATATAAGCTAATGTAAAGATCGCATGCCCTATTCAGCCAGCCAAACAGCAGCTGTTTATTAAAAACCTTGTGTGCATAGCATTTGGGGCACCTAGGAGTAGGGAAAAGTTAAAAGAAAAAGCAAACACGTTAACCTGTGGAAGTGAGAAGAATGATTTTCATGAACAGAAGACTGTTTTAGCAGAATGCTTGGAAGTCTATCCTGTCAGAACCTTTCTCAGGAATTTGCTCTCTCATTTGCCATTTTTAGCCCTCCTGTATGTTTTTATTCTGGCATCCTTCCATTGACCTCCCCCTTTCAATACCAATCTGTGTTGTAATAGCCTTCCCTCATTTTTGGGTAGCCGTCTATAGTGAGTAGTATTGGATGCCAGCTTGACAGGACTGGACATCACCTAGGGGACAGATCTTTGGAAGTATCTGTTAGAGAGTTTCTAGATTGGGTTGGCTTAGGTGGAAAGGCTCAGTTTAAATGTAAACAAAAGCTTTCCATGCCAGGGGCGGGGGAGGGGAGCTTGGACTAAACTAAAAATATAAAGCAAGCTGAACACTCTGGTTCATCTCTCTTTCCTTATTGTGGATACAATGTGACCAGTTGCCCCAAGTTCCAACCTCTCCCCAGCACAACGCACAGTTCTTTCTCTGTGTCAAAATAAACCCTTCCTTCTTGGGGTTGCTTTTGTCAGAGATTAACCTTGTAATGAGAAAAGTAACTACTACACTGTCTCCTTCATTCAGTTCAAGGTCAGAATCACTTGCTCGAACTCTGGGTCCACAGAAGGCCTTAGGTTGTGATAATACTCAGGCTTTAATGGTCTGTCTTGTCACATGTTGCTACTGGCTATGGTTTTCCTATGTATAGGTTTCTCTCTCCTCCAAACATAACTGAAACTTCAGAAGAACTCAGGTTTTAAGTGTTCCATTCTACCTGGGTAAAAGCAAGCACTGAACAGATGTATTCCTTAACCCAGGAATGGTGGTCTGTAACTTTAATCTCAGCTTCAGCAGAGGTAGGTTCATCTCTAAATCTGAGGCCAGCCTGGTCTATGTAGCAAGTTCCAGGAAAGCCTGAGCTATGTCGTGAGACCCTGTCTCAAACAATAAAATATGTTCATTCTACATATTACCAAACGAATACATGAACAAATGGTTGTCTGACTTAGATGCTGTGAATATGCAAGATTTAGAACTTCAGAAAGACAGATGGGTTCATTTCAGTTAAAGCAGAATTTGCCAATTGAATTATCTCATGCATTTGGCCATATACCGGTTACTCCAGCATGGATGGAATCCTTAGCTTCCGCTTCTCCGTCTTATCTTAGAGGTCACTAGCATTTGGGGTGTGATTCTTAAATCCATTTCTTCTCTTTCCTGAGCAGGGGCTTAGGGTATGTCAGCAACTATGACAACCAACATCAGAGAAATAAGGCTTAAATAACTGGGATTTTCTCTACAACACAAAGAGGGGTAAAACTTTTCCCCCTTCCCTGGCAAGGAAGATGGTAGTGGCTGATTAATCAGGCCATTAGACACAGTTTTGCTGAATTCTGTGCAAGCAATGATGAGAATTTAGCTTGAATATTCATGTTCTAAGTGCTACATAAGTTGGAAATGCTTATAGATTCACAGAATTGGAGAGCTAAAAAGGACCTTCGAGATGATTTAGACTCTGCAGCCCATCCTCCGTAGCACATATAATTTTACAGCTTTAAAATATCAACACCCAGAGGGGTACAGCAATCGGCTTATGGTATCACTTAGAACTGGTGGGCAAATTGAGATTATCCATTGAGAATGCTTACTACTGTCAGCTCATTGCTCTTTCTATTGAGCCTAATTGGACTTCCTGCATTTTTTTTTTCAAAAAAGATAGGTTGTTACGTAAGCAGAAAGAAAAATCTTCCCGCTCTGACTAGGCATACTTACAGACGAAGCCCCATTTTCAAAAGCCTGATGGTGAAATCAAGAAATAGACACTGAAGACATGTGGGCATTCAAAGGGGCAAAACGAAATAGTCGTCATCCCTCTAAAGTCTATAATGGCATCCAAACTAAGGCAGAGGTGACGCTATTGCATGGCTTCCCCCATATACTGTCTACATATCCTCATACTCCCATTCTGAAGTAACAACACATCTCGATTGTTATCTCTTAATTCTAGCTTGGGGAAATTTATCACCTGGGCTAATGAGTTGCTTTTTCTCTTGGAAAGAGTGTCAAATGTCATTCTTACCCTCTTCCAGCAGATGGCAACTCTAGTCTTCTTGTCATTTTCTCTTTTCTACACTCTGAAGATTTCCTCCTCAGCCCCTCCCCCGATCCCACTTCTCCTTCCGAAGTTCATCCATGTGTTACTGAGAATTGTGGAAACTCAAAACTCTTGTTCTTGGCTTAATCATCACCTTTAGCATATGACTTTCAAGCCCAATCTAAATAGGACCAAAAAAAAAATCCAAAACACAAAAAAACACAATTAGCTAACAGCTCTAATTTAAGGAATAGAGTTGAGGAAAACTTGACGATAAAGTTAGAGATTCTAAAATAAGATGAGCTGCAGAAACTTTCCATTTAAAGAAACACAAAATATCTTCTTCAAAAGGAAAAGGAAACCATTGATTGCTTCAGGAGGATTCAGGAGGAATAGATTTGATTAGAGTCTTTTGGTTTATTGGTAGAAAGTGGCCTGTCTCCAAGAATAATAACAAAGAGTGAAGCATGGACTTTCCCATGATTCTGCTTTGGGTCTTCCTGCAATTTCTTCTCTTTCACTTCTCCCTCCCATTCATACGGAATTTCAGACAGGAGAAAAAAAAATGGCTCCATATGACCCCTTTGTTCTCTTGCTTTGCTGAAACTCCAGGTGTGTGGTTAAGGCCCTAAGCCTGCCACTGCTGTCCGGCTACTCTTACAAGAGTGGACAAGTTAAAACTAGTGCTGTCCCCATGGTGCAAGCCTGAGGACAGCTGAAAGAAATCAGCAGGGAAAACATGGTGCTCGTTTTTACCTAAAGATGCATGTGGCAGAAATAAACAGTCACAGAGAAGCAGCATTCTCAGCATGTACTTGTCCATAGATTTCCTCACCAAGTCACTGCCTGGATGTGCCTGATTGTGTGAGGACGGTTTGAGAAAGGCAATAAGGACATAGGAGGAGAGGCAGTTATAAAGTGGGTTTGATTACCTATGGATGCGCAAGAAAGGAGTTTTTCCTAATGTAGTCTCTTCTGGCAAACCTAGATAAAGACTTGCCAAAGGTTCAAACCTGAAGCAAGACAAAGGTAACAGTAGCACTTCCTTTTGTAAAGTAAAGGGACTGGTTGGCTTCAGGAAGTGTGTGGTCTTGGTTATTGCCCTGTCTTTTTCATATGAAGGTGTGAGCTGTCCTTGGAAGCCACTAAACTACTTATGGAAATCCACATATGCTGCCATTCAGTGACAATCATTAATGATGACAAGGGATTTTATTTCAACCCAATAAATAATCGGCACTGACAATAGAATTCTAAACACGGCCATAATTAATTCACTAATTGTTCTGTCTCCGGGTATCATTTGCATGCCTATTTCGACTTTAGCTACAACATATGCCCAAGATTACTTACTTGTTCATCTTGGAGCTATCTCTTTTTCCATTTGCTCAGTGTGGGCAACCATCTGCCCCAGAAGCTCTTCCTCTCCTCTTGTTAGGTTTTCCGTGTGAAATGTCCTCCACTGGATTGTGTATTTGAATGCTTCATCCCCCAGCTGGTGGTACTATTTTAGAAGGCTGTGACAATTTTAGGAGGAGCCTAGCTGGAGGAAATAAGTCACTGGGGACAAACCTTGAGGTAGACTGACCCACTTCCTGTCCTCACTTTGCTTCCTGATTGCCAATCCAATGCGATCAGCTGGAGAAGATTCTTGCTGCCATGCTGTCCCCGCCATGTCAGACTGCGAGTGTGAGTGCTTCCTCAAATTCCGAGCCAGACTAAGTTCTCCCTTAAGATGCTTCATGACGGATATTTGACACTAGCTTCTGGAATTGATACCCTTTTTATATGGGTTAATAATGATTTACTCCCTCCTCACCACAGTCCTCATGTGTACACAGACTTCTTCATTGGAAATCTCAGAAGACAGTAGAAAAGTCATTCTACTGCCAGAGAGCATTAGGGGAAATATGGCCACAGGAAGACAGTTCAGATGCAGTGGGAAGTTAGGAGAAGCGGCTCACTTGGCAAGGTGATTTCCCTCCAAATAGCTAGCTAGTAAGTACATCCTCTAGAAACGTGCATGGGATTTTTATTTGACTCTAACAGCCCAAGTGCTCAATGGAAATCCAGAGGAAACTTCTAGTGTGCCTCTAAAGGCTGAGGACTGGGTAACACGCAGTTGCTGTAATTGGTTTACAGTAATTCCTACAAACCAGCTTGCACAGTGAGTATGAGCAGTGTCCCTCCTGGCCATTCCCTTCCTGTAATCCTGCCCTTGATCTCCCTGGACAGATTCAGCCTAGAGAACCACACATTCTGATCCCATGGTGTAGCCTATCTCTCAGGGCAAATACCAGCAATTAATTTACTCCATATGTGTTATGGAACTATCTTACGCCAGAAACATACTAAAGGTTTTACAAATATTATCTTTCTTTACATTCCTAACACACCAGAAGAGTAGATATTGATTGTATGTGTCTGTTGAGAATTATAATATGACATGACATTAGAGGACATAACAGAAGGCAGTAACAACATTGGCTACCCCCATAAATCATTTATGTTTAGGTAAGACACATAGCCCTCAATAGGAGATAATAAAATTAATCTAAGATCTTACATTCGAATCTTATATTCTTACCTCAAAGTCATTAATACTTTAATTTTCCTAATGATACTCTTTATTTTATACCTTTGAAACCCAAAACAAATGTGTAGTAAAATGTTCTCTGAGGTTGGGGATTTAGCTCAGTGGTAGAGCGCTTGCCTAGCAAGCGCAAGGCCCTGGGTTCTGTCCCCAGCTCCGGAAAAAAAAAAAGGTAAAAAAAAATGTTCTCTGTAGTTCACTTACAGGCAATCTGACAGTCCCTTTGAGCCAAGGGATGTCTATTTTTTTTTTAATAAATATTGCATAAAATAGTGGGATCTTCCTCAGAAATTGTGTTCTGCTCTGGGTGGACTGCTAAGCCTTCTAGAAGCTGCCTTCTTGCGACTCCATTGGTCCAAGGGTCCATTGTCACCAAGTGGCTTGTTGCTCATGATTGCATCTAGTAATATAGCAACAGGCCCACCAGTGTCTTTATTAAAACTTGCTGTAGGCTGCATTTTCCCCTGGGTCAGTAATGAGTTTAGAGGAATGGATGTGGAAATGAGATTTGTTCTCACCAGTGGAGTGAATTATGTCTTGTTGGGGCCCCCAGGCTAATATTTCAAATTTGCCACAAGGTACTTCATCAAAAATTCTATTTCAGTTCCAAAAGGACTGTGGATGCCTATTAGCAAATTCAGAGCATGCCTTTAAACTGTATATTCTTTCCCTTCCCCGGGCTCCGTCCACTGAAGGCTTTCAGAATTAGCAGTTTGTGAAAATGGTCCATTTCCACGGGCCAGTGAATGGCTCATCGAAGAAGGGAGGCCCTTTTATCTATCAAGGCTGAGTCTGCGACAACTGAGGTGAATCAAATGAAGAGAGCATCCATTCAAGGGAGTATGTGGTGGGAGGTGGGCAGTACATTAAAAATTCGTTGTCCTGCCCGGCCACACAGGCTCCTGCAGCAGGATCTGTGTCTGCTGTCTTGTCTGTCTTCAAACATCCCTCTGCTTGTCAGACCTCCTTTGAATTCCCCTAAGACTAATGGATTGGAGTATGCCCCAGTTGGCTCTGGAACTTGTGTGTTTAGGCATGAGGATGGGCGAGCGTGCGTGCAGATATAGTACTCTATCATTTCCCACCCTATTCCTTGGGAAAGAGTTTCTCACAGAACCTAGAGTTTGCTGTCTTTGGCTAGGTTGATGACCAACAAGTCCTGGAGGTCCTCCTATCTCTTCCCATCCCCTCGCCTCCAGGTCTGAAGTTAGAGGCATGGACAGCCACATTCAGATTTTTCTACTGATGCTAGAGATCTGAATTTAGATCCTCATGGCTGCACAGCAGCTACTCTTACCACTGAGCCATTTCCACAGCGTGTCTAGAATTTTGGGCATCTGTTTCACTTCCTGACAATATTCCAGAGAAACTGATTATAAAGCTGGGACAATTGGTAAATAAGGCTGGCAGTGAGAGGACTGATTATCAATAGCAGAAGTTCCAGCTCCTTGGTAAGACTTTGGCCTCGGGTTGTCTTTATGGGTGCTTTCTGTGGTTGAAAGGGGGAAGAAAACATCTGAGTGACCTCCACTGAGTCACTATGCCATCAACTTATCACCTTTGCTGCCATTCAGATATAAGATTATATTCCTCTTTAACTCTTTGTCATCTGAAATGGTAAATGTGGAGTCATCCTCATCCCATTTCACACTGACCTGGCTTGAGAATTGTGAAAGGATTTCCTCTTTAGCTCTCAGTCAACATTACATTTATAGCATTAAAAAGTGATCCTTTCCAAAATACTTCCAGTCACTGCTCAAGTTGTGCATCATCTAGATTTAAAATATAAATATATTAGTGGCTTCATGCACCTGACTTCAACCCTTCCACATGTCACGTGAAAGCTTCTTTCATTTTTTTTCTTAGTTTAGGTATGTTGTGTGTGTGTGGGTGTGTGTGTGTGTGTGTGTGTGTTTATTTGTTCCTGTGTGAGTACAAATGACAGAAAACACGGTCAGTGCAGGGCTTGCAATTGATTGTGAGCTTCCTCATATCACAGGGAATCACACTCCTGTCCTCCTCAAGAGTAGCAAGAACCCTTAAACTGCTGAGCCATCTCTTCAGCCACTCCTTCATTTTTCAATCTGTGCCTTTTGCCAGACACTATTCTTGATGTCAGGGCTATTCTCATGCAGGACTGAGCTCACCTCCTCACTGCTGGCCTCACATCCTTCTGGAAAGAGCAAACGCATGAGTTGCAGTTTGGTGAGGTTTCTGTGTCCTTGCTGTGTTGTAATAGGAGAGGCAGCATTGACAGCCACTCTCCTCATTTACATGTCTGAGTTTGGCTTTGCAACCTGTCATGCACATAGACCCATGATATTTGTTTAAACCAACAATATTTGTGACTAGTGTGGAGTTTTGCGTGCCCTTGTATGGGAATCGTTAGATTAATTACTCATGTGTACTTCCTTGGCACTGTGAACTGTCCCTTACCTCCCACGGAGCTGGCAGCCTTGGGAGCTTTGAGCTGTCTGTTTTTACTGGCTGTTAATTGTTAATAGATTTCCAGGTGTGGGTCATGCTGTGTTAGCATCAATCCTTCATTTACGAAGGTCTGAGGCTGTCCAGGATAGAGAAAAGGCAAGCGATAAACAAAAGCTGCAGAGATCTCAGCGCCCTCACTAAAAATGTCAAGCCCTGTAATGCTTCTGGCAGTAAAAGCAAAATTTATTATCAAGCGAACAAACTTGCACAGTGAGAAAGAAGAAAGGAGGTGGGGGGAGGGAGGGAAGAGAGGGAGGGACGGAGGGAGAGAGAGAGAGAGAGAGAGAGAGGCCAAAAAAGGTAGAAGAAAGAGAAACCATTTAAGAAATCAAAGTCATTTTAGCATAGGGTTTGGGAGAATTATGCTTTTCCTTTCTTGTTCTTGAGATAAGAATAAAGGAAAGGTGCGTAGTGTGAGCTTTTTAAAATATGTCTTCTTGAGAATATGTGTTCTAAGAAGCTTGGCTATTTTCCTGTCTGGAATCTGTGTACTGGTGGAGTGTTCTGCAGACTACAACCTAAAACTAAACCCAGTCACTGCCTGCACTCATAGGGGCTGTGAGCTCATAACAGTTATCAGTATTCGGGTACTTGAAAACAGAAGTGCGAAAGAAGTATAAAACTTCGTGCCTTGTAAGAGCAGGAGGGAATTCTGCTTCAGCATGTGTGGACCAAGCTTCACAACCACATAGCAGTACACATCTGTGGGTATATTGTCTATGGCTGCTTGCTTATTATAATGGCAGATTGAATTGCTTGTTATGGAACCTGAAACTTTCATTTCTGACAGGCTTTAGAGAAAAAAGTGGTGAACCTTTATGTGGTTCTACTGAATTGACCCAGCCTGTAAGGAAAGGCTATATACATTATCTTTACCTTAGTGGAGTTTTTGCTGGTCTGGTCTTCTTTTTGCAGGGACTGATTTGCTTAGACATCTGGTCAGTCATTTCAGGATTCCAAGGGTTTTCCCCTGACAGATATATGCCAGGCTCTTTAAATGATAGGAGAAGCCTCTTTACTCTAGTCTCTTCACTTGACTACCTTACCAAACTGTCTTACAAACTCCAGGACTGGCTGAATCTTTAATGAGAAAGTAAGCCTTGGCTGGGAAGATGGCTCAGTGGGTAAAGTACCCAAGTAGGAAAACCTCAGTTGAGCTACTCAGCATTCTTTTAAAAGCTAGGAATAGCGGTGCACCCACTGTTATGGGACCCCAGACCTGGAGGAAAATGTAGACTGAGGTGGAAATAGTGGAATCCTGGTGGGTCGTTGGCCACCAGTATAGCTCTGATGGTCATAAATTCTGTCTCAAAAATTAGAGGAAGAGAGATTGAAAAGGACAGCCTCTGGTCTCAATAGGTGCACTTATATGCATATATAAACACACACACACACAGAGACACATACACACACACACACACACACACACATACACACATACAGGAGGAAAGAAACTGAGCCCCATTCTCATGCTTAATTCACAATGGTAGACCTGGATATTTGGTGGTGAAAAGGAAATGATAAAAAAAAAAGGTCACCTTCAAACTGACTCCAAACCTCCCTGCCTTGGTGTCTGACCATTTTTGCAGAATGTCATACAGGGCTGTACTAATCATAAAATCATACAACCACACCAAAATAATATAATACTTTGGACAGCCGTCTAATTTATCTCATAAATTATTCAGACCAATCTTTACAACCCAAGATTTGGAAAGGCAATTCCTGTCTGCTATGTTTCTGGTTTTGTACTGAAATAGGAGACCATCAGAAAGACCCAATAAAAGTCCTGAGCTGGTAAAATGTTGGATAACAGTATTTTCAATACTTCCCTTGGACCACAAAATTAGAACCAATTTTTTTCTGAGAATGCAAGGGTTCTGAACATTTGTTCCAAGTTTTTTTTATTAGAAATTATAGATTACTGTACACAAAACAACACACACAAGATTCTCATTTATAACTTGAGAGATCCAGAAAGCGTAGATTGTATTTTTAGATTTGGGTGTCCATTCTGAGACCTGGCCTCAAACCTCTCTATTCCAGCTGTGGAGTTTCTTTTGTCCATGATGATAAAGCTTTTGTTTTTAACAATTTTTATTATGTGTATGTAAGGGTAGGGTGTGGGAATAGATGCACAATGTCCTAGGAAGCCAGAAGAGGGTGTCAGATTCTCTGTAGCTGGAGTAACTGGCAGCTGTGAGCAGGACATGGGTGTCAGAAACTGAACTCTGATCTTTTGGAAGAGCAGCAAGCACTTGTAACCACTGAGTGATTTCTCCAGCCACTGACAACTTTTGATCATGTAGCAAAAGTTAGGAAATTATAAAAAAAATGATCTATATACTTGTATGTTAGTTCATTTAAGATGGTGTAACAAGATGAATTCCACTGGGTACTTGCAAGCAAATTTAATCCTTGTAATTCGGAAGGCTACTTAGTCCAAGATTAAGATACCAATCAATTCAATGTCCTCTGAGTTCCTTTTCATGTAGAAATGGCACCTTGTCACTATGTTCTCCCACAGTAGAAGAGACAGAGAAGGTCTCTGTGGTCCCATTTCAAAGGATGTGAATTCCTCTCATCAGGACCCTGCTCTCATGACTCAGTGAGTCACTCATACTGGAATTCATAAAAATATGTTTAAGCCATACAAAAGTTTAAGCAGACATGATCATTGCAACTGTAAAAACCAGCAATTAGATTTTATAATTATCATCTCCCTATATTTGCTTGATCAGATACCTATCCATCTACTTTTGAAGTCTTAAAAGGAGGAATTTATAGTTAACAATACGCTTCCTCCCTCTGAATACTTTAATACAGATATTATTATTCAGAGTTTCATGTTTATTTATGTCTTCGTACGGGAAAAGTGTACGCACAGTAAAACAAGCATGAGCTTTGATAAATGCATGCCTCTGTGTCTCACAAACTCAGAGGACTTTGCTTTTTCCACTTCAAAGATTTCAAAACATGTTACAACTTACTTAAACAATCACCTTAAAATCGTTTTCTGTAGATGATACATTTGTAGCTTCAGAAAACATTTCCTAGGCAAATCACCTGTGTAAGTACAAGCTTGACTTTCAAAAGCAGAGCTTATAAAGTGTTGTTCTCTGATAGTTAGAGGAAGTCACTCGAAGCAACTTTCAATTCAAGAGAGAACAACACTCAGAATCATGGCAATACACTCATGTGTGTCAGGAATGTACATATTCAAGAAAATAAAAGGGTCACAGAACCTCAGAGGGGATAGCATTACCCAACCTGTATCTGCACAAGCTATGCTTGAGCACAGCTCCAACCCTATACTCTGTATCCCAGAACAAAGACAAATAACTTGGGAAGTTCTGACTATGAGGAGTGTAGACCTTTACAAATAAAAGCACAAGCCAGGGCTGGAAAGATAGCTTGGCGATTAAGAGCATTGACTTCTCTCCTAGCAGATCCAGATTTGATCCTCCGTACTTACAAGTCCTCTCAAAACTACCTACCACTCTAGTTCTAAAGGTTGTGATGCTTTCTATTTTGGCCTCCTCAGACACGGGCCACACACATGGTACACAGACATGCATTCTGACAAAACACATAATAGACACATACATAGAAATGCCCCCCACCCACACACCATAAAATAAACTCTTTCCTAATTCACAAACTTTTTCCTCTCTTGTATAGGGCTGCTCTATTTGACTGTATCAGCCTTGTCACTTTGCTTCTATGGAAACAAATCCAAAAAGCTAGAGCAGTTTTGAGAGACAGATGCTGACGAATGATATTCTACACTGCCTTCCCACACATCCTGCAGGGTTTATGAGCTTTCCCTCCTCTCTCTCTCTCTCTCTCTCTCTCTCTCTCTCTCTCTCTCTCTCTCTCTCTCACACACACACACACACACACACACACACACACACACACACACCACCTCCATCCCTTGATTGTACCAAGAATGAACTGGGAAATGAGCAACTATAACATATTTGGTACTTGAAACTGATTGCTGACTGTTCAGTTCAGACTCTGGTGTGATGGGAAAATCTCTACCAAGTGGGAGCAACTCGAAGCCATTTAACAGTCAGGGCTTCATGTCAAAAGGTAGAGATAAATTATTGCAGGACCTAGTGACACATCTTCCTATAATATAAGTGACCCCACAGCAGAAGGACTGTTGGTCAGAATCAAGGGCATCCACACGCCTATTGTAGTCAAAGGTCTCCTCCCTCGATTGCCTCCTGGTAGGATTTACCAGCAGCACAAGTTAGAAGAGTAGCGTTTTGTGCTGAAAGCAGAACAGGGAAGGTTGAAAGACTATGAAGAGGGAATATGCTGGAAGTACTTCTGTGGGAGCTCTAGAAAATCCTTTTAGAAGAAACAGAACATTTCAGAAATAGCTGGGCCTTCAGCCAAAGCAGATGGCCTAAAATGGGGAATGGGAGAGCTATGCAAATAAAATCAAGCTGCTGGCTGGCTGTGGGCACACCAGAGGAACACACTAGTTGTTGGGTTAGGTGGGTGTCTCAGTTTCTTACTGCCCTCATAAAATAGTTTGACTGAGGCAACTTAAGGGAGAAAGGATGTATTCTGACTCAGTTGAAGGGTGCAGTCCCTTCCAGTAAAAATAAATAAATAAATAAATAAAAGTAGCAGGAACCTTAAGCCACTGCTCAGATTATACCAGAGAATAACTCAAAGAATAATACAGAGTACTACTCAGGTCCCTTCTCTCATTATGTCCTAGCCAGGGAATGGTGTCACCAACAGTGGGGCTGAGTGTCCCCCCTCAGTCAATGGAATGGAGCTAATCTCCTGTAAGCATGTGCAGAGGCCCAGGTGATGTCTAGACTCCGTGGAGTTGCCAACTGCTAATAAGCCAACATAGTGGAGGTGCTTAATATAGCGCTGTCCCTGCGTTAAGAACACACACGTGTATCTAGGTCTAGTGTAGTGCTTGTAATGTCAACATAGGGAAGTGGAGGGAGAACAATTATCAATGCCAGGCCAGATAGAGTGAATTCAAGGCCAGAATGAACAACATGAAACTCTGCCTCAAAAAATGAGGAAGACAAGGAGGACGAGACAGGGAGAAAGTAAAGAAATAAAGGCAGTATGGAGAAAATATTTGCTACACAAGAAAGTATAGAACCTCTGTTTGGGAGGAAGCGGATACTCAGGGCAAGCTGTCTAGCTAGACTAGCCCTGTTGGTGAACTCTGACCTCAAAGAAATAAAGATGAATTGAGGAAGACACCCGATGTTCACCTTTGGTCTCTGAATGTGAATGGTTCCATGAAGACCCATGTGTATGCATGCCCTCACATGTATATCTGCACACATTTGAAAATACGCATACACACACACTATACACATATGCACACACATAAAAGGAAAACAAGTTTTTGAAAGACAAAGAAAGAAGAGCATACGTGTAGGCTTTTGTCCTTGGTAGCTCTGACTTGCATACTCTAGAGAACTTTTATACAGACTGGTATAGATTATGACCTGTCTAATAAAGCCAAGCCTAAAGCCCTCTAAGACCCTCCAAGAGATAAACACGTAGAAGAAAGTGAGTGCATCCTACAGGCCTTGTGGGCTTGCCTAGCATTTTGAAAGAGCTGAGGGGATAGTCAGAAACCGGAGCAGCAGCAGCACAAGGGGACTCAGCAGTCTTTGGATAAGGCAGAATCTAAAGGCACAAGATCCACAAATAAAAAAAAAGTGAAAATGAGATGGAACATTAAGATAAACAGAAATGCACATTCTCTCTGATTACAATCAGAGCTGACTATTTTTAGTGAGTATCTGATGAGCCGACTTCATTGTACTTCAGAATGGAATGCCATAATGACTGGCATTTTTCTCTCTATTGGCCAGTAGCTGAACATATGGATCTCCACAGACTTGTACACACGTAATATGGAGGCCGACACAGTGCATCTTTTCACATTCACAAAAGGCAAACCATTGCCACTAATCATAGAATATATGTGTGCAGCAGATTGTGTGCAGCATATCTACCAAACGAGATTCAATAATCCATCTTCTTTCCAAAGGATAAACTATTTTCAGCCACAAACTCTGAGTTAGCCAAGATCAGATACATTCAGGATACTATGGCTGTGGACTAATCTATAATTTAGAAAATTTGAGGAACAACTGGGTAGGCGACAGCCCTGAACTTGAATGAAGATTAATGAGACCTCTGACAAAGTTTTCAATAGATGGGATTCTTCATTTTCTTTTGAAGATGAACTTCGACAAGGGCAAAGAGTCTCTTCATAGTCATAGTCACAGAAGAAGAAAAAAGAATATTGTGATACAGCTTTGCAAATATGTTCCACAGAATGTTCTGCGAATGCTGTGGGGGATCCTACCTCATTCTACAGTGAGAGCAACATACAGATGCCTCTCCCAACATAGATTTAGGTGGTCCAGTTTCCAGCTGGTGAGATGGCTCAGGTAAAGGTAACTGCTTCCAAGCTTGACAGGCAGACTTTGATCCCTGGAACCCAAGTCATTAAAAAGACAAGTCCTTTGGACTGCCACATACAAACTTTGGAAACCAGGTTATTATAATTTCTCTAGACTTCACACAATTGCTGTCATGTGTATGCACATGCACCCTCACTAAATAAATGTAAAAGGAAAAGTTTCAGTTTTCTTCAAAGATGATTTGTGTGTTTTCCTTTGACCCACATATAATGTTGCATAATTATATTTTACTGGCTTTTCAAAATTATGCATTTGCTACTGATAAATTTCTCCCACTGACAAGATGCTTCTAGTGATAGAAAAGATGTGTAAGATAAACCCACACTTGTAGGAGGTCCCCATGTTATTAAATACAGGGAAATAAAGGAAAAGAACAAACCTTTCATCGACAATAAAGCCTATGTCTACTTCTGGCGATCGGATGAAGTAGGAATTGCAATATGGTCTCAGGTGGAGACGTTCAGGTCAAAGCAGCTCAAAATCATTCAGTCTTGATATTTCCTCTAAGCATAATATTCAGGGGCTCCTTTGTGATTGTGTGAAGCTGATTTCTAAGACATCACAAATTAGGAATGATACTAGTACACTGGATTATCACCACTTTTTAAATAGAGCTTTCGACAGTAGCTTACCTGCTAACAAGAGTTTCGCATCAGGCATATCAATAACTGAAGGAAAAACGATTAAGAGTTTTTCTCCTTCCTCTGATGCACAAGGTTTAACCTGTTCCATACAATGATCAGTTACACACAGGCTTCTCCTGTTGATCCATGCTGGAGTCTTTATGGACACAGAAAATTACTATAATCTGCAAAGCTGCCCTGTGGTTAGGGCACTCCATCCTGTGACCACAGAGTTCCTTTCTCCAGCAATTCCTCTTAAAGAGGTTTGGATTTGCCCTCTGTCTGTGCTGTGCTTAGGACTATCCACTAATCCGTAACTTTCTGTCTTGTTCCTTGTGGCTGCATGCCTTGTGGTGTAATTATATGGGTTGAAGAAACAAAATCTTGATTGTTATAAATATAATCGGTTAATGGTTCTGGTTTTGAAAGGTTATCATGGTTTTGTCTTTCTCGGTGTTCATGATTCCTCACTGGATCATGAGAAATGGGGATCTCTGGCCAGTTTTACTTGATAAAATGGAACCCACAGAGCTGGTTAAGTGTGTCCAGATAGCACACAGTCCGTAACATGTCACAACTATGTCAAAAAGCTCTATGTGACCTCAGATTTGCAGTTTAGCGTGTACACTGTTCAGGAAATAGAACTAGCTTTCATGGTAGATTCTTCCAACTATCAGATACAAAATTTGGACACCAGGTTCTTATAATAATAATACATTTTTGATTTTGCAGTAATATAAAAGCCTAATGGAATGTTTTTAATTGAGCAGTGTAGTTCTACCTCAAACCAGGCACAAAATTAACTCAAAGCAAATTGTAAGACTACTCATTCAGTTGATAAAAGTCTCTGCTACCACACCTCATGATCTGAGTTTGACTCCCCCAATCCTTATAGTGGAAGAAGAGAACAGACTCCCACAAGCTGTCCTCTGATCTCCGTTTGCAGGCAGAAGCATTCAGTTACCTTGAAACACACTCATGCACACATAAACAAAATGCATGGTTTTTTTAAAGTGTACAGGCTACACTGTAGTCCTGAGGTAAAGCAAAAGCTGCAGAGGGGCTCGGGAGACAGCTCAGGGGTAATTGTACTGGCCACAAATCCTGTCAACCTGAATTCAATCCTTGGGGGAAAAATGATTCCTAAAAGTTATCTTTTGACTGCCAAATACCTGTCATGCATGCATACATGCACATAATACAAGTATAATACAATCACACATGTACTTGACAGAAGAAAAATAGGTAAGTCAGGCTTTCCAGAAGAAATAATCCCAAGGAGAAAATAAAGAGATAGCCTATATCATGAGGAAAAGTATTTGCATGCGGCATGTCTGATAACAGTATTATATGAAGAAAATATACTTCACATTTTTTCAGTAATAAAAAGACAAAAACATATAAAACATTTTCCCCTACATTGGCCATCATTCTCCTCTTCTCTCATAATAAGTAGACACCAATTCTGTGTTTGAAGCTAGCATCAGACCCACAACTGGACTGTAGTATTCTAGAAGCCTGTCCCTGCTTTAATCGATAATCACATCCTTCTAACCAAATGTTTGTAAATTGGGGCTTCCCACAGCCACCCTTCAGAGTCTATAATTTGATAGAACAGCTCCCAGGACTACAGAAGGCACTTTGTTTATGTTTCATTAGTCACTGAGAAAAATATATAAATAGGCAGATGGAGAATTCATACAGCCAGGTCTGAAAGGACTCTGAATGCAAGACCTTCTGTTCATACATGTCCATATATTCCATGTTCCCAAAGCACAAATGCACTTGGAACAACTTAAAAACTCTCTGGATAGATTCATTGATGTGGGCTTTTGTGGTTGTTTGTTTTATACTGGCGGTTTTATACATAGATGAGATTGATCAAATCTTTGAGAACTTAACCTGCAACCAGTTACACAAGTACTCTTCCCAGAGGTCTGCAGTGCAGTTGAAGCTTTGAAGCTCCCACTTTTTAAATGAGCATTGGCCTGTTTAGTGAACAAGCCCCATCTAAAGCTGACAGTGAGTCACTAACTTCCCTAGCCAGGAGTCATCTTTTTTTTTTTCGGAGCTGGGGACCGAACCCAGGGCCTTGAGTTTGCTAGGCAAGTGCTCTACCACTGAGGTAAATCCCCAACCCCAAAATACTACTTCTTAACTACTACAATGGTTGCAATCTAGAGAGAGAGAGAGAGAGAGAGAGAGAGAGAGAGAGAGAGAGAGAGAGAGAGAGAGGAGGGGGGGGAGAGAGAGAGAGAAAGAAGAGAGAGAGAGAGAGAGAGAGAGAGAGAGAGAGAGAGAGAGAGAACAGATGATAACAAGTGTTGGCAAGGAGAGAGAGGAAGTGAAGCTCTTGTTCATTGCTGATGGATATATACCACAGACAGCAACTTTGAACACTAACAATAGCTCCAAAAATTGTGAAAAAGTTACCATATGTGCCAGAAATTCTCTGGTTGAATATGATGTAAGAGAAATAAAAACATATGTTCACAGAAAAGTATGTTTATGAACATATGATTTCCAATATCCAAATGTCATACAGAGCAGGATGCCTATTCATTGATTAACATTAACCAGATAAACATATAAATGTTAAAGCATATTACTAATCATTTTTTTATAAAAACAAAGAATTAAGTATCAATTCTGTCTACCAAATAGATTGACTTTTTGAAAATTTCTGTCAAGTAGCAGACACTCATCACCAGAGACTGCACAAGGTGTGATTCCAGAAAAAGGACAATTGTAAATGTCTGGAAGAGGCAAAGCTAGAGACAGAAATTAGGTTAGTAATTTCCTGTGGCTGGGGTAGGGAGGACGTGGGAAGTGATTGCTAATGAGTAAAAGATTGCTTCTTGGAGTCCTGACTGTTCTAAACTTAGATTGTGCTGATGGTGAAACAAACTCTGAATTCACTGAATTGTACACTTGGAGGGAGTTTTGCATCCTGTGAATTACATCTCAATGAAAGTGATAAAGGAAAAATAAAAAGCAATCAGCCAACAAAGGTGGGCCATCCAGACCATGGCTAGTTCTAAAATGAGCCGTGTGAGCTCTTTGGCATGCCTCTGCACTAAGGGAGCCTGAGTCTAACGTTGAACTCCCTTGTAAACCAGCAAGGCACTCCTGGATGAGTTCATGTTCATAAATTTCTTTGTCAAGGAATAAGTGAGCTTAAGCATCCTTAGACCAACAGAAAAAAACAAGGATGAATCTCTCTGAAGAAGGTGATTCCCCCTAACTATATAAATAAAATACTATATAGTAAGGCAGGTAAAATGGTTAATACGTCTCGAATATTCACTTCCTGTGTAACAGCCCCTTGTTTTTATCTTTCACATAGAATTAAGAAAATAAATTGTCGTGTTGTGTGGTTTTTAGTTTACTTATTTAATGTCTTTAGAAACGTATACAATAAAGCTGACTTACTAAATTTTCAGATTGTATTACTTTTCTAGGCTTGTCATAACAAAGTACCATAAGTTACATGATTTTGAAAATGTGATTTAATTCACTGTAGTCCTGGAGGTATTGCACTGCCCATCACTCTGTCAGCAAGGTTGATTTATTCTCCCAGGTTGACAGAGACTCTGTACCATCATTTTCTCCTACCTCTGGTATCCTCAATTATTCCTCATTTTTGAGAGGAAGTCCATCTCTCTTTACTTCTCTGCCTCCATGTATCTGTCTTTATTGATACACTATTCCTTTTTATAAAATAGACGTATTACCATAGCCCTTACTACTGAGTTCCTTGGTTGCCTATAAGGACTAGATTTCCAAGTAAATTCAACATTCACAGACACAAAGAGTGAAGACTACACCATCTGGGAGGACACAGATTGTGCCATAAGAGTGTTACCTGTCCTAGGATTCTATAATGCTTGGGGCACTCTTTTGACTTGACTAAATTTAAAACTTTCCTTAAAGGTGTCTACTACTCCTGGGCATGTAGTTCAGATGGTAGGATACTTAATTAATATGCATGATGCCCAGGGTTTGACCTCTAGTTCTTTATAAATGGCATGGTAGTGCATATCTGTTATTCCAGCATAGGAAGTGTATAGAGGCAGGAAGATTAGAAATTCAAAGTCATATTTGACAATTTAGAGAGATTAAGGCCAGCTTGAACTACATGATACCCATGTAGGAGGAAAAAGGAGGAAGAGAGGAGGGGAAGGAAGGAGAAGGGAGAGAAGGAAGAAGATGTGGAGGAGGAGGAAGGGAAAGAAACAGGGAGGAAGGGTAGGATGTAGCAAATAAGATAAAAATGATTTTATTACATTATTAACCCCTAGCGTTGTGTTGAATGCTTCCAAAATGTTCTTTGTAAGGATCATAAGGGTACTGAATGTGAGCCACCAATTTCTACATATGCTTGACTTGCAGAGTGAGCTCAAAGAACACACGATCAAGCAAATTTACTGCAATCACAAAATTATATGTAGAAAAGTGACTAGAATTCAATGCTGATCATGATTTTTCAAAAGCAGGGGAAAAAAGATCTAGTTGTCACTTTGTATTAGAGGGGACTTGCGTGCAGAATTTCAGTTGATGCTCATTCAAAATGGCATTCTCAGTCATCTTACTGGTAAGACCTAGTACAGTGTTCATAGCTAATTGTTTTATTTAGTCAGGGAAGATTTCTACTTCATGCAGATATTTTAAAATCTGATACAATTATCTATTCTATCTATCTATCTATCTATCTATCTGTCTATCTATCATCTCTCTATTTATTTATGTGTGCATACCCTTGCCTGTGTGCCCTAACATGCATGTAAAGGTCAGAGGAGAACTTGAAGAAATCCTCCTTCGATCATGGACAACCCAGAGAATGAATTCAGGTCATCAGGTTTCCTGGGCGGTGGTTTTTTCCACTGAACTATCACAGAAGCCCAGTATAGATTCCCCCACTCTGAGCTTGTTTGAAGGCACAGATGTTGAACCTGTGGGTAAGGAGGACACTTGTACTAAAAATGAAAAGTGTGATTTTTTTTTTTTATCAACTGTTAATTTGGCACATCCACAAAAATGAATACATCATTAAAAATCAGAAATTAAAGAAAATAGGTTAGGCCTGTTAAGAAATTTAAACAGTATTCTATGCAGGTAGTCATAGCAGCACACATGTTCTAAATTCATATATCCATATTTACATACAGGTGTGGCTATAAAACCTGACTAGTGTCCGTCTGGCCATCCCATGTTTCCATCTCTTCCATAGCAAAACTCTTTAAAACAGGAATGTTTCCAGTTTTGTGTGTTTCCTCCTCTGTTGCCCCTCCAAAGCTCATGGATCAGGCCTCAAGGCTGTGCTCTGTGCTCCTGTCCTCTCTACATTCATGTGAGTCCTGTGTATTGGTGGAAATTCTCTCCAGGACAATTTCTTCACTGGGCTTCCAGAGCCATACTGACTCAAGGCATTCTTCTTTGGCCACATAATTTGTCTAGTTTGGGTCCTATGGGTCTTGCTGCTTTCAGAATGGGGGACCTCCTTAGCCCAATCTGGGAACCTGCTCTTAGATCCATTCTTACCCCATGAGATATAGTAAACAGCATTTTTCTTTTTGTTGCTCACTTTCAAATTCCAGTAGGTAGTTCAGACTTCTCTGCTGTTATATCTAACTATGTGTGGAATTTTAATACCTAGGATAGTCTATCAATATCTCAAAGCTTGCATCCCTAACACCTGATCTTGGACAGTCACCTCCGTCTCTCCACTTGCCTACCAGACTATCAAAATTGGTTTTAGAAGAACTAGAACCTCCACAGGAATAGCAATAAAGACCTGCCCTCTCCTCCCTCTCTTTTTCCCTTTCTCTCATTCTCCTCCTCCTCCTCCTCCTCCTCCTCCTCCTCCTCCTCCTCCTCCTCCTCCTCCTCCTCCTCCTCCTCCTCCTCCTCCTTCCCTTTCTCCTCCTTTGCCTTCTCTTCTTCCTCCTCCTTCCTCTTGCCAGGGTGTCCTGTACTTCAAGCTGGCCTCAAACTCTCTATGTTGAATCTATATAGGAATCCCAGGATACAAATTCAGATAACTTTCCAGACCACTTTGCGGAAGGACTGGAGCTGAAAGAATGAAGGGCAGGAACACACCTTGACTAGGAACTGCTTGCTTGTGACTACCTTCTTTGCCTTCCATTGAAACCAAACTTCAGTTCAGAATCCCACACACATGCACTTGGGCGTTGGATCCCTGGACCTCTTCATTTGGTTCTCTCCTGAATGTGGCCACATCAAATACACCTCCTTTCTCTGCTTTCACTATTACTTCAGTCCTTACTGCCCCATTGAAGGCAGGTGGCCAAGCCTGGCTTGTTAGGTCTGTCTCGTCAGGTGTATTAGGTTTGTGTCAAGATTCCAGGAGTGCCTGCTGAGGTGTCCAGTATCTTGTATTCTACAAGGGGGAAAAATAGGTCAGGGGCACATGGTTAGAAATAGAATAGAGTTTATTAACAAAGACGAAGTACTCCTCAGGACGGGAGTAGGCTTCTGAGCTGAGGAAAGAGCTCCAAACTTGTTGAACAAAACAGCCTCATACCATTGGTATTCCCATATGTATAAACAAGGTTTTCTTGTACATAACCCATTTGCTATATGAAGGTCAAGTAGGATTAGTATAGCAATACAGGCTTATTAAAATACTCTTTCAGGTCAAGAGAATAGAATCTTTGACTGGGGGTTGGGAGGGTGTGGCTGACATTTCAGTCAGGTCCAGTCAATCGACCGGCTTAGAAACCACAGCCAGGAAAGTGAGCACCTCTTAAGCCATGCTAACAATGAGTGGGAATTGTTAGCCCTTTAAGGAGAGCCTGCTGCTTAATTTCCCACCCCCTTTTGGAGTCTTTTATAGAGGTACCATACTGGTTCCTAAGTCAGTCTGCTTTCTGGAATTACTCAAAATAGTGTGACTTTGCCTTTCCTTAGTATTTCTTTTCTAAGCATGACTTCCCCAACACTCTGAGATTCCTCAATCTTTCTCTAAAGCAGTGGTCCTCAACCTTCCTATTGCTGTGACCCTTTATTACAGTTCCCTGTGTTAGGGTGACCCTCAACCATACAATTATGTTCATTGCTATTTCATATCTGTAATTTTGCTACTGTTATGATTCATAATATCTGATATGCAGGATATCTGATATGTGACCCCTGTGAAAGAGTCCTCTGACAGCCCCCCAAAGGGGTTCTGGCTTGAAGGTTGAGAGCTGCCATTCTAAAGCTTTCCTCCCCACCATGTGGCTCCACCGCACTATCTGACCTCCATGACAATGTAAATGCCATAGCCTTTCGATCTTCCCTGTTCTTCTTTTGCAACTAGCTACTAAAATTTGCAGCTTGCCCACCCTGGTGTTTGTCTTTTAAATGCTAACCAAAATTATTCTTGAGTTTCTATCAGAGTGCACTTTCAAATTCTTTTATTAATTGGACTTAAAACTCCAACGGGGGACCCTGATTTCCGGTATCATATCATCTGCTGATCAGGAAAGGAAACCTGACAATTCTGGTGACAATAGGATAGGGTTTCCATCCTTTCTCTGCCAGCTGCTTCTTTCATATGGTAATCCCATGCTGCTGTCTCCAGGTCTTACTTCTCTGCTACACAGATCCTGACCCTAATGCCCAGAACAAGACCAGTCTTCTGTGTAGTGTATGCTCAGTGACCCTTTGGAAACAATGCTCTGTTTTAGGGCAGTTCTCGGTATCCAGGGAGCTCTCGGCTGGTGCATGCAGTGTTGTGTTTTCCCTACCCCCGGATCTTTGTTTATATAGCATCTATGCATTAACCCTGCAGTGCCTTCGCTTTGCATGCTATGATTAATCATTTCTCCTAATCTTTGGCTTTCACGTTTCTTCTTCACTGCTTTAGTTCATCACTGCCCGGCAACGTGTTGTATTTTCTTATTAGTTGTTTTCAAGTCCAGAAGGGATATGTGAGGATCTTCTTTATTGCTCTATACCTGGGTGTCCAGAGTAGTGACTGCCATTTACTGTAAGCCAATTAAAACAAACAAATGAACGACCAAACAAACAAGGCCAACTTTTAAGGGCTGAATAAATTCTTAATTTTTTCTAATTTAGAGAAAGATTGATGAGGTGTTTAAAAATGTGATGAAACTTACAGAAAATGTCTTGTGGGGAAAGTTTATATGGCACTCTTGCCTTCTCCTCTTTGACTAGACTGGTGTTGCAAGACACTATTCCCCAAGCCAAACTGCAGCCATCTTCAGATCAGGCAGAGTCTACCACAGACGGGATGGCCTGTGACCTGTAGACAATGCCTAAGTAAAGGAATTGTGTGGGAAGGGACTTTTGTTCCTCATCTGATTTCCTAGCCCCTCCTACTAGCCATTTGTATGCAACACTGCCCTATGGCAGGCAGCTGCCTTTTTTGCTGGGAAGACTAAGGGCAGGATGGTTGGCTGTGCAGTTATTGGGGAAACTGTCATTCAGACTGGTTGAAGGCTGTCCAAGACCTATAATTTTGGGGTCGCTCAGCTGCAGATACCTTAGCTTGTTATTGGGACCTTAGAAAGAGGGCAGTTGGGGCTTACACTTTCCTCCTGAGAAAAAAATTTAACAACTGGCAAAAAGAAAATGCAGTAATCAGTGTCTTTCTTGTCTACACCTTACCACAGGAATTAAAATCTGTTTATTCATTTTGCTTTGGGAGCATTCATTTTGCTAGAAGAGTTTTAGAAAGCTGAACATTAGTTTTTCTCAGCCCTTTATCTCTTTCTACCCATATCCCTCAAGTTCGATCTGTTTTCCTTATCTCCTTCCCCCTCCCCAAGGTGTTTCTCAGCATTTCACAAAGCTTGAAGAGGGAATAACTTCAAAATCCGCCTTGGCAGAAAGCGAAGGAGAAGAGGCAAGGGGGAAGTCATTTGGATCCTTGCCTTTCCCTTTTGGAGTTCTGTATTCAGCCCCTAAGGATGTGTCTTGGGGAGTCCAGCAGAGGCGTGCATGTGTTTCTGGGTAGTTCTGAGATAGCAGAATTTCTGCCCTCAGCACTTCCTGAGGAAAATGGGCTCTGTGAATTAAGGATTTATAGGTGACTGTGTTTCCGCCAGCCAGCGTTTAAAGATCTGAACTTCCATGCTGGGATCCTGGCTTGATTAAAAGCTACAGAGATGCTGATAGAGTAAATAGTCTTTGCTATCAGTGGACTCGTATTTCCTGAGAGAGATAAACCAAGCTTTGTGCTATGAAGCGGTCTGCGCCCACACTGCCTGATTCAGCATTCATTCCTCTCTCGGGCTGGCACCTTCTGTTTGAAATAGTATCAAACTAGAAAAGGCCATTCGGAAGGATCGAGCGCTGGAGGAGTTGAAGGTAAGTGGGGATTACTTTCTTCATGGAAACACTTGATCATTTACTTCACAAGGCTTTATAAAAACAAACTTCCTGTGCCTCTACCGAGTCCTCTCTGGTGCCATTGACCTGAAAAGTCAGAAAGGCCCAAAGAGAAGCATGCTTATTTCTCAGCATTTCTCTGAGTTGCTCTAGCAGAGGGAAGTTTGAGTCCCATATATGTTCCTGAAAATGTCAACACCAAACTCAATCCATCAATATCTTGCCATGTGCAGTGTAGTTTCACTATTTTGTCACAGTGAGAAGGATAATAATAATTAAAACAATGAAAGAAGGAGGGGAGAGAGAGAGAGAGAGAGAGAGAGAGAGAGAGAGAGAGAGAGAGAGAAAGAGAGAGAGGGGGGGGAGAGGGAGAGAGAGAGAGGGAGGGGAAAGGGTGTTTATGTGTGTGTGTGTTTCTTGTTTGTTCTCCTCCTATAGTCCAAGTTGACCTGGAACTTGATATATAGCCAAGTATGACCCTCAACTTCTTCAGCCTCTACCACCCAAGTGCTGGGATTATAGGCATACCCTGCAGGTTTTATTTGGTGCTAGGGCTTGAACCAAAAACATTGTGCATATTACACAAGTGTCCTAGCAACTGAGCCAGAGACAATGCCCTTAATGATATATTCTTTGTGCTTGTCTTCAATTCTGAATATAAACCTAAATATAATCTGGGTCTGACAATCTAGATGGACAGTGAGCTGCTGTACTCAATTCAGAGCTGGATTCTAGAAGTATTGTCGAAGTTCTCTATGGAAGGTAATGCTGTAGTTCTGGCCCACACAACTATTGAACGGTAATCTATATTTTGATAGATTGGATCTGCATGTTACCTTTCTTTTCAGAGAAATTGGTTAGCAAGCCTAGACCTCGAAAAGCTGTGGCCTTTGGAGTTAAATAGGGAGTCGGTGGAACATTTCTTGGCCTGGATTGTCCTGCTGTATGGTTCAGCTTGGGTGTGTTCACAATGGGCCCACAACCACCAGTCAGATGGGATCCAGGACACATATCATGCACTCACACTGGATAATTCAAGAGTGATTTTTTTTTTAAAAAACAGATGTTAGTTGGTTACCTGGCTTTCTGCCAGCCACAGATTGGCATTTGTGGTTTATCTATTTTTACATTAGCTGTTTTCTGAATCCCCAACGGAATGGAAGTTATGATCTGTTTAGTTTACTGCTTTTTCCATTGGATTTGCTTATTTGAAAATGGATAGGTTAGCTTGGGTTTTATGGTTGTTTCAGAGGAGACACAAGCTTTGCTTAGTTAATTCTCACTTTCTCATAAGCTTTGAGTATGTGCATGCATGAACATGTGTGTGGGTATGTAAAGACCACACATCAATTAGGTGTACTCAATATTCCCTAGTACTGTCTGCCTTGTGTTTTCTTGTGGTTTGTTTGTGCTGTGTTATATTTTGAGGTTAGATCTCTCTAAGATCTTCAAGATGAGTCTAGGCTGGCTGGCCAAGTATCCCTTCTCTGCCTCCTCCGTGCTGCAATCAAAAGATGACAAGCTCCTAACCACCACACCTGAATTTGGCTTTTAAAAAAAGCGTTTTGGAGAGAGATTTGAAAAGCCAGTCATTCTCTGAGCAACCTCCCCTTTCCTTCTACAATGTATTTAAAGGGAAAGACTTGAATTAAATATTTCCATTTAAGGCTGTCATCTACACTTTATAGATGTTGTTGCTATCTCTGACAGAAGCAAAAGCTGAGATTTCAAAGGTTGACTACAGGAAAGGGCACAGTTCAATTTTGTGGTTTGGATGGGCTTTATTGGATTCTGAAAGCCCACAATTTTCCATTCCGCAGTTAATAACACCATGTGTCAGGGCTGGAGAGATGGCTCAGTGGTTAACAGCACTGACTGCTCTTCCAAAAGTCCTGAGTTCAAATCCCAACAACCACATGGTGGCTCACAACCATTGGTAATGAAATCTGATGCCCTCTTCTGGTGCGTCTGAAGATAGCTCCAGTGTACTTATAATAAATAAGTAAATAAATAAATTTAAAAAAAAAAACAACACCGTGTGTGATTAACACAACTTTGAAATAAGCATAATAGGTCAAGTGTAGTTGCACATGCCCTTAAACCCTGCATTTGGGAGTCAGAACCAAACCATCTCTGTGAGTGTGAGGCTAGCCTGGTCTACATAGTGAGTTCTAGTATGCCCAGAACAACATAACGAGACCCTGTTCCAAAATAAATAAATAAATAAATAAATAAATAAATAAATAAATAAATAAATAAATCAAAGGTAAATAAATAAAAATAAAATATAAGCAATTGTGAATTATGTCAATTTTGTAGAGCCTTGTTCATTGGATGCAAAGAAATTTGTAGCTGCTCCAACTTCCACGAAAGCCATTCCAGTAACCTTCATGACGTAACGACAATGACAATGACAAGCAAAGAAGTTAGATGGATTGAGAAGCCTGAGATGTTTGTGGGATACCCTGAATAGAATCTCTTAGACTTGCAAGAAGCTAGCAATTTGTGAAAAGCTGCAGCCCTGGTCAGAGGGAGGCAAGGAGCAGGAGAAAGATGAGCTTAGAGGGAAGAAAGAGAAGTGCCGGTATCAGAAATACTCAAAGGTTCTTTCAGGCTTCACACAGCCACAAATGGTGTCATGTAAAGGATAGATGCATTGCCTGGCTGCAGTGTTCAGTGTCCACTTCATAGCCAAACACAGAAGGCACTTGAACTGATGGGGAAACAGAGACTTTGTTAAAGTCTGATGGGTAGAACACGCCACCTGTGGTTCTTGCCTGGCCTCTGCCTAATAAAGACTTGGACTGCTCTCTTCTGTTTTGTTTTGCTTTTTTTGTTTTCAAAATAATAATCTTTTATCTGGTTGTTTTCTCATGCTGTTGAATTCCTCATTAATAAATAAGATTTGTGTGTATCTGAGAGACACCTCGTCTCGAAACCTCTTTTTTTCCTTTGCTGGCTTCTTGTATCTCCACACTCTGTGTTGTCACTGAGACAGCAATGAGGCAGCTGTGTGTTGGGCTTAGGTGTCTTCAAGCATCTTTTAGGAGTCTGTCTATACTTTATACTGAACATATAAGTACGGAAAATAGGACATTAAGTAGATGAGTTCTTGTCTATGTTTTACTGACCTTTTATAGTTGTTGTTGTTTGTTTTTGTTTTTTCTCTTCACAATCTCCATGGTTATCACAAACCTATAGAAACACAGATCTTCCAACTTCCTGGTTTCTCCTCCTCCCGTCTTCCTTTCTTGGCTTTCATTGCCCCAACCCCTCCATTCCCACCTCCATGATTTTCAATAGTCTGTTTATTCTAGACCTGGTCAACTGTTACCCAGGCTGCTCTTGAACTAACTTTGTAGTCAAGGATGACCTTTGAAGCTATGATTCTCCTGACCCCATATCACAAGTGATGGGGGTTATAAATGACACAAGTGATGGGGATTGTCATGCCCAGTGTATGTGGTGCTAAGGTGCCAACACTAGTGTTCTAGGCTACCACTCTGCCAAAGAAACCACACTCCAAACTCCTTCTGGTTTGAGTGACTTGGTCCTGTTCTATTCTTCTCTATTTTTCCCCTTGTAAATCTCACTCTCTTAAGCTTTCTTTTTATTATATTTGTTAAGAATTATGATGACTAGTCCAGATGATAATTTAGATGTATTTTTATATTTGTACACCCTATACTTTTGAAAGATACTTTTAAAATACTTAACAACTACAACAGCACAACAATGAATTCTAGGATATTTAAAGTACAAAAGAATATGAATGAATCTGTAATTCTAGGCAAGTATTATTCAGCTATAAATACCATAGCCGAGTAAGAGGGTTGTGCTTGCAGTGTCAATGCATTGGGAGTGGGGGCTATGATTTAGCATTTTCCATATGAAAGATTACTTGGAATTTGCAGAAACTCTGGAATCCTGGGCCCTTCCCACTAAATACCACTATTGCCAACTTAGTCATTGGCAACCAAGGGCACACACATAAAATTTTCCAATGAAATGCTAAGGCTTATTATGTCGGAGCACTTATTCATTATACTAAAACTGAAATGGTTTCTAAAAAAGGATACCATCGTTTAGACAGTTGTTCCCTTATAATTCACTCGGGTTTCTTACGGTTATGGAGATACACAAACATGGTGTTGAAGACTCAGTGCCAGATAGTTGCTACAAGAATTGACACATGAAGCTTGATGTGGTGGCACAGGCCTTTAATCCTAACAATCAGAAGGCAGAGGCCAGAGGATCTGAGTTTGAGGCCAGCCTGGTCTATATAGGAATTCCAGGACATCCAAGGCTATATAATGTGACCCTGTGTCAGAAGGGAAAAAGGGATGGATGTGGGGGGAAGAATTTGCATATAATAGGATGCCAATAGACTGTGGATATAGCTCAGTCGTGTGTACAATGTCCTGGGTTCAATCCTAGGACCATCAAAAAATGAGTAACTAAAAAGCAAAAACAAGAGCCAACCCTAGGTGACATGAAAGGACTGGAGATGAGGCTCATCAATTAAAGGCATCTATTCTTCCAGAGTACTGGAGTTCAGACTCCTGCACCCGTGCCTCTCACTCTGTATCCTAGGGACCTGATGCCCTCTTCCTACCTCCCTGGATTATTGCACACATATGCACATGCACACATATAAATAACAGAAATCTTTTCATTTTGTCAAGCAAAATATTCTCCTGTTTAAAGGCATAAAAAAATGGTTATCTTTGCCTTTTTCTACTAAATCCCTCCACATAACACTAAGTCATTTAAATCTTTTTCTACCATAAGGTTTAAGTGGAAATTTCCACATAAATTATGAAAGTGCTTCTGGTCCTGCATGAACACTGGTTTTCACCACTAGATGGTAACTATCCTATGTCCAGTGTCCTGAGCAATCACAGTTCAAAGGCAATGACTAGTTTAAGTCTTCTGATACAGTTTGCATTGGCCCCAAGCATGGCAAAGGCTTTCAGGTGTTGGTATGACACTTTACAAAGCAAGAGATATAAGTTAGTCAACACTCTTGGCAAACATTGCAAACAGCTCTCTCTAACAAGCCAAAATGAGGGATGTGAGGATTCACTTGAAGAGGTGAATTGTATCTCTGTGTGTGTGAGCGCACACACACGTGTATGATCCACTCCAGCAGTTACTTTTATATATAAAAGTCTCATGGCATATGAGACTCAGCCTAAAAATGAACCATAACTCCAAAATCTGGCTCCCTAATACACCTCCTTCTTTCCCATGGAGGTAACATTGGCTGTTTGAACCAGAAAGCACTCATTTGTCAGACCAACAAAATCTAGCCAGGGGAAGGGTTTCATGAGGGGGTCAGTTTATTATCTCATGCGGTGCTTAGGCTAAACCCCTCACTCTATGAGATGAGTCAAGGAGATGAGTCAAAGTACATCTCTGCAGTGGTCACATTCCTGGGAAAATAACTTACTTGTCAGAAGAAAATTATTAAACAGGAATAGGTTTGACTTCAATGCTGCCCGGCTGGTGAATTATATTTTTAGAACAATCAGTTTAAATCCTACAGATTGAAATTGTGCTGCTCGCTAACTGCCTGGGTGATTTGGCATGAAATCTAATTTGCTTTAACACGCATGGGGGGCAAGCAGAGTGGTGTTCCTTCACATTTAAGGGTTGCCGTGTTACTTAGAAAAGCAAAACTAAAGTTCTTCCTTTTCCAACTTCAAAACAGGTGTCCTGCGCTGACCCAAGTGTAGTCCTGCAATCCACCTGTCTCAGCCTATTTTCTATTGTCTTGGAGTCTCTCTTCTCACTTTAGATGAGCATTTATTTAGCATGTACAGAGCACGTTCTTAAGTGGTGGCTTAACAGAACTTAACGGAAGAGTCATCTTCACAGTTTAATGAATGAAGAAACCTGACGACTCCTGAGTTCTACTGTATTTGTGGTGTTATCTGTGGACTGGGCATTTCTGGGGACTTTTAAGGATTTTGTGTTCCAGTAGGAGTTGAATAAAGACCGATAGATATTAATAGCAAAGAACACATTTAAAAGAGGGCAGCTGTGGATGAAGCAAAGAGTACCTCAAACAGCTGCTCTTTTGAGTTCCAGTTCTTTGAGTCATTTACATAACATGGTCTTTCTTGTGCATGCTCTGTTGTATGTGGTGCTCCATACTATTTCATGTACCACATGTCTCATTTGTAGCTTCAATCTCCAGCCAGTCATGTGCATTCAATTTAACCACAAGTTATCTGCATACACTCTGAAGTCCTTCTGCACAACCAGTGGGATTTAGTTGGCCTGGGATTCAGGAAGGCCTGGAGTGTAGTGCTTCTCTAGTGTCTTGGTCCTTTTATATGCTAATTTACACCATTTGCATAAGGCTGCGGGGCGGGGGGCTCAGTCATCACCCCACTCCCCTGCCTCTCCTGAATGGGGGGAAGGGAGAAAGCCTGCTGTCGGGCTGTTTATTTTTATTCTTTAATCTTTGCCTTCCTAGACCAGAAACCCTGATCCATATTGAATGCCTCCAGTTGCCAAAGAAACTTTTGGAAGCAAAGGTTCCTAATGTTTGGTCATTTCTCTGATATAAGCTAACTAAAAATAGATACATCATAGAAATCGATGCCAATAACAACGGTAATCAGACACTAATAGTATGTTTATGCTCTTGAGTGCCCTGGACCTACCTAAAGAGCTGAGGTCTATGAGACATTTTCTATGTTCAAATGTACGGAATGTTTAAAATGAATTAGCCAGGACTAGGTCATTGGTTTAGTCCTTTCTGATCTTCCTTTCCCAGCATCCATATCAGGTGAATTACAACCACCTTGCAAAGAACCTGATTTGGTATCCATGTGTGGTTCCCAGTACCCATGCTGGGTAGCTCACAACCTCCTGTCATTCTATTTCCAGGGATCCAATGCCTTCTCCTGGCATCTGTGGGCACCCGCTCTCATATGGCATTCATTCACACAAACACATATATACATACATATAAATAAAAATGCAGTAGCCAGAGAGCTGATATGTCATGGACTCTGTGGACCCAGCAGATTTCTCACTCTCCAAGATTCACATCCAGAAGTGAGCTAGAATGCTGGCTAAATAGCCCTTATTCATACTGAGGGGGATATTTGATATTCCTGAGCATTGAGCACTGGAAATTTCTTTAAGGCCACTCCAAGAGCCCTAACTATTCCCTCACTGCAGTCTTGACATATTCTTTTATTATACCTATTGATCCTCCCACAATTGAAAAGAAATAGCTCTTGGTCCTCAAAAGATCCCTTCCTATTTTATCATTTGACTACATAATGGATCCAGGCAGGATTCATTATTTGACACATTATGGAACTATGCCATTTTTTCTTTAAAACAAATTCATATTCTATATTTGTGTATATGCATGCATGTGTACATGTTGTGGTTCACATATAGAAGTCAGAGGGTAACTTCTGGAAGTTGGTTCTTTCCATCCAACATGTAGGTTCTTTGAGATCAAACTTAGGTCAACAGGCTTTGGAGCAAGTGCCTTGACCCCAGGAGCCATCCATTTCCTGGCCTTATAACTACGCTATTGATCAAGATAATAGTCAATGATTCCGATAATAGATTTCAGAGGAATTCTGTGCTTCATCTAACTACTTGGACATATGAGTTTACTGTCAAACATACCTATCTGTAAGGGAGGTTACTGCAATCAACCAGTGGGAGACATTTTAACTCCCTCCTCATTGTGTAGGGTCCTTCATTTCAATTTCCCACACTGACATATCATATTTAGAGGTGACGTTTTTCCTTGTTTGAGACTGCGTCTCGCTGTGTAGTAATCTGAAGCTCACAGAGCTATGTAAGACCAAGATTGCCTCAAACTTAGAGCTCTGTCTGCTTCTGCCACAATCCATCCTTCCTTCCTTCCTTCCTTCCTTCCTTCCTTCCTTCCTTCCTTCCTTCCTTCCTCCTTCCTTCCTTGGTTTGCATTCATTTCCTTCCCCCATTGCCTTCCCTTCTGCCCATTTGCCTTTCTAGGTGCTTATCTTTCTTCCCCATCCTGCTTCCTTCCTGCATATATTCCCTTTACCTCAGTATTTTCCACCTTCTTTAAGATCTTCCACTCCTTTCTAATTTCTTGCCCAACACATATAAAAGCACAAACACACACATACATGTACACTTACATTTTATGCAAATATGTAGATAAATTTTAAATCTAGCATCTATGTATGATTGAAAACACACAATATTTGTTTTTCTGAATCAGGCTTATTTCACTTGACATAATGATTTCCAGTTGTGTCCATTTTCCTGAAAGTGTCTTGATTTAGTTTTTCTATTTTTCTTTCAAATTTATGAACTGTATTATTAAAAAAACTTGAAAATAAATAAAAGCATCCTATACAAAAATTAACCAGACCAAAATCTATATAATCCAATGAAATTCTATCCAATTAGAAAGGCCTTTGGAATGCAAACTGTGGGGCATCACATTAAATTTTACACTTTCAGTATCAAATATATTCTACATACTTGTTAACTGCCAAGTATTAAAAAATTGCATTTGTTTGTATACTTTATACAATTAGCTTTATAATTTCTTTCACAATATGTATTAGCTTTTTCTTTCCTCATTCTTTCATAATTAGCCTTTGTTGTTCTCTTGCCTTCATGTTATACTGTATATGAATTTGTTTGCATACATGCATATGCATACACACATATGTAATTGGCTAGATTCCACATATTATGAAGAACAATTTTTTTCTTTCTGAGATTGGAACATGGAAGGACTTAACACATATAGTATAAGTGAGGTATGCAATCTCAGAAAGAAAAGTAACACTTTTTTATGGCTGCATGAAATTTGATCATGTGTATAGGACACATTGTCTTTATTCATTCATCAGTTAGTAGACAGTTGACAGCTCTATATCTGGACCAATATGAACTGTGCAGGAGTAAACAACTTTTAATGTGCAAGTGTCTCTGTTGGGTGCTGATATCCATTCTTTATACCGTACTGGTATAAAACTTTCAGGTTTCTGAGGAACCTCTGTGCTGATTTCCAATGTGGCTGTACCAGTTTTCATTCCCATTAGCACTAAATGGAGGTTCATCTTTCTCATGTCCCGACCAGTGCTCATTGTCTCCCAAGAACATTCAACTGCCATTTGTTCTCTTGATAATAGGCATTCTGAGTGGGGAGAGATGGAGTTCTGAAGAAGCTTCAATTTGCATTTCCCATTTCAAACAACCATGATTTGCTTCTCTTAATGGACTTATGTGGCCCTTTGACATATGAAAGTTCAATTGTCCTGCTTTGTCAAGTGTTGATCCTGCAGACTACTCAGGTCAGAGTCTTTCCAGCATAACTGATAACATAATGGGCTATTGTAGGACTGGGTGCATACAATACACTTAATTTTTAAAAGACCACCCAACCAAAGAACTCATGCTCCTTAATTGAATTTTTTTGTCATGCCTCAGTAGATAGAATTTTAAATGAGTAGAAGACACATCGTCCCAAACAACCTCTCTACAAAATGTGCCACATAAGCTTATCTCAGGGGCCTCCTTATCGTTAGAAAGCAGTAACTGCTCCACCCAGTTATTTCTGAGCTGCTTCCAAGGGGAAGAGCTAACTTTGGCAAGGGTGCTTTGTAAACCTAATGGCATCATGCTTTGAGAATGACATTATTTAGTGCCCTGGAGAAACAGGATGTTAATAATTTCCCAGTGGCATAAATTAATACAGTTACCAAAAGAGGCTAATTGAGGAGACTGCTTAAATGTAATAAAGGCTCAATTTAAAGTGTAGTCTCTCTGTATGCTAGTTCTCAAAAGTTGGTTTAATACCAAGAAAGGAGAGTGGTGCATGCTGGGTAAATAGGAGTCATATCGAGAACCCGAGTATCTGCTGTGAAGATCTGTCCTCTAAATTTGGGTAGAATATACAGGCACTCACGCTTGAGTCCCGTTTTTGTTTTTTTGTTTTCTTTCTTTATTCTTTCGTTTTGAACAAATGAGTCCATTGCACAGCCTTACTGTGGTAGCTCTACTCCAGGGGTATTTATACCCAAAAATCTCACACTGAAAGAAACAAGCATAGAAATAAAGAAATATTCTAAGTGAAGAGTGAGCATGGATGCAATTCTAGATGGTGATATGTGAGTACGAGAAAGGAGGGCGATGGTGGATGTACTTTATGAGAGTGAATGGGAGATGATTGCTCTACTTGCTTGAACATAGATTTTGTTCAAAGCCATCATGACAAAATGATTCATTAGGGTCATAATTAGAAGAAAATAAACAAAACAAAACACATGAATCTGGGGGCTGAGGAGTTAGCTTTGCAGTTCTGAGCAGTAGCTGCTGTTTCAGAGGATCTGGGCACAGTTACCAGTACCACATGGTGGCTCATAACTATAGCTTCAGTTCTGAGGGATTCTGTGTCCTTTTCTTGCTTCTACAGGCTCCAGTCATATATATATATATATATATATATATATATATATATATATATATATATATGTGTGTACATACAAATATGAAGCCAAAATACTCATAAACAAATACTTATTCAATTTTGTTTTGTTTATGTTTATTTGTTTGTTTGAGACAGGGTCTTTGAATGCTACATTGGCTGTTCTGGAACTGTATGTAGACAAGGCTGGCAAGAAAACCCAGAGATTCACTTCCCTTTGTTTCCAGAGGACTGGCATTAAAGACCTGTGCCACTACAACTGACTACATACATTAAATCTTAAATAATAAAACAAAAAAACTTCAAACTTTAATGATGGTAGAGAACTGGTTGTTGAAGAATCAATTCAAAGTCAAATGTTCTTGGGTTGTATCTAAGTTCTAAAGAGCCATTTATTGCCCATCTCTGTTTTGAACTAACATCCTTCTGACTCTCAAGCAAAGCCTGAATTCAGAAGGCTAATCCTTCACCAAACCCAAATACTACTCATGTCCTCAGATAGCTTTGGAGGCATGTAATAGAGGTTTTTTGTTTGTTTGTTTGTTTTTGTTTTTTTCATTTTGGTATACCTGATACACCATCTAGTGTGTTCAAAGGATAGTTTGATTTATTATTTTCATTGTTCTATTTCTATAAGAAAAAAATAAAAACCTATGTCATACAGATGTTACTACAGAGAAACATAGTATTTGGAAAACCTGAGTCTATGATCTTACTCCATTGTCACTTGTATTTGGTTCTAGAGTAAACTGCCTCTTTTTTCCTTACAAGAGACATCTTTGTCCTTTTACGTGGCATTCTGCAGCATCCTTATTTGCTGTTGCAAATGACTGAGTCCATAGAGTTGTGTTGTTCTTCTTAGTGCAGAATTTTAAAGTTTATTTTATGTGTATTATGCCTTCATGTGTGTCTTTTCAACATGTGTGTCTGATATCTATAAAGGTCACAAGAGCGAATGTGATTTCTTAGAACTGGAGTTATAGAGAGTTGTGAAATGCACGTGTGTGTGTGTGTGTGTGTGTGTGTGTGTGTGTGTGTGTGTGTGCTGTGAACCTAACCCTGGTCTTCTATAAGAGAAGCCAGTATTCTTAACTACTAAGTGAGTGCCCTTGGGCAGAATTCCAAGAGTGAAGAGAGATGAAGTTACGCACAACTACCAGCATTGTCAGAACTTTGAAAGCAAGTGGGCAAATGAATACTTGGAGAGTTTTAGCAAAGAAATCTTAGGGAGGATGGCATTTACTTCATTCAAATATTTGGACACTACAGTTACAACTATAGTGAAATATATCCCCAACGGAGAGTGTTGAAGCTCTTTTCTAGGAAGGAATACTATTTTCAGAAGTGAGAAATTCAAGATCTGGTTTGTGGGAACTGGGTTCTGTTTCTGCTCTTGATGGTTTCTGAGCTCTAGATCGCCTTATGCCTGAGAGGAGGATCTCAGCTTCATGGGATGCAGGTAGCTGCAATGCTTCTGAGTCAAAGATTACTACCTGGACTGAAAGGTAGGCAGAGAACGTCAGGTTTCTTTTAATTTAGAAATAACTCTGCTGCACACTTTGTCACATTTCCTCTGCATTGCCTATACAGTTTTCTGGTCTGGCCTATCATTTTGTGTTTTGTGTTTTTTTTTTTTTGTGTGTGTAGTATTCAGTGAGAGCATCTAGTCATAGAGATGACATTTGTCTCCTCCTAATCTTTATCGTGAGACCTCATTTAACATGTGAGAATGTCCATGTGTCATTTTGGAAATGGGGGACATTCTAGATTCTATACTAGTTGGGGAATGTCGGGATGATCCTCCTTAACTTTGATAGACACTGCTGATCCCAATTCCATTCTTTTATCTTTACTAATAACACTGCACAGATTAAACATATGCTTCAGTAATATACCCCAGAAGGTGTCTTTCCAAGAACCCTTCACGGTACTACATGACATAGTTCTGGTCAATACAATGTATGCAGAAGGTTTCTGGATGAGAGGCTTTCTTTCTGATTTAATGACAGTGTCAGCATGCCCCTTTATACTCTCCTTTTTTTGCATGTTGTCTAGCTGTGGGTATAATGTCTGGAGGTTCAAACCTTCTCCTGTGATAAGAACCAGAGTTATACTCCGAAGAGGATAGATACTGATTTCTCTGAGGTGCTGTATTCATTCTCATCGGTATTCTGAAAAAACAAAAACACACACACAAAAATCAAACCAACCAACCAAACAAACAAAAAACCCTTGTGATGTGAGACAACTAAGCTAGTTTTGCTGAATCTAAGTTACACACTGCCACATTCTAGTGGTCACCACACCAGAGGCAAAGAACTTGTCGTCATTCGGGTTTGAGCAACTCAGTGTCCTATGTTATCAGAAAAGGTGCTTCTCCATCCATGGCAGGTTAATTCTTCTGAATTGGATAGATTTTACTTCCTTTCCTGAACTCTTCTGTGATTAAAACACTCCTTTGGTCCATGAACATTAAACTGGCATTTCTAATTAGGTAGAATAATTTTCACTGTCTAGAGGTTAAAATAAATGACACCCAAGAAAAATGAGTATTTGTCTTGCACAGTCTATAATGCTGAGTAAATAGTCACATTGTTCACCTTTTTGTTCCCTAAAGATTCCATTTCTTGGCCTGTCCATTTCACTCTCAAAATATTCACTGTCCCCTACTGGAGCCCTCTTTATCCTCACTAACTCTGTTATGTCAATTATGTAATAGGTTGGTTCTTTTTTGGCTTTTGTTTCATTTTGACTCTTTTATTTCTCTGCAAAGCAGCCCGCAGAGCAATGAGGTAGGGAACATGCCTGCTGGACCTGATTTTCTTCTCTAAAATAGCTTTGGCTACCAGTTAGTGATAAAAACGACTTGGCTCACTGTAGAAGCCAAAAGCCAGAGAAGTGAATTTAGTCTCATGATGGTACAAAGATGACTCCTGGACAGAAAATGGGACCTGTGTTTGGTTTGAGCCTAAATGGAGAGCAGCAAAATGCAGTGGAAATATCCCTCCAGCAGAATCAGGTCACCAGAGATTTTGGTCTGCTGTATCCAACTTGTCATCCTGAAGCTGCTGTGTTCCTGGGCAAGTCCCTTAGGCCTGCAGGACCTCAGTCATAAAATGAGTTGTCTCCAAGATCACCTCAGCTCAAATACCACAAACTGTAAAGATTTATTCCCACCTCGTGGTTGGTTGGGCACTCTTTCAGGAAAAGAGATGCAGGAGTATGAAATGAGAATAAGGAACATGCCTAGGCTTGAGAATGCAAAGAATGGGAAAGACCAGAAGGCAGGTTGTCCTGAAGGAAATGATGAGGACAGAGAGAGAATTAGGAGTGGTAATTGAACTGCCTCCCTGGTCTCCACAGCTCATCCATACGGAAACCCGTTTAGTTCATTGCATCTGTTGTTGGTCTCACCGTACAGGCACGCTTATGGCATTCCTGTTGGTGCCGATGGAAACTCAACACTTACCTTTTATCTGTACTACCAAGTCCCCTTCTGGGTGTTTTCTCTACTCTCCTCAAATAGATGAAGAACACTCTATCTCCAGAGGTTGGAGGCTTCTGTCTGTCTGTGCTAAGAAAGTTGGGGGCACCGAGGAATAATTAAGTCTCCAAAGATTCTTTATGCCAATTGAGTGGGCCTGAGGCCGCTGGGAGAGAGAAGTGTTACTAGCAGGCAGGATAATTGCTCACAACCCAGTGCAGACCAGAAGTTACATGCTTTCCTTGGCAGGTGCTCAAATCAGGGTAAATCAAAAAGCCAGTTCGTGGGCGTGCTTGAGCATTGTGGTTCCTAATTACTTTTTCTGTGTTATGAGTTCTGCACTATGGATCACTGTAATTCCTTTCTGATTCTCTGACAAAATATCATGAGCAAAAGGAACAGGACACACAGAGCTTTATATTTCCACAGTCACGCAGTCCTACATGGCAGCACAGACAAGAAACAGGCAGGGAAGGGGTAGAAACATGCAAGCCGCTGGCTGATCGGATTTCTCCTACACACAGGAAACAGAAAAGAGAACAAGAAATGGGGTCAGAATATTAACTTTCAAAGTCCACCCCACTGATGTTCTTCCTCGACCAAGTGTCCACATATGAAAGGTTCTGTAAACTCCCCAAATAGCATTACCAACTGGGGAGTCGAGTGTTCAAACACATGAGCCTACGAAGGACATTACCCATCCAACCAGCACAGTCACCAAGACGCATCTTTAAAGTGCCTTTTGGAGACATTTAGAATTGCTCACTTTTGGCAAGAAAGGAAGGAAAATAGGAGAGAAAAGAACAGGACGGAGGAACTGAGCATGATGTTCTGTAGACATATTTCTGTGCTCTCACAGTCAATTCGTATTTGGCAATATGAACATATTGCCCACTCCGTATCCTGAGAGAAGGAGGTATTGGATACCTTCTGTTTCAGTGTCTGCCTTAGAGCTCAGCACAGATCCCTCTACTGAGAACTGACTGACTCCAAGGGGGCATGATATATGGTAGCAGAATATGGGAGCAAAAGAATGACCCCGAGTATCTTTTTCCTTATTCTATATTAGGGAGAGGGAGGAGGCAGGGCCTATGTAGCCCAGTCTGGCCTCAGTCTCACTCACTATGGAGTCAAGGATGACCTTGAACCTTTGATCCTTCTGCGTTGATCTTTGCAGTGCTAGCGTTAGAGGTGTGTAGCAAAATACCCAGAACTTACTGGGTGATAGGCAAACTCTACCCGATGAGCTAAAACCTTAGCCCCAGGCAGGATGATTTCCTCAGTCAAATTGGCCCATTGAGCTCAAGCACTGAAATTGAAGGACACGGCTAATGAATGGAAAGACTGGCTAGATAAAGTGGACAAACTCACAGCCTATTTGATTCATGTAAGTATTGCTATCAAATGTTCCCTTTCACAGATTGTCAGTGGTCACTTCAGGACCCTGGGCCAGAGGCTTTGTCTTACTGACTCAGGGTCCTGAAGGGTTTCTTATATTAAGTTACTGCTCTTATAATGTTATGGGAGCAAAAATGAGACTTATCTTTGTCGCACACAAAAATAAAAAAATGGATCTGCCTAAACTCTAGTTGTCTTAGGGTTACTATGGCTATAATGGAACACCGTGACCAAAAGCAACTCGGGGAGAAAAAGGTTTTTTCCAACTTTCACTTCCACTTTTGCTTCCATATCATTTACTGTTCATTGTCAAAGGAACTCAGGACAGGAACTCAAATGAGGCAGCAACCTGGAACCAGGAGCTCTTGCATTGGCAGTTGGCAAGCGCTGCTTATCACCCCTCATGGCTTGCTACAGCAGTTTTTGTTGTTGTTGTTTGTTTGTTTGTTTTTGTTTTTGTTTTATTAATCGAATCCAGAACCACCAGCCTAGAGATGGTATACCCCATAATGGGCTGGCACTACACCAGCAATCACTAATTAAGAAAGCACTACAGGCTTGACTACAGCCCTCACTCACAGAAGCATTTTCTCAACTGAGGTGCCCTCTTCTGATGAATCTAGCTTGAGTCAAATTGGCATTAAACTAGCCATTACACCAGGATTCATGAACATAGCTTATGAGAAGGGAGAATCCATATCTTTCTTCATTTCTTAGCTTTCGGGATTGAGTCAGCGTGCTTCAATCAATCATTCGTTAGGGTCATGGTCCAGAAGGTCTCATGTCTGTTTCATTGCCCTGATACAGGAAGGAGTTCAGCACTTGCTTGGCAAGAAAACAACAGTGCCTGGATAGTCATGTCTTGCTTGGGAACTGTCTGACAAGCAATCGATGATGAAGATATTCATTTGTAATACATAGTTTTGTTATGTAATTTTTTAATTTTTAAATTAAAAAATTTAAATAATTTTAAATTAATTAAATTAATTTTTTGTTTCTTCATCTCTTTTTAAAAATGTTATCTTTCTTCCCAGTTTCCCCTCCACATTATGTAACACAAGCTAGCTTGGAACCCATATAGTCTAAGCTGAACTGGAATTCATATCTTCCTTCCTCAGCTTCGCAACTCCTAGCATTTATAAGCATGGTCCAATGTATGCAGTTCTTAAAATATTTCTGTAACCTGCCTGTATTCATGAAGATTGCCTTATTATTCCTGTATTGTTTGCTCTTTATCCTGTGCATCCTTTAAAGATTTTTTTAAAGAAAAATTACATGTTCCGTTGAGCAACTTAAAAATGTAAAATAATTCATCCTAAGTCTAATCAGTTAAGAAAAAGAAACAATTACTGGTATATTGTATATTCTGTGTTCTTGTTTTGTAAAGTAAAATTTTTATATTACTGTTTTGAGAACTGTTAGTCCACAGAAATATCACCATAGTCCACTGAAAACCTTGAGTCTTGAACATCGTCAGTCATTGCTTCATTCTTTTCTTTGGACTTCTATTCAATTCCTCTGGGTGTATAAGCAGTATGCTTTCAAGATCAATCATTTTTATTTATGTTTTCTAATCAATTAATATTGGATCACTAATTAGAAAAAACTTTCTGCATTGAATTGCATCGATGTCATTGTTAAAAATAGTGTGTGTGTGTGTGTGTGTGTGTGTGTGTGTGTGTGTGTGTGTGTGAATTTAGCTTGGTTTTATTGACCTTTTTGGCTTTAGAGGCATCAATAATGCAGCTGATTAGTTACTTGTTGATAGGGTAACTCTTACAGCTTTATTATTCTTTAACAAAACCTTGGTTTTTCTATTTCCTTAGATTGCCATAAAAAATTAAAATGAAATCATCAATTTCTGTCCTCCCAAAACTTCAACTCTATGCCATTGTGATTTTGGTGGAGATTGTGTACAGCCTGTAGATCAATTTGAAAAGATCTGCCACTATAATGAGATTGAATCAATGTATTGATGTCCATTATAGACCTCTCTCTCTTTATTTACATCTCTAATTTATCCTACCAAAGGTTTTTATATAGTGGTCTTAAACATCTTTTGTAAAATTCACTCCTAGTTAACTGATGTTTGGGGAATTGTTGGAGAAAATAATGAATAAAATATTTTAATTAATAATTTTTGATGGACTATAAAGTTACACACATTATGTATAAGCTCATATGGAGTTGAGCTTCCCTGGTCATTGAAACAGTACAACAAATGACCCATCTTATGATGAATAATGATCAAACAAGTATGTTTCATGTGTGTGTGTGTGAGAGAGAGAGGGGGAGAGACAGACAGACAGAGAGAGAGAGAGAGAGAGAGAGAGAGAGAGAGAGAGAGAGTGAGAATTTGTGACAGGATCATACTATATGCTTAGGCTGGCCTGCATGTTGATATGTAGCTCAAACTGATCTCCAAATTGCAATCATCCAATTTCCACCTTCCAAATGGAGGGATTTCAGATAAATGTGTATTTTTTAATAATATTTTTATAGATAGATGAATAGGGCAATGACAAAATGACTAACACTAGTATTAACTCGTTCGCTTTTGAAAATTTGATACTGTGTGCATATTTTCTGTTTGTTGTACTGTGTGTGCATGTTGTTCTTCTGTGTGAGCTTGTGCATATCGATCATGGAACATTTGAAGGTCAGAAGACAACTTTTGGGAGTTGGTTCTCTCCTCAGAATGTACAAGGAATTGAACTCAGGTCCTCAGGCTTGAGAAGCCAGCACTTTAACTGAGAAACCATCCCACTGCCTCTTCCCAACTGCTTCTTTCAATAGTGTGACCTCCCAGAGGCCACTTCCTTAATCAGGCTATCAGTCTCACTTATATCCAGGACCTTCCCTAGGCTTCTAAACTCTCTGCGTGTAGCAGCCCTAAGGGAGGGTAGGTCAATAGGATTAGATTCCTATCTTATGCTATTGTGTCCCATCCTATCCTATCCAGTCACTAGTCTGTTCAATTCAAGAGGAATTTTATTTGTTCTTCCGGTGTGGAGTTGATGTTAGGTAGCTATCTTAGTTTCCCCTCCTGGGAAGTAACTGGATGAAATATTTTCTCAGGGCATCTCTCTCTCTAACCTGGAATTTTAGTTACTTAAAACAGACAGAGGTGCAGAGAGATAGATCCACAGCGGAAGAGCACTTGCAATTCTCCCTACTCCTCTAAAAGACCCAAGTTTGAGTCTCAGCATTCCTATTGGGAACTAACACTCTTTTGGGCTCTGTGGGGATCCACAAACATGTGGCATGCACTTACACAGACATAAACATACAAGTAAATAAAAACAAATCCTAACAGTACCTGATGTTTTTGTCCCTCGAAACAACAAACTTTAATAAGACGAGGTAGAGGAGAAATGTGTCTCTGTGGTAAAACAGTTGTGAAAAGAATGGGAACGTAAACAACAAGAGCTCCTTAGACTGATGTCCGTGGGGCAGGAGGATTAGGAGTTCAAAGTCATCCTGAGCTGCATAGTAAGTTGAAGTCCTCCTAGGTTACATGATCCCAACCCTGATCCCCAACAAAAATGAGCACATTTCCAGAGAAATTGTTTGAGTCAGAGTGGGCAGGTTACTGGTCCCTATTAGTACATCCTCACTTACTTGTTTTTAATCTATTGTTGGCTTATATATTTTAGATTTCAGAGACAAGATTTCTCTGTGTACCTCCCACTATCTGCTATCCTGGAACTCAGTCTATAGACCAGGCTGGCCTTGAAGGCAGAGATCTTCCTGTCTCTGCTTCCCAAGTGCTAGGATGATGCACTGCCACACTTTGAATTTTTTCTTTTAGATTTATTTATTTTACAGCACATCTATTGTTGTTTTGTCTGCTGTAGTATATGCTCTTTGTGTTGATCGAATTAGGAGAAAGCTTTAGTTCCTGGGATCTGAAACTGTATCCTCTACAAGCTTAGCCAGTGTTCTAAATGGATGAATGCTCTCCATAGCCGGTTTATTTTCTGATGTGATTTCTTAATGTCACCAGGATCTGTACATAACACAGAGTCTTGGGCATTATGAATCAAAATGTGATCCAAATTCTTATAAATATCTTAAGAGTTGCTGTTAATTACTTTAAATCAACTATTTGAGCAATTTGCAGTTACACTTTATATCTATCTATCTATCTATCTATCTATCTATCTATCTATCTATCTAACACCAATTTTGTGTGTGTGTGTGTGTATGTTGTATATGGTCATACATATGCCATGGCATGTGTATGGAGGTCAGAGTTGGTTCTCTTCCTCCAACATTTGATAGGTATTAAACTGAGGTGGGCAGGTTTGGCGATGAGTACTTTTACTAGTTGGTCCATCTCACTAGTCATAATTGCACTTACATTTGATTTATCAAAAGCTTATTATGCTCTCAGCATGCATAGGGCATTTAGCTCTCTGGTGAACAAGATTTCTTCTTTGCTCCTACTGGTCATTCTTGATTACGTCAAGACCTACTGTGTTGTCATATTTAAGGATTGCCAAGTATAGCTTGGCTGGGGCAGGCTCCAGAGAGATCTTCTAGCAGATAGAACATCCACTTGAAGAGGTAATGAGTCTTAACTACACAAAATGGGACAAATATCTAGGCCTTTTCAGTAAAAGTTGACAACTATTGAAGAGTACCTATGAAGAAATATAAATGCATTTCTTGACAGTAATGTGTGGTTAAAATACAGTGGCAGCCACCATAGCTATACTCGCGCTCAGATTTTAATAAATATAGGTTCTTACAAAGGGGATTGACAGTTCATTAATGGTGACTCTAAGGAAGATTTTTAAAGCCAATGGTCAAATAAAGAGGTATTTTATGGGATAGCTTACTTTCACTTTTAGATTTTATATCAATAATTTTACTTCCTCTTGGGGGGACCTGTAGTGCCAGTTTCCAATAGTAATGACTAGTTCTAAATGGCTACTTGCTCTCTTAGACTGACCCCTGAAGACAGCTTCAAATAAGAACGTTGGCCTGTGGGGATGTCTGTGGGGTTTGTTAACTGAAGTTGGAAGACCCGATGAGAATGTTAATGTTATCATTTCCTGAACAGTGCAAGAGTAGAGAAAGGGGGCTGAGTATAATAACTTAGCAAGTTGGCCACAAGGGTCATTCATTTCTCTGCTCTTGACTGTGCATGCGATGAGAGAACTATCGGATTGAGTGTCTTAGCTTTACCTCTAAGGATGGACTGGAACCTGGAAGTGTAAGCCGAAAGGACTCTTTCCTGTGGTAACTTGCTTTTGGTCAGGATGTTTTTTTTAATCACTGCAACAAAAACAAAACTAGGACATCAGGGAAAAACCTTTTTAAAGTAACGACACAATCAGGGTGTGACTGGGAGAGTACACCAAGATTTAGTTTCACCATTCAAGGAGGTACAAGACACAGGCGGTAGAGGACCACCCCAAGGTCAGCCCTTGTTTTTGTTACATGTATTACCTATTAAGAAAGTGCCTTTTCCTGCACTCCCATGTATCCAATTACCCTCCACAGAAGGAAAAATAGTTTCATTAAATAAGCACAGAATGAGGATGTACCATAGATTGTAAAGACAATGAAAAAAAAAATCAAATCTCGCTTTGAGAGGCAGTGTGTGCGTGTGTGTGTGTGTGTGTGTGTGTGTGTGTGTGTGTGTGGAGGGAGAGGAGAGTACAAGACTTGAATCTAGAGCCACTTGTAGGTTGGGCTTACTAAGATATAAAGGACATTCTATCCATTGTTTCAAGAAAGTTTTGTCTTGAGGGAGAAAGAAGACTGCATTCCTTGTTACCCACATTTCTTTTAACATTCACTTGATAATTGGAGTGACCAATTGTCACAGCTAATTGACTTCCCCCAAAGGACATATTAAACTTTAAACAAAAGAGATAGTTTCCCAACCAGGAGAGAGATATTTCCTGAGGCGAGCCTGTTCCCACCTGCAGAACTGCGAGATAAGGACAGTGTCCTCCTAGTGATCACAGTTCAAAGCCATGCAGATGCTTCCCAGACAACTAGACCAATCAGCTGCCGGGGTGCAAAACTGCCAAGAGGTTTATTTAGTTCTTAAAAGCATACGTATTTCAGAAACAGTAACAATTCACAGTGTACATTTCCAAAGTAAATATTCTAAGGAAAAAAAGGGAGAACCTGTCTCTCTTCTTCCTAAATGAGATTATTTAGTTTGTCCTTTGTAAGATTTGTGTTTATCCTCAGACTTTAAGAAGTCAGTCAGCCTGCTGGAACCATTGTCCTCCTCTGTAAAATGGAAGCAGTATAATCGATTGTAGTTGCTTAACTGTGCACAGATGTAAAAAAGGAACAAACAGTACAGACTGGTCACTGAGGTGCTGAAATGACTTGAGCTGTCTTGTCTTGATTGGGAGCGGAATGCATACCAGCAGTTAGTCTAATTCCGACATGGAAATTTGCTTCTAAGAGCATCCTTTTGCAATGTACATCGGTTCAGCATTTATTTATTGGAATTAGGCATTTGTTCTCTGTCAACATGTCTTACCCAGAAACAGCAGTTTTTAGAACTTTCCTCCGATAGATAGTTCTTTGTTACCAGTGAATTCTAATTCCCTTTTATTGTTTTTGTTTATGAAGCCATAATAAATCTAAACCTTGCTTAACATGCCTCATTTGAATTACCAAGGTACACACAGTTCTTGATCTAAAGACAGATCCAAAATGATGGTTTTGGTTAAAGTACTGCAGGATTCGTTTCGGTACTAAAAGTTAATTTAAGTACAAAACATAGTATATATTGAACAGCAAGCAAAGTAATTGATTCATTGGTAAATACTTTTTAAAAAAAACCACAATGCTTTCTTGAATCCATACTGTCCTCAGTTTGACCTATCTGCCACATCAGGGGATAAAACACAAACAAAGGAGGAACAGTTCCACCAAAGGGCTAAGAATAAGAATTATATTTGTGTACTGGAGAGATGGTTCAGCAGTTGAGATTGCTTGATTATTTTCATGGATGACCCTAGTAGAGATCCCAACAAAAATATCAGATAATTTACAACAATTTCCAAACCACATATAATTTCCCAAAATTATATCCAAAACCCTCTTCTGGTTCCCTCCTACACCTGCACACATGTGGCGCACACACACACACACACACACACACACACACCACTCTCTCTCTCTCTCTCACATATGTATGTGTATGTGTATATGTATATGTATGTATTAAACATATATTAACATATATTAAAATTAATTAAAAAAGAAAAAGAATTAATTTGGTCAGTTAAAGATCTCAAAAATCCTGTAAGAACTTTAAAATAGCACCAGGCTAGGCTTATTGCCTCAGAATGGCAGCGACACTCACTCCTTCAGACATCACATTAACTACTGTGCTGTCAATTAGTGCGGTCCTAGTTTAATTTTTCGATTAAAAGTCACAGGAGGGGTTTGGTTGAGTTCAGAAATGTTCTTATAAGGGGGTGTTCACACACAAGGGTAAATTGTGTAACTAGTTTGAGAATAGAAATTACAATGCAGGCCAGAAATATTTGGAATGGAATAAAATATTTAAAAACACTGTTATAAATCCTAACCGGGAGATAAATTTTTATGAGACCAGTGATTAACCCAATAGCAAAATGGAATTTATTCCAACCATTCATTAATCCCCTTTCCTTTCTCTCAACACCATTAATTAAGTGTCTACTCAGTTCCCGTTCCTGAGGTACACTTATGTCTTGTACCCAATTAGGGCTAATTTTTTGCATGCTATGGGAGTGGTAACAGCCTCTAACAGTTGTTGAAATGTGGATCCTAGCATTTACCACAGTGTGTCATCCTTAAATATCCTGTAGTGCATTTTCTAGTTCTGTTTCTAAAATCGAGTTTGTGTGGGGAGATTTGAGTTGAACACACTAAGTGGGTGGTTTCCTTCCTTTTAGGTCCGCAGAGACCCTTATCTGATTTAAGTGTTGCCTCAGTAGAAAGCTGTACCGTACTGACGTTGCCAAAAATAACTTCTCCTGCCTTGTGGTTTTACCTATGACTCTCTGGGTAGAGAAAAGGCTTTGGAAAATCAACTTTGGATGGCATGGGGCAGAAACTGTGTCACTTCAGAGTTCTGGAGAAAACGTCAATGTTTAAATTAATGCTTCTGTGATAATGATTCTCTCTTTGATTCCTTTTTGTGGGGGAGAGGGGAGGAAGAGAGGTAGCATGACCTAATAAGTAAAGATGTAGTTTTCTACACAGAGAATACATTCTCTGTGGTTTTTGGTGTTACAACTCTAGAGAGAAAAGAAACCAACATCCTCCCTGGTCCTGTCTGTCAGTGCTTCCCGATGGGTGACTGACATGCTGGCTGGGAAAAATGAGTAAAATGCCTCCTACATAGAGAGGAAGGCCAGATCATGTATCCCCAGTGTATTACACCCCACCTCTCCTCCTTCATCCCCCAACCCATAAGAAAAATAAAAGAAGAAAAACGTGATATGTACCTGTAACCTCATCCCGAGTGACAAGAGATATGGAATCTTGGAATTCAAGAATAAGTCTAGCTGAGCCAGTGTCCTTAGGTTCTGGTGAGAGATCCTGTCTCCAAAAGGAGGTAGAGTGTCTACTTTTCCAAAGGACTTGAGTTCAGTTTCCAGCACCCACGTCAGCTCATTCTGCTGTCATTCTAGTTCCAAGTATGGTCGCCTCTGGCCTCTGTAGAAACCTGAACTTCACATACATATCCACATGAAGGCACACATACCTAAAATTAACAAAATTAAACCTTAAAAAGTAAAGTGGAGAATGGTGAAGAAAGAAATGAGATAGCTATCTTTGGCCTACATGCACACATGCGCAACTGTACATACAAACAAAATAATTGACTTGGTAATTCCTGAGCCATTCTCCAAAGTGCTGTCCACCCACCCCAGAATTGATGATCTGTAAATAACCACTGGGAGCATTATAGGAACTCTAGACTTAAAGGAGTCCCTGGGAATCCTTTTGTTAAGCAAATAAGCATTTCCTAATCACCTTTGCTTCGGCTGCAGAGATTTTCCTTCATCCGTCTTTTCTTAGAGCGGAAAGAGTTCCATGTTTCCCAAAGAAGTGATGGTTGTTCTGATGTGTCTGACTAGGCTGTGGATGGGACTGAGGAGAAGACATCAGGTGCTAACTCCAGTGCAAAGTCCTTTATGAGTTTTCTACCTTGATAACAGTATCGCTAATTCCTTTTTATTTGCATACATGGCCATTGCCATCTTCTCACTTGTAATTTGAAATCATATCCATACTAGCTTGTCATCAAAGTCCTGTTGTAGTTAGAGGTAAGAGGTTATTTCACAGAAATCTGTCCAAAAGTTGGGGATGCAGCATGCTCCCTGCAAAAACCTGAAGACTTGCATTTGGATCTCCATCACCGATGTGTGAAAACACCTGAGCTTTGCAACACACATGTGTAATCCCTGAGTTGGGGGAAGCAGAGACAGGAGTATCCTGGAGCTTGCTTGCCAGAACGTTCCACCAAATAACTGAGAGGACCAGCTAGATAGGCCTTTAAATCCTTGCTGCACTCAGGCAGAGGCAGAGACAGAGAGGCAGAGAGAGGCAGAGGGGCAGAGAGGCAGAGGGGGAGAGAGAGAGAGGCAGAGAGGTAGAGAGGTAGAGAGGCAGAGAGGCAGAGAGGCAGAGAGGCAGAGAGAGGCAGAGAGGCAGAGAGGCAGAGAGGCAGAGAGGCAGAGGCAGGTGATCTCAGTGAGTTTGAGGCCAAGATGAATTACCTAAAGAGTACCAGGACATGGAGGGTTACACAGAGAAACCCTATTTCAATAAATAATCAAGAAGGGATGGAAAATGGAGGAGTGAAAAGAATACTGACCCTCTGCTCTGACCTTCATGTATGCATGCACACACATTCATGCACACGCACGCATACACACACACACACACACACACACACACACACACACACACAGTCCAATTGTTTTCAAAGGTGAAATTTAACAACATCCACCTTAAAGTCACTTTGGGGATTTCTACCCACCAACCTCCAGGATATGCCTGCTCACTACTCATAACATCCACAGTCCTGAGCATAGGAAGCACAGCAAAGCTTTTGTCCTCTGGTACTGTACAATAATCTTACTTTTGCAAACATTCTTAAAATAAGTTTTCCCATAATCAAAAAATGTACTATTCAAAATGATAAAGACTACACACATGAGATTATTATAGTTCCACATTAAAAAAAAACTTTGAATGTATCATTCATTTGCATCTTGATAGTGATTCTTTTTAAATCTTTTTTTCATGGTGTTTTTTTAATTTCCAAAATCACTTAGGCCTATAGATACTTTTTAAAAAGGTGCTGTCTAAATATAAGGAAGGATTGTGTTACTGTTTTCATAAGTGAAAAGCTTGCATTTACCATGGTAATCAGAAAGGAAATAATGGCTTAATTAGTTTTTTAGATGAATAGATTTCTGTAATCAGCCTGTGTTTGTAATAGCATTTTAAAACAGTTTCCATCCACAGACGCATTGTAATTAAGATTTTTCAATGAAACTGTCAGAGGGCGTCTGCTTCTCTCCTGGCCTGGCTCTTCTTCCTGCTCCATGGAGGCCCACTACTTTTCTGACTTGTCATGGCCTTTCCACCCCTAAATGTTTCCCAGCCTCTCCTTAAGCTGTCATGCACCCACAGATACAATGGTGATTGGATTCCACTGTATCATTTCTTAAACAAAGTACTTACCATCCCAGGCTACTACCTGACCACCAAGAAGATCTTGGTCACAGCAGGGATGGCCCAACGGCTCCTGTGACTTTCATGGCTAAATGTGTACTTGGAAAGGCTTTGGAGAGACTCCTCTTGGTTGATATCACCCACTGTATAGTTTGTACATTTAGTACAAAAGAGATTAAATGAACAAATTGGAAAGAACAGTTAGATAATACCCATTTGTGTATGTGTGTGTGTGTATGTGTGTGTGTGGTATGCATGTGTATTAGCATGTTTTTGCACATGTATTGGTGTACATTGTGTGGGTATGCATGTGTGTGGGTGTGCATGTGTGTGGGTGTGCATTTGTTTGGGTGTGCACTTGTGTGGGTGTGCATTTGTTTGGGTGTGCACTTGTGTGGGTGTGCTTTGTGTGTGTGCATGTGAGTAGGTGTCATTGTGTGGGTGTGCACGTATATAGGTGTGCATTGTGTGTACATTGTATGCGCATGTGCGTGTTCATTTTTGTGTGTGTACATTGTGTGAATGTGAATGTGTGTGTGCATGTGTGTATGTGCATGTGTGTGTGTGCATTGTGTGAGTGTGCATGTATGTAGGCTACATACTTGTGTGTGTGAATGCACATGTACAGGACCAAGGTTGATGTTTTTGGGAATCATCTTCTGTCACTCTTCTAGTTTCCTCAGTGACATACGGTTTCCAGTCAAACTCAGCTGGTTTTTCTTGTCAGCTTGCTCTTCGAGTCCCCTGTCTGAATTCCATCTCTAGGATTCTAGGTGTCTCCCTGGCATGTATTTGGTTTTCTGGGGAATCTTAACGCCAGCACTCCTCATACTTGCCTGGAAATCACCTTAACCACTGAGCAACTTTCTTTGAGCATCATTCTGTATTTTCTCTCTTGAAACACTTTCTTACATTCCATGCTGGCTTCAAGCTCACTAGGGAGCCAAGGGTGATCTTCTCAACTTCCTCTTCTACTGGGTTGTGGCCCCATGCCCCATTTTTATGGTGCCAGGATGTAAAGCAAAGGCTTTGTGCATGTTAGGCATGCCCCTGTCAACCAAGCTACTCCACACAAACTCCTCATATATTTCTTTTTTCTTTTTCTTTTTCTTTCTTTCTTTGGACCGAACCCAGGGCCTTGGGCCTTAGCTCTACTACTGAGCTAAATCCCCAACCCCTCATATATTTCTTTTATCTGGAATTGCCACTGACTGTATTCATCCATGATTTACAAATTTTTTTATAAAAGAGAGAGAGAGAGAGAGAGAGAGAGAGAGAGAGAGAGAGAGAGAGAGAGAGAGAGAAGCGGTAGTTGTGCTAGTGTGAAGGTGGGCTGAGGGATTTTACACCTACATTTGAGAACTATTTTTTAGAACTTTTTGAAATTTCTCTCTGGCTGCCCTGTAACACCATTCAAAGACCAGGCTTACACTATGACCAATATCAATAGGTGAACCAGAAAGACACTTGTACATTCAGCTATACACAATGGTTTTGTACTTGGTAGCAATCAGCCTATAATTAAATAGACTTTTAAAGACATAAGCATTCATATCCTACTTAGATACTGTGTAAAAAACCGTTTTAGGAGATTGGAATGGCAGAATATTTGTAAGAGGACAAAACTACACTTTCAATCAGCTCTCTCAACTAATAGGAATTGTATTCTTTTTGGAGGTTGCTTCCACAAGCCCCATCAATCAATGAAGTAGGATATCAGAAATAGCATCTGTTTGCTTTAACTTCTTAGTAGCTTATTGGGCTAAAAAGCATGTATCAGTCTCTGGGATCTAGCCATATACCACAAACAAACAAAACAAACATACAAACAAACAAACACACAAACAAACAAAAAACCCAAAACCAGAAAATACGGCTACAGGACTACAGTACTCACTCCTTTGATCTTAGCTCACAGAAGGCTGAAAACAGTGGGTCTCTGTGAGTTCAAGACCAGCCTTGTTCTACTGCAAGAACCTGTCTCCAAAGTAAATACACACACACACACACACACACACACACACACACACACACACACACACACCCTACAATAAAAACGAACCGAAATAAAACCCCAAAGCACTTTCTAAGCTTTTAAATTGGAGATGGGCTGTGCTTAAATGTAACCTTATGCACTTGGAACTCAGCAAGTTCCCTATGCACAGCCAATATTCTGATTAAAAAACCCATGTTTCCAAATACATGTATGCAAAAGTGACATTTGAAGACTCAGAACATTCATAGAACATTGCATTCCTGAGTCAGCTATCATACAGTACCAACTTCAGTCCAGTTGAACCTCAGAGGCCTTCCCAGGGACATAGATGCTTTGCTTTCACTCATGTTTACGTGAAGTGCTCCAATTCCGTCTATGAGATACTTACCCATTTTGTGACTTTAGCATCTAAAACGAGAGATCATAAAATCCCACCCAACACACAGGGGTTCTGACGGTTAAAACAATAAGAAGTAAGTGATTCCACAGAGTGTGAAATACTGCATACATTTTAGTATATTGGATTTTGAATTATTTTTAGTAATAAGGCCCACAAAGAGAACAGGAATACCTCATAAGGAAAACCAACCCCCTTTCTAGAAACATTTATATGCATATGCTAATTTATGACATTATACGTAGATCCTCTTTTCCTTGGAATAATTTTTTATGTTTTGATTTGGAAAGGAGACTGATGTAGGCACCGAAAACAGATTTAAACAAGATCCCTATGAATAGTACACTGTTGGCCTGATTGATCTATAATTGTGTGCACAGATTTTTTTAAGACTCTTGTGTAATACAGATATGTATAGATGAAATTTTTTCCTTTTATGATACCAAAGTCCAAATTTAGTCAATATTTTAATATATCTAACTGGTTTTAGGAGCAAGTTTCAAATTGGTAACTTGTTCATAGGTAAAAAGAAAAAAGTGTACATATGTCAACTCTATATTTGTAGGATGAGGAATTATGGAAAGAAGATGGCAAAAGTTTGAGGGTGTCAGGTGAGCTGGTGACTATATTTGTGGGGCTTAGAATACACTCACCTGAAGCTTGAACTTATGTCTACAGTTTGACTTTTGTTCAGCTCATGGCAAACTTTGAAGAAGTTCAGACCATTTATTTCTACTGTGTACACTGTTTTATTTTCTCTACAATGTCCTTTATCAAGCTTCCAAAGAGGGAAGAAAGGGACTTTGAGACAAAACCTTTCTTTCTTTTTTAAATACTTTTGTAATTTTAAAAACTATAGTTGAAAAAATTTAAACCATGGAAGATTGATTTTCCACAAATCATCTATTTATTTTCTGAACTTGTGAGGTTGAAGCAGGAGAATTAAGAATTTGAGTCCAGACAAGGCTACATAGTAAAACACCATTTAATAAAACCGAACAACCGATTGGTTAGGTTTAAACACACATTCAATACATTTTAAAAAGAGAAACAAGAAGTTTTTTGACTATTTTATTAATTAACATTTCAAATGGTGTCCCTCTTCCTAGTCTCCCCTCTGCAAACCCTCATTTGCATTCCCCCTCCTCTTTGCCTATAAAAGGGTGCTCCCCACCTACCCACAGAATCCTGCCTGACCCTGTAGCATCACCCTTCGCTGGGCAACAAGCCTCCAGAGGACCAAAAGCCTCCCCTCCCTTAGATGTTAGATAAGGCATTCCTCTGCTACATATGTAGTGGGAGCCATGGACCTACCCATGTATACTCTTTGGTTGGTGGTTTAGTCCCTGGGAGCTCTAAGGGGTCTGGTTAGTTGATATTGCTCTTCCTATGGGGCTGCAATCTCCTTCAGTAACTTCAGTCCTTCCTTATCTCTTCCATGGGTATCTCTGGACTCAGTCTAATGATTGGCTCTAAGTGTCTGCATCTGTCTTAGTCAGGTGCTGGCAAAGCCTCTCTGAGGACAGCGCTACTGGGCTCCTGTCTGCAAACACTTCTTGGCTTCATCAATACTGTTGGGGGTTCGTGTCTACACATGGATCCCAAGGTGGAGTGGTCTCTGGATTGACTTTACTTCAGTCTCTGCTCCACTTTTTTGTCCCCATGTTTCCTTTAGACAGAAACAATTCTGGTTTAAACATTTTGAGATGGGTGAGTGGCCCCTTCTCTCAACAAAGGGTGATGCCTATCCACTGGGGTGGTCTCTTCAGGTTCTATCTCCCCTCTGTTAGATATTTCAGCTAGTACCACTGTCATTGTGTCCTGGGAGGCTTTTGCATCCCTGTTGCCTGGAACTTTCTAGTGGCTCCTCCCACTCCCCACCCCTGACTGTTTCATATTTCTATTCATTTTCCTGGTCCTCTGGACTTCTCTCCTGTCTCTTCCCATACCTGAACCCTGCTCCCCATTTTCCCCTCCCCCTCCTCTCTTCCACACAGGACCCTTCCTCCCCCTGCCTTAAGTGATTAATTTGTTCCCCCTTCTAAGTGGGATTGAACATCCAGACTTTGGCTTCCTTCTAAACAACTTCAGCGAAGTGCTGGATATAAAATTAACTTAAACAAATCAGGAGCCATTCTTTATACAAGTGGTAAACAGGCTGAGAAAGAAATTAAGGAATCAACACCCTTCACAATAGACACATATACTATAAAATATCTTGTAACTCTTACCAAGCAAGTGAGAGATGACTTTAAATCCATGAAAAAAGAAATCATACAAGACCTCATAAGACGGAAAGATCTCCCGTGCTCATGTATTGGTAGGATTAATATAGTAAAATTGGCCATTCTACCAGAAGCAGTATACAGGTTCAGCACAGTTCTTATCAAGATTCCAACACAGTTCTTCACTGACATGGAACGAGCAATTCTGAATTTCATATGGAAAAACAAAGCACTAAGGATCTAGAAAACCATTCTTAAATATAAAAGAACTTTTAGGGGAATCCCCATCCCTGACCTCAAACTGTACTACAGAGCAATAGTTATTTTAAAAAAAGCATGATACTGATACAGAGACAGACAAGTCAATCAATAGAATAGAATAGAAGACCCAGAAACAAGCCCACACAACTATTTGATGTTAAAATTGGGAAGTGTGACTATTTTTTGACCCACCAATGTACCTCTAGATGTCTACTCATAGTCATAGTCACCAAAATATGAGGATATACATCCAAGGATGCTCACTCTCTCAATTGTAAAAGAAATACACTAGAAAATTTTATGTGTATGAGAATTTGCCTTTATATATGTTTGTATAACATGGGATGCATGTCCTGTAGAAGCTTGAGAAGATGTTACATCCTTTGAACTAAAGTTACAGTTATGAGCCATCATATGGTTACTGGGAATTGAACATTGGTTTCTCTGCAAAAGCAACAATATTTTAGAACATGAAATACTGAAGCCATAGTAGGTAGTCCTGGCCTCCAAAAATGTCCATGTTCTAATCTCTGTAACTTATGACTGTGTTATCTTACTCAGCAAAAGGAACTTTAGAAATATGATTAAGGTTAGAGACCTTGAGATAGAAAAACCATTTGGATTATACCACTAAATCCTAGATAATCACACAGGTTCTTAGCAGTGGAGAGGCTTTACAGACTATAGTTACAGTGACAGAACCACAGAATCAGGGTCACAGAGAGGCTACATTGCTTGTTTTGAATGTGGGGAAGACGAGTGTGAACCAGAAAACCAGCCAGCTTCTAGAAAGAGAAAACCCATTGGATAGGATTTGCGTCAGAGCTTATAGAAAAATGTGCCTCATTTTAAATTGTTCGATTTGGACTGGTAGCACCATGTGTAGCTTCTAAAATAAACTAAGAACTGAAGGCTGTCTTAATCCATTCAGTCTACAGCAATTAGGATTAGGAATTAGCTAATTGGAAGGCGCAGAATAAAGATACCATTATGCCTGCGTCAGTTCACTGAAAGTGGGGATTATGATGAGGTCATGGAAAAGGCTACTTAGGTGATTCTGTTGAAGGGCCATGATCCAGCAACAAATACTGATGGGCTGGTACTGGAGGGCAAAGCACATGTGACCAAGATGCTGATGTTTTATACCATTTCATTGAAAAAGATGTATTAATGTGTATGAGCCTTGTATTGCTTTACCAATTGCTGTGGCAAAATCCCTCACAAAAAAACAACATGAAAAAAAAAACAAACATTAATTTTTCACTCAGTTTGACCATGCAATTACTCCAGGAAGACATGGTGGCAGGAGAGTGAGGTGACTGGTTTTGTCATACCTATATTTAGGAGAAAAAGAGAGATGATTGTTCCCATCTCCCTCTTTCTTCTTTACTTTTTGTCCAGTTCAGGACCCCAGGATATGGAATGGTGCTGCCTACATTTGGGGTGACTCTTCCTATCTCTATTACACTTTTGTGAGAAGTTCCTTAAAGACATACCCGGAAATTTGCCTCATGTTGACAGTCAAAATTAGCTGTCAAAAATGCATGTTTTGAAATCCTATTGTTATTGAGCAAAAACCATTTACCTGCCACATAATAAGTACCCTGTAAAATAGCACTGACTGTTTAAAATGTGGCCAATTTTCATCTTAATAGGGTAACTGATCAACAGAACTCTATCAAATGACAATCAAGTGTCAGGTCATAAGGTTGCTAATGGTACAAAGATAACAGTGAATGTAGAACAAACAACAAATATGAGTCTGCATTTGTAGGATGGGAAGAAACATCATAGGAGATAGATGGAGTACAGTGTGCACAGATTGTGACAGGTATTGACTGGCAGGGATGCTTGACATAGAAGATCAGATGCGAAGACAAATGACGAGGAGGGCATCATAGCTTCTGATGCAATGGTCAGTGTTACTGGCAGACAAGTTGGAGAGAACACAGCAGTGAAATGGTCCTGGACTGGAAAACCTGGGAAAGGGGAGAGGGAGAAAAGACATGGAAGGTAAACTGAGCTCACATTAGTTATAGCCTTTCTGGACATTGTTTTGTCATGGGAGGGATTTTAGGCAGTAAGTGAAGGAGCATACATGCACACATTAGTGGTAATAGTTAAATAATGGGTTGAATTTTCATGACATGAATCAGAAGACATAAAATAACTGGTCTAATAAGTTTTCAGTCCAAGGCTTAATTGAACTAATGGAAAGATGATTGTAAAACTTGTCATCCAATTTGGAGCACTTTTGCCAGTGAAAGGAAGCATTACTAATTAAGTGAGACAACGAAAACAGATGGGCAGGCCTCATCCTACCTATGAAACAAACTCCTGTAACTGGGAAGTGACTGGATCTATGGAGAGGTGTTATTGGGCAGATAGATATGTGTATCCTCAATGTCGTATGCATCCATAGAATGTTAGTCAGGGTTCTCAAGAGAGACATGACCAGTAAGCTACATGGTCATTCTGCTTAATTTCTTTCTTTCTATGCTGTGTACACTATCATATAGAGAAGTGGAGTAAGGAGATAGTAGGGGCAATTTGTTTAAATGAGTTGACTCCTAACAGTACAGGCTGAGAAATCCATCCGGTAGCAAGCCCTCTACAAAATGAAAACTCAGTCCATATCCAAAGGCTTCATGTCCAGGAAAGCTAATGGAGAGCACCCTAAGTCTCAATATATAGTTGAAGACCTGAGAATGCTGGAGCTTCTCATTGAGGACTGTGATCCAGAGGTTAGGTTCTTCAGTTTTGATGTCCTTCCTATCTGTCTGTCTGTCTATCTATCTATCTATCTATCTATCTATCTATCTATCTATCTATCTATCTATCTATAATCTGTCTTTTACAACGTGTATTTTACCGGCTGGTTAACCATCCCCCACCTCCAGCCTTTAAGCACTGTATTACAGAAGGTATATTTAAAAGCTATAAGTTACTATAACAGAAGTTTTCTTCCACCACTCTTGAAGAACTCACTGACCTTAGAGCTCAGTTTATAACCTGGATTCATCATTCTTTTTACCTTAAAAAAAAGAGAACTATTTTGTTCTTCTTCTACCTCAACCACAGCACCCATCTTACATATGCAAATTACGTTTAAGTGATCTGTCCCATTTCTAAGAACTGGGTTATCTCCGGGGGAAGTTTCAAGTTTTTTGTTTCTCTATTATGTGTAGATATGTATATCTGTGTTGGTATATGCGCACAACAGTGCAGGTCAGCAGGGAGGCCAGAGAATGGCATTGGCTTGCCTGGATCTGGAGATGCTGATGGTTGTGAGCAATGCAATATGTGTGCTGGAAACCAAATGTGGGTCCTAGGCAAAAGCACTATGTGCTTTTAACTGCTAGGCTTTTTGGGGACAATATTCCTCTCTTCATTTTATAAGACACACTAAGCAAAGTCTGAAAATGTTTTTTGTTGTTATAACCAGGGGAAAGATGTCAGTGTTTTCTCATGGCTTTGAAAAAACCCTAAGTAAAGTAACTTAGAAAAGAAAAGATTTGACTTGGTTCATGGTTTCTGAGGTCTTAGTGCACGGTCAGACAGCTTCATTGCTTTGCTCCTACTCCAGGGTGTGGTGGGTATCATGGGAAGGACATGCCTGGTGCAGGATGTTTCCTATCTAGGTCAAAACAGGAAGCTACTTGTAACTGGGTAGTAAAGTCAGGGAATGCTGCTATAATCTTATTGTATGAGCAGTGACCATAACTAGAACTAACTGCTCCAAATAATGTTGAGACTTGGAAACTTTGATCACACATGTCTTTCTGTGTCCCCAACTTCTAGCATTCTGATTTCTTTTATATGAATCTCAATGCTATGTATTGACATGAGTACTTCAGGACCAGTTTAGCGTTTCTTCAGCTTTGGATGGCTTTCTTCACATCCTATAGTCAGTGTGTATGCTATTTTCAATTAGTTCACAACACTTGCCTACTGCTTGTCTCCTTGATCTACCAGATGTGAGTTTCAGAACTCTGAAAAGGACATAAAGTTACCAATAATAGGATAGGTGTTATATAGCTACCTAAAATACTGTGGTAAGGTTTCTTTGTCAGAAACACCTGTGGGCTTTTGCATTGTGTACAGTCACTTTTTTTTTAATTACTTGAGTTAAATTGTGAGAGAACATGAAGTTAAATTTGTCTTCAACAGTGCTGTGAGATGAGAGATGTGTGAAGGCCAATTAAGATGTCTTTAAATTGGATTTTATTTTCATCCAATAGCTGCCAGAGACTTTGTTTGCTTGCTTGCTTATTTTTGTCTTGTTGATGTTTTGAGAATGGGATCTTACTAGATAACCTAGGCTGGCCTTGAACTCATCATCCTCTTTCTGTTATCTGTGATTATTACATAAACTATGATCTCTGGCTGCTGCCATTCTTTAGAAAGGAATGTGATTCTATATGGAACTTGAGAATGACGAAAGGAGCCAGCCTGGCATTCAGAACCCGAGACCTGCTCTGAAGACCTGGGAAATCTATTTTCCAATTGTTGGAGAAGATGAGGCTCCTTACTTAATAAGACAGAGTGATTGATAGAGGCTTTGTGCTGTGAAATTCTGAAGAGCTTTGTGAGAAATCAATTAGGATGTCTGGAGGCAGTCACACCTTTCTTCCTGATTCTACCTCTGCTCGCTTGGATGCCTTGTTAGCTTGAGTTAGTGATGTATTATAATAGAAAGTCAGACCCGAGCAGATCTTTACTATGGTGTCTTGCTGCACCTTGCTTGTAGAAACTGTCTTTCTGAGGTATCCCAGATTGGGAGACTTCAACATTAGAAATGTTCCCTGTCACTGTTGAAGAGGTATCTGAGATCAAAGTCCTAGCAGGATTAGCTTCAGGTGAGAGTGCTATGACTTATACCAGCCATCAGAATTCCCTGTCTTCACAATGTCTTGTCTCTGTGTTCAGGACTGTGTTTTATCTCCACCTTAAGTACATTAGTTGTACTGGGCCAGAGTTCACACTCCAGGCTTAGCTCGTTGGATCTTTTTAGGGTCGTTCTGAAATGTTATCGGTATTTTAGTAAGGAACTTCTAGAGCTGTAAGATAACTGATGGCTCTCCAAGCATCATGTGACATAAAATCAACACTTAGAGGGAGGCTTCCATGCAGCTCTTCTTGACTGTCTTCTGAGTCTCCTTCTCAACTGAGCATTGGCAACTGCCCTCTTTTTGAAGCTTTCGGTGTATGAGGCAACTGAGGAAGGTCTGCTGTTTCCAGCTTTCTCATTTCAGCAAATCCATCCCTAGAGATGTCACATGAGGTGACTGAAATACAATCTCCTGAAGCAGCATGTGGGTTTCCTCCTTTTTCACATCTTGCAAGGACCCAGTTTGATTAAAAGCATCAATAAAATGTCCATGATTCATTTTAATACCCATGCATGGGTCTTGGGACAAAAGATGGCTCTCAATCCCAGCAAATTAATCCTTCATTTTCCCTTCATTGTTGAAGTTTAAATTCTTTACCACTTTATCAGTGTGATACCAGATATCAGGTGTGTTATTCTCTTTCTCTGCGTGTGTGTGTGTCTCTCTCTCTCTGTGTCTCTTGTCTCTCTCTCTTCCTCTTGGTCACCTCCTCTTTCTCTATTTCTCTCCTGTTTGAATTATATTCATGGATGGATTTTTAGCTTGGTGAAAATTTTATGAGTGTTAAATATCAAAGATTTCTAAATGGCAAGTCTGGTAAATTCTCATCCAGTCTATGAAATAATATATTCTGCCTAGACATCTCCATCTATCTTCCACCTATCCGAGGTTCAGATGCCGGACACTGTCTCCCCTTAATTAGCTTATTGTCTAGATAGAGGAAAGATCAGGGTAGGGAATTTGTTTATTGGGCGCCATGGTCCTGCCAGACTGGGATGTTTTGAATACATTCATCTCTCTTAATTCTTACCACACTCTTGGGTTCAGTGTCCTTTCCACACTTAGATTTAATGAGTATATCAAACTTGCAGTGTCACACATGGAGGCGGTAAGACACAATTTCAGTCTTACTGAAAATTTCTTTGAGTGGGGTGATTACTGCTCAGTAGTATCATCATAGCAGTGCCGAGAATATTGAGGCTTTCAGTTCAATCCTCAGAGACTTCATGAAACATTTTTAAGGAAGAAAAGAAGTGAGGCAGGGCAATGCATCTACAATGGGAGTTTCTGCTCTGTTGCTCCCTTATTTTTTCCATTTTTATCTTTTATAAATTTAATTGTGTGCGCGCGCACGCGCGCGCGTGCGTGCGTGCGTGCGTGCGTGCGTGCGTGCGTGCGTGCGTGTGTGTGTGTGTGTGTGTGTGTGTGTTTTTACCATGCCATGCTACACATGTGGAGGATAGAGGGCAACCTGAAGGAGTCAATTCTTTCCTTTCACCATGTGTATCCTGGGAATTGGAATCACATTCCATTATTTTTTGTTTTCTTTCACCTTCCTTCTTTCCTCCTTCCCTCTTCCTTCCTTCCTTTCTTTTTTCCTCCTCCTCCTCCTCCTTCTCCTCCTCCTCCTCCTCTTCCTCCTCCTCCTCCTCCTTCTCATCCTCCTCCTCCTTCTCATCCTCCTCCTCTTCCTTCTCATCCTCCTCCTCCTTCTTTCTTTCTTTTGAGACAGGGTCTGTCTATGTAGCTCTGGCTGTCTTGTAGATCACTCTGTAGAGCAGGCTAGCATCAAATTCACAGAGATCCTCTTTCCTCTGTCTCCTGAGTACTGAATTATGGTATTGTCTTAATTAGAGTTTTTATTGTTTTGACAAAATGGCATGACCAAAAAGCAAGTTGAGATGGAAAGAGTTTGTTTGGCTTACACTTACAGATCATAGTCCATCATTGGAGAAAGTCAGGACAGGAACTCAAGCAGGGCTGGAATCTGGAGACAGGGGTTGATGCAGAGGCCATGAAGGAGGGCTGCTACTTACATGCTTTCTTCACATGGCTTGCTCAGCATGCTTATTATAGAACACAGAACTGTCAGTCCAGGAATGGCACCACCAGCTGTGGGCTGGGCCCTTTCAGCATTGATCACTAATTTAGAAAATACCTTAGAGCTGTACCTCATGGAAACATTTCCTCAACTGAGGCCCCTTCATCTTGGTTGACTCTAACTTGTGTCAAGTTGACACAAGAAACCAACCAGTACATGTATGTACTGTCACGCCTGGCTTCTTACCTTTCAATTACACTTATTTGTTTGTTTGTTTGTTTGTTTATTTATTTGCTGTGTGTATGTGTATGGGTGCTCATGCCAAGGCATGCCATGAAGGCCTGAAGATAGCTGATAAGATTCAGTTCTCTCCTTTTGCCTTGTGGGTTCCAGGGATGCCCCAGGTTGTCAGGCTTGTCAGCAAATGCCTTTATTGAATGAAGATTCTCACTGTCTCTATTTAACTTCAGTGCATTGTTGGGGTTCAAATCCAGGGTTTTAGTCAAGGACTCAAAGACAATTGAGTTCTAGTCCCAGGTCACATGTAAGAATATATGAGTACGTGAATTCACTTGTGTCATGAGTGAATATAGCACTTATTTCTTTATCAAAACATTTGATACACCCTCCCACTCTCACCCCCACCTCCGTAGTGGTCTTAGCACCATCAGCCATTTGACAAGCTAAGATGACTCCTGGAGTTTACATGATGGCTTTCCATGTCTGCACATGGACAGATGTGTAGCTGTGGATCCAGAAAAGCAGGAATATTTTATTTGAAAATGCTCTTCTTCAGCAGATTCAGCCATCTTACTATGTAGAAGACGATTTTGTTCTATTAAATGAAGATTGTGACCACTGGTTGGATTAAGTTCTTAAATAGACTCTCAGCTGACCATGCTCAGCATCAAATGAAATTACACCTGCTGAGGTCGCCGAGCTCCAAGATGGAAGGCACTTCTGAGCTGCTGGCTGTTCAGACCTAACAGTCACATTTCGCCAAACAAGCTATCTTCAAGTTCTTTGCTGTGAAGAGACACCATGACCATGGCAGCTCTTATAAAAGAAAACATTAAATTGGATTCAGAGGTTTATTCCACTGTCATCCTAGCAGGAAGCATGGTCACATACAAGCAGACATGATGCTGGAGAAGGAACCTAAGAGTTCTACAATTGGATCCAAAGGACATAGGAAGAGAGAGACAATGGGCCTGACTTGTGCTTCTGAAATTTCAGTCTATTCCCAGGGACACACTTCCTACAGCAAAGCCACACCTAATCCAACAAGGACACTTCTCCTAATACTGCCATTCCCTTTGAATTTATGTTTTCATTTTAATATGAAAACATGTATGGGATATGGAGCTGCTTCAGATTGTCCACAGCAGCTGACTATGTTGGACTGTGTGGCTTTGTTGGACTAGGTGTGGTCTTGTTGGAGGAAGTACGTCACTGTGGGGTAGGCTTGGAGAGTCTTCTTCTAGCTGCTTGAAAGACAATCTTCTGACTGCCTTTGGAACCAGGGGTAGAACTCTCAACTCCTCCAGTGCCATGCCTACTTGGAGGCTACCATGCTTCCTGCCTTGATAATAGTAGACAGAACCTCTGAACCTTGTAAGGCTGCCCCAATTAAATGTTGTCCTTGGTCAGAGTGTGTTGTTGTCACAGCAATGGAAACCCTAAGACAGTAACCATGCCTAGCTCTTTTTTTGTCTTACTAGATTTCTACTGTGCTGATGTTCTTGTTGGAATAGCAGTAGTTGGTTGAGCTCAGCATATTCCAGTACCAGGGAAACTATGGAGAGTCCTATAGCCTGTTTCTTGCTGTGTTTTGCAGGAACTTGAAAAACATGGAGAAGCTGACTCTGAGGGATGTGGGTGAGCGTGTCCTGCTAGTTTTTGCAAAGAGCTTCTTCCTAGTTGGGTCTGCAGGAATCCCATCTCCTGACATCAGAAAGGGGCAACTCTATTATGTCTGGGAGAAGAAAGTGTGCAAATCTGGGCATAGTAACTGATGTGTATAATCTCAGCATTGGTCAGGCTGAGATAGGAAGATTCCTATGACTTTCTGTCCAGGAGACCTAGCTGGAATCCTACTTTAGTTTCAATGAGAGACAGATCTCAAAACCCATCATGCAGAGTGATTGAGGAGGGTACCTAATATTAGCCTCCAGCTTTCATATATACACAGGCACACATATTACGCTCCCCCAACTCACACATTGGGGAGGGAAAGGGAGGTAATAATTATGTACATCCTATGGCATCAGAAGAAACAGGAGTCATTGCCTCTACCGACTGCTTCAGACTAAGAAGGTGGAGTAGCATCAATGGGGTCATTGGGTTTTTAGGGAAACACTTTTTTTTTAATACAAAGATGTTATTACAATAGGACAAAGAGTTTGCAACTGGGAGAAAAGAGAGGAAATTTTCATATCATTCTGAGAAATCAGTAGAAATTACACATTAGGTTAACCAACAAAGGCTCTGAAATATTGCCTAGATTGAAGAATATTTTGCTAAAAAACTTTTAAAAGAAAACATTTTTTTCTTTTAAAAAGTGTGTGTGTGTGTGTGTGTGTGTGTGTGTGTGTGTGTGTGTGTGTGTGTGTAGATGTCAGAGATAACAGCCCATGAGAATGGGTTCTATCCTTCCACTGAGGGGTCCTGGTGATTGAACTCTGGTAGTAAGGTCAGTAATCCCTTCGATGTGATTGATCATTCTGTCTAAGCACCTTTATTTGATGCCACCTTGCAGAAACAGCAGCCAAGAAATATGGCGAAGCAATTTACAAATGTCTTTGTGTAGGGATTTTGAAGTGGTATAGAGGGGTGTATTTATTGGTATTGTTCAATTGCTCAGGCAGTATGGCTCTCTTGTTTAATTAAGTGGTTTGGTTTACACTCTCATGTATTTGAGATAGCGACTAATTCATCAGGAATTAAGCAGAATTGTCATAATTGTGAATCCTTGATCCTATTTCAGGCTCACACTAGCGAATGATTGCAAATTTATAATTAGGTTGATCAAGATTTTTTAATGGGACTCTGAACTGCAGATTCCACAGCATTAGTTAAAGACAGTCTGATGACTGTAAAGACTAGTCAGGTTGGCACTCAGTGACTATCTCCTATTTCCAAACTTGTCTGGAATTCAGTTTTAATAATCTTTTATTTATACATTTCAATATATATGTGTGTGTTCATATATGCGCATACTATAGCATACATAAGGAGGTCAGAGGAGAACCTATGGTTGTTCATTTTTCTCTGCTACATGGGTCTTTGGGAGGAAATTCAGGTTGGAGACCTGGCAGTAGGCCCCTTTACTTGCAGAGCCATTTCTCTGGTTTCTTATCTATAATTTTAAACATACTTATTAAAAAAATAAAAACATAACTCTAGAAGGATGGCTCAGCAGTTAAGAGTTCTTCTTGTTCTTACCAAGGACTCAAGTTTGGTTCATGGTATACACATGGTGGCTCACAATAAACTGTAACTTCAGTTTCATGGGATCTGACTGCCTGGTGCTCCTGCATGGACATCGTGCACATGCATGTACTTAGGCACATACATAACATAAAATTAAAAATTAGAAACAACTTTAGAGCAGCATAGTTTAGTGGCAGAAGTCTTACCTAGCATGCACAAGGCTCAAAGTGTCCTGTCAAGTCTGGTAAAAACAAACTGAAGTGTTTAAATTAAAAAATGAGAAATAATATTCTTACTCAAGGGATACCGAAACTGGATTTCTTGGGAATAGGACTAGACATCTGTATTCGCAACAGTGGTATTATGCTGCACGTGGAGATGTATGACAACTGCACAGAGTTGGTTTTCTTTTTTTCCCTGTATGTGAGTCCTGGGAATTGAACTCGGGGTGTCAGGCTTACTCAGAAAGTACTTCTGTTCACTGAATCATCTACTGTTTTATTTTATCCTCTGACCTCTACTTTACACACACACACACACACACACACACACACACACACACACAGTATTTCTATATCATTCAGGCACAGATAAGATAAACGTTTTCAGTAAATAAAAACACAAATAAAATTCTTACTTTCAGGAATCCTTTGGCTACCATCATAAGATACTTTATACACCATTTATCCAGCAACAAAGCCCTAGCTAGTATCTTAGTACACCTGGAATTTATATTGCCAGGCAGTCAATGAGCTCTGCTTTTATCAGACAATGTGTTGGGCAGTGAGATTCTGTTTGTTTGGTTTAGGGATGACACAAGGTTTAGAGCACTGAGATACATTATCAGGTCCCTGTCAGGCTCGCAGAAAAGCTCAGGAGCCAGAGAAGTAAACCACACCCAAGAATTTCTTGTAGTTCTGTTCCCCTTTTGATTTGTAGCAGATTATATTGCCATGAAAACCTGAAAAGTGCCAGATATGCACACATTTCTGAATATAATCTAGGCACAGGTTTTGCAATGTACAGTTTGTGTTGTTATTTGATTTTTATCCACTACAGCAAAATTAGACAGAGTACCGTAAAATGATAAATATCTGTTTTTTTTTAAGATTTACTGTATTTTTGATTGTATGTTTATGTGTTTGTAGGAAACACACACACACACACACACACACACACACACACGCACGCGCACGCAGTATCTGAAGAGTTAAGAGTGTTGGACCCTCCTGAGGCTGGAGTTAATAGATAGTTGTCAGCTGCCTGACTTTTTAAGTGCTAGGAAACAAAATGAAACCTTCTGTAAAGTCAGTACGTACTCTTAGTCACCGGACCATCACTCTGTCCCCTATACATACATTTCTTGAAATTCCATGCAGACCTAGAAACTTTTAGTAAGATTTCAGCATAGGAAGGAAAAGACCTCAGTGTCTGCCTAGATGCTATGTGCGTTCTCACATCTCCCCCTTAATAGACACAGTATACGCTACAGAGAGCAAAGTGTAATTTTAAGAACCTTGTAATTCTTTACAAATTAACATAGCAGATGGTGTTTATGGGAGCCACATAGTGAGAAATATTTGGGACGATGTGAGACATGTGTTCCAGGGTGCTTAGTTTAGTTTTGAACCGTGATGCTGAAAAAATGCATTTTGCCTCATAAAGTTTTCATTGGTTCCAAGGGGGAGGAAATGGCCCAAGAGATGGTTTTATCACAGTTCCAGACTCTAAATATTTTCATTGAGACCTGGACTCACTGGTATACTCACAGAGCTCTGTGATGAGTCCCTATAAAAGTCTGCTATGATAGTGCTGGAGTGGGGGAGCAACCAGGATTACATGCCTGGCTTTTCGATGGCCTTAAGATATAGAGGAAGAGTTTGGACTTCTAGTCAATCAATGACTGTGTACAGCAGCTCGATATGGAGGCTTGCAGGTTTGCAAATAGTTGACCTGTTGTTTAGGTTTTCCATGTAACTGAATTGAAAGCGTTCATTGCTTTGTTCTTTCCTAGTGATCATGTGACTCATAATTTGGACTTGTACAGTCCTTATTCAAGTAGCAATGGATGTTTGGAGGGAAATGAGGAAGGGAAGAAGTCTTTGAAAAAAAGTAAAGACAGGGCTAGAAATTACAAAAGGAGATGAGACTAACAAATTTTTGGTAAAGAAAAGAAAATTTAAATGGGACCACACCCATTGGTCAGGCAGAGTGGATCCTGTTCTGGCATTTACATGAAGGTATGTCTGGGATCCCAGGACATTCAGAAAATACCTGTCACTCCTATACTTTTTATATAATCTACTCTTCAAGTAACACTTACTTTGCTTTATTGGTGGCTGTGGGTATTCTTTAGTGAGTCTTAAATTCTCATCTCCTTCAAGGTTCTTAAAAGCACCATTGCATCAAATCAATTTCATTTGGTGCTCAATATCGTCATGCTTACTTGCTTCCACTTCTGACCATTGTGGTGAATGTCATTTACTTGTATTTGTCCCTCCAATGGTATGTACATTTCAATGCACGCACACAACACTTTTTCTTTTGAAGAATTTCCATCTTTATTTGGGGAATAGGTTTTGAGAAGGGAAGAAAGAGAATGCAGACAAAGAGTGGGAGGTGGAAACAGTATTATGCCAATATGGGAGGAAACACAGATTAGTCCTTAATAGACTTCTTCATGAGAGTAGCCAATGTCTGCAATAACAAGTATGTATCCTGTAATCATGTCTAAAGTTGAGAATATTGATTAAGTTGCTTATGTCCATTATATACTCAGGCATACATATCTATAACTCTTCCTAATTTTCTTAGAATATTCTTTGATTAAGGTATAGTGTCAAAAGCTTTAAAGTTCAAGCAAATATAGCTAGTGAATAATTTCCTGTCATTGGCCTCTTTTTGGAAAAGGGGTATTTTCATAATACAGTATCTCTTCAATTTTATTACTTTTCTTTTACAATTTCATAACACATTCACACATGTCTATGCATATAATATATGTATGCACATGTACATGTAATATGTTTATATTTATTGAATGTGGAAAATTTCAAGCCCCATTACCTCTTTTTTTTTTTTTTTTTTTTTTTTTTTTTCGAGCTGGGGACCGAACAGGGCCTTAAGCTTGCTAGGCAGCGCTCTACCACTGAGCTAAATCCCCAACCCCCCATTACCCTCTTTTTTATCTACCTCCTTTCCAACTGAAACCCTTCTTTACAACTCTTCTACTTTCTCTTCCTCCTCCGCCTTTCTCCTCCTCGTCCTCCTCATCCTTGTCCTCATCCTCGTCCTCGTCCTCCTCGTCCTCGTCCTCCTCCTCCTCCTCCACTTCTGCCTCTGCCTCTTTTTCTCCTCCTTCCTCTTGACCTTGGCCTTCTCCTCCCCTCCTCTTCTCCTTCTCTTCTTCCTCTTCTCTTCTCCTTGGCCTTCTCCTCTTCCTCCTCTGAGTCATAGACGCTCAGGGAGGGGTGGCACCTCTCCAATGCATGACGAAAGGGCCATGGGTCTCATGCTGCTCCTGTGCAGGTAACCACAGTTTCAGTGAGCCGTGCCATACTGTTATGTAGCAAGCATCTCCATCCCTCTGGCTCTTATATTCTCCACACCCACTCTTCTGCCATGTTTACAGAGTCTTCACAGGAGGTGAAATAGATGTCCTAATTAAGGTGAAGCACTCCACACTCATATATTCTCCACATGTATACCAGTTGTGAGTCTCTGTGCTAATCACTGCCCACTGCTATCAGAAGCTTCTCTGATGAAGGCTGAGAACAGCCCTAATCTTTGGGTGTAAAACCTAGTATTTAGAAGATAGCTTGACACCATATTTATCCAGCAAACTAAGCCTAGCAGGTTTTGTTCTAAAGCCTGTGAACTCCAAGATTTGGGTTCTTCATGAGGTTTATAGTTCTAAGCATAGGTTCCCTTTAGAAAGAGTTTCTAATTAGATAGAGACAACACAGGATCTTCATGACATAGCTTACATGTTTTGCATATCATGAAAGCTGAATTTTAATGAACAATGCAGGGGGTTTGCCACACTGTATAATGATGACTTAAATGGCAGATTTTTGTAAACACAAACTAAATAGCAGCAATAGCTGCAGGTTTGCAGCAGAGGCTAATAGTGTGTGAACTGAGAGGACAGGATAGAGTGATGAAGTAGGTGTGATGGGAACTGGCTCCTGATTTGTCTGTAAACGTGGTTCAGGAAAGCCATGGCTGAGGTCTCTACACAAGTCTATCATCCAGAAATTAAGCCTGATTATTTCTAACTTTCCTGTCAACTCTCCCCAGTGTGGATCCAGCTATTGGATTGTGTGTGTGTGTGTGTGTGTGTGTGTGTGTGTGTGTGTGTGTTTGTGTGTATGCATGCATGGATATATATATTTTTTTTTTGAGGTAGAAGAAAATGCCAAACTCCAGGGATCTTTTAGGTGTTGAAAGCTTTAACTATAGCTCAGTAGCTTAGAGAAATGCACTTAAAAATGAAATGAAATTTTAAATTTCACTGAACTGTTAATCATTTAGTGTGTGTGTGTGTGTGTGTGTGTGTGTGTGTGTGTGTGTGTGTGTGTGCATGAATCAATGGGAATCTGTATTTGGCCTTGACGGCTTTCATTTCAGCTGTGAAGATAAAATGGCATCTTTTAACAGTTTGCTTCGTTCACACTCTCTTACAGGCTTAGAAGGAATATATAGTTAATTAACTCAGGCTTTTAGCAATCACCGAAGTTTTAGGGAGGGTGACCCAGTGAAAAATATCTTTTATGGAGAGTTGCCTGGCAATTTATCAGTGATGATGACACCTGTGTTGATAAAATAAATCAAGGAGCATAAATTGAAACACTGCACAGGTGCGAATCATATACTTCCTATGGCTTTGAGCAATAACTTGTGAAGTAGTGAAATTTATTTTTAGGATTCCATATTTTTCAAAACACCTATTAATGCTTTTCCTACCTATTTCCTATACCCAGGTGCCTGTTGGAGCCATCCATCTTTCTATCGACACGAAAGTATTTCCTAAGTACTTCTTATGAGTTTCTTGTTGACTCCTTGGGGAGAATCCCAGGTCTTCTTGACCTACAAAAAGCTTGGCTTTTCTTCTGCAGTCACATAGAAAAATTGTAAAATAGTACAGTCTAAAATATTAATTTTTTCATTATTTGATGCAATACTTAATTGAAGAGTACACTCAGAGGAGACGCCAACCTTCGTGTGCTGGTTGGATGTAGGAAGACTCTTGAAAAGAGGGGCTGTTGAGTTTTTCTCAGCTTTCCTCCCAGCCACTCATCTCTTTCTATGGTGCCTGTCTGTGATATTGCACAGCCAGTTAGAGGGTTATCTCTTTGCAGTTTCTATATCTTAGAATACAATCCCCATTTTCCTACTGGTTCTGCCTCCAGTGTCCAAAACTGTGGTTCATTTTCACAGGTTTGAATATTACAACTTCATCTGTTAGTCAAGGATCCTTGGTTGTTACTGAGAAAGAAAAAAAATTGGAGTCCTGTTAGTGAAAGATCAGATATAGTATGATGGGATGATGAGAACCACGACAATCCATCTCCTGTGCACATTATTTGATTTGTGTATGGAATGACATTGTAATACAGAAGTCCTGGACTTTATGTGGCTGAATTAGTGATGTTTAAACTTTATCATGGTGTGAAAGTGATATATATTCAGTAGAAATTGTACTTTGAAGTTTTGAATTGGTTCTCCTAGGGGCTATCTAAATTACTTTGACATTCTTCAACATGCTGGGCAATGGTGACAAGCCACAGTTCTCTGTCATGTGATCATGACATTGGTCCTTAGTGCACATAAGTCAAAGCTAAAACCATCAGTGTATCAAATGTATTGCTTCCTTGCAATGCCTTCAAGTTACAGCGAATTTGTCAGGATTATTTATCAGCTTTCTCATAAGTTGAGGATTATCTGTACTAATGAGCAGGACCTGAGGGGCTTACCAATAAGGTTCTTTGATAACCATACATTATGTGTTTATAAATCTTTGAACATTGACAAGGTCTAGCAGAGAAGGTTAGAAGATACAACACTGTTTCTCTTTGCAAGTTCATGTCGTACTCCCCCACCAACTAGCACTCCAGGATCTAGGAAAGCTGAGAAGCGTGTGATGTGGTCAGATGATGGATTTTCTTTGTTGCCTCTTCTGAACTTACATCCATTCCTACAAGATACTGCATCTTTCTTTTCAAGACAAATGTTCTTAGCCAGTGAAAAGGAAATATTTAGAAAGGTCCACATGTTCAGACAATGATTTATACACAGCATAAAAGGTATTATGAAACGCTCAAGGTTCTATAAATAATGGTGCTATTTGTAATAACGATATGATTTCTATATGCGGGGTTTGAGGGTAGGCGGGCAACCTTCCAAATATGATAGGGTGACTGCTGGATCAATAGATAATTTTTCCTCCTCCCTCCTGTTGTCTAAATCATAGGTTTAAATGACAGCAAAATGTGTTCCAGGTAGAATGCAGGCCACATTACTGCTTTCTGCCATTCCAATGATTTGGACTTTTATTTCTTTCAAATGACAACGATTTGAAGGCTGGGCATTTGATTTACCCCTAATACATCCACTCTATAAGAATCACAGCTACACAGCATTTTGAATATTCCTTATATTTTCAGTTCAGTTTTCAGGTCCATTTGAGGGAAAGGAAGAATGTTATAGATATCTATATTCCTACAGCCATGCTTGGCATATTTATACTGTGCCTTCCACACATGGCTGCTGTGAGTCTGTGTCTCTGATGGGCATTGTCCATGGTAGATCTGTGTTCAGGAGACTTGTATGTGTTAACCTCCTCCTTTCATTTTATTACCTTTTCATCCATTCCCTTTCCATTGGTTACTATCTGTATTTAATGAGCCATGTTATATAAGAAGAGGGACTGGAATGAGAATGCCTACTAATTTTTAGAGATTTGAAAGTTATTACTTAGCAGTGTGCTATATAGATCATGAAGTTAGTATCAGTTATGTGTCATTTAAAATCCCATTGTGCATATATTACATACATCTTTAGGATTTTCAGGAATATGTATGTGTCATCCATCTAATCTACTTGGAGAATTTTAATAATAATAACAATTGTTATTTTGTGAATGGGGCTCATCAGCTCAGGCTGGTCTGTATAATCGAGGATAACCTTGAACTTCTAGTCGTCTTGTCTTCCACTCCTGGGGGGTAGGATGAACGGTGTATACCATGGAATGTGGCTCATGCAGTGCTGGAGTGAGGCTCCAACACAGGGAGTTGACAAGGTAGACAAATACTCTAACCAAGTGCACTACAGTGTCAACCTGAGAGAAGATCTTTGTCCAGAGTCAAGGGACCTTTAGTTTGTATAGAGGCAAAAAGTAGTATAATAAAAAAAAATCACTGAAATAAAGCATTACACTTTACCTGAAGACTAACTATAAAGTCCCCAGACTCCAGTGAGTGGCACAATAATTGTACTTAGAATGAAGCTGGAATTCTGAAGTTCTCCTGAACATCTCTTATTTTGGCAAGGTAGACTGGAGCTGGCAGCCAAAGTCTAATGGAATAAAGACGTCCTCTGAAAACCCAAATGAGAAAATGTATTCTCTTTGCTGTTGTCAATTCAAGCCATGGATCCACCCTGGACATGTTTGTGAAATAACATTCTAAGTCTGAAACAAATAGAGTTCTAGAAACAAGCTCTGCCCCAGCACAACAGATGGGCAGTAGGATAGGTGCCCACAGCAGTGGGGGAGGGGAGTACTTGGAGTATTGTCTTCTTTTGACAATGACACTTACTAAAGGACACCACTACTGCCAGGAAATATAAAGGAAATGAACGAGTGAGTTGGTTCCATGGGTAAAGCACTTACCATGCAAGCATGAGGACCACAGTTCAAATCCTCAACACCCATGTGAATATTAGATAAACAGAACAGTTCAACTTGTAACTGCAACACTCAAGAGGCAGAGGTCAGATCCCTAGGACAAGCTTGATTAGCCAAACTAGCCATTTTGGCAAGGTCTGTTTTCAGTGAAATGAGATACCTCATGACAGCCTCTGGCCTCCACACACATGTACACATATACATGTGCATATATATGCACCCCTACATATATATGCAAACACACAAACACACAGACTACAACAGACTACATTCTCATAACAAGATGATGAAGACATGTGGGAATAGATCCAAGGATACAGGGCAGGCAATTAAAGGGAATAATACCCCCATTTATGATTTATTATCAGCCATTGAAGAATAACACATGGACCTTTATAATCATAGATTTTTATTTATTTTAAAACAGAATATCATGTAATTTAACCGGTTGGGAAACTCAGTATGTTGCTGAAGATGTTGATCTTCTCATTTCTCCACCTCCTAAGTGATGGTATTATATCCATACATAACACTATGTCTGGCCACTAGTTTCTAAATCAACTTAACTTGTTTATTTTATTCCAATATACTCACCTAACCACTTCAAATACTGTTAAAACTTTTTCTTGTTTTAAGTACATTGACATCATGATTGATTATCCAGCTAATCTATTAAGAAGGAAGGGCATACATTATACTATATATTGTACTTAAAACAGACATAAAAACTAAGGCATATCAATAATTTAAGATCACAGACTAGTACCAATTGGTTGGTGTGATCTTGTCATAGTAGTCTGTCCATCTGTTTGATGGGAGCATGACACAGTAGTTTCATACAGACTCCTCCCCAAGCATTTGAAATCATAGCATATAGCTCCAGGCCTAGTTGGAAAGCATTGACAGACAATGTCTTATTCCTACACACAAACTCAAATCTAAGCTTACAGCAAGCCAGTTAGTTCACTAGACTGGCCACTGGTTCAGATTTCCTAAACCCTAGCACTTGCTTTAAAAATCCATCGTTTTGGAATCCGAGGAGGTTTGTCAAAAGGCAAGAATATCAACAATGTCTCCAGAGAACTGGATTTGGTTCTCAACAACTGTTTTGGTTGGGAGGCTCACAAACACCTATTTCTGTTCCATAGACTCCGACGCTCTCTGCTGACCTCTACAGGCACCTGCACTCCCAGGCAAACTTCCCCACTCCCCACCTTTCATACATACATAACCAAAAGGAAGTTAGTGATTTTCTTTCAAAATTGTATTTTATGCATTCCATGCCGCCTCCATTTCTGGATTGCCTTCAGCCAAGAACTTGAAAGTTAAAGAGATCCAGAATTGAAAATATTACATGAACAGGATCTTGACAAGAGTGGCATGGAATACTAATTTCATGAGACTTCTCTGGGTTTGCTGGTTAAAATATAGTCAGCAGTATTCACATGGGAAGTAAGATCTCTTGAAAACAAGTCCTGTCCATTGGTCAGAGTGATCCTCTCTTTTCAGGCAGAAAAGGCTGACTCGTTCTATTCACTGCAGTCTCAGAGTCCTTTGTCTCTTGCTGCCACTCAAAATGCTACCCCTCTTCCTATTCTCATCTAACCCAGAGCTAACATCTAGCTAATGCCCTCTAACCCCATCCTACGTGTGGGGACTTCACTTTGCATCTATTTGCTGTCTCAAGAATCTCACCCTTCAGAATGTTGCCCACATCATTAGGCCTCATGTTCTAGTCTAATCATTTGTAATCATTGAAACACTTTCTGAGAAAAGGAAACCTTAGCTTTTCCTATTTATGTGGCTCCTTTACAAACATGTGACATGTGACATTCATGTTATTGATACCACATGAGAAACACATGTTGCCTTTGCTTGTAGAAAGGATAACATAAAGGATGAGAATAAGAGGTACTGCATGCAACATAGAAAATCATAGAACATCAAGCTGAACCAGTATTTTACATAATGATTTAATCTTTATTTTTAATTTTTAATTATGAAAACATACTTTAATTTTTCTTGAGAGGGTATCTTTCCCTGGATAGCCTTGAAATGGTCATGCTCTGGAATATAATCTTAAATCCCTGCTGTTCCTACTCTACGTCCTAAGAATAGAATTACATATCAGTGTGTTGCACTTGATTTCTGCAGGGTTTCAAATGGATCTTGGAACATCATGCCTTCTAGGCAAGCACTCTACCCACTGAGTAATATTCCCAGTATTTCCCCATAATTTATTTTCCCCACAGGAAGTCATTTTATTGCTATATTCACTTAGCAGAACAATATTAGTAGCTTTCCTAGAGGAAATATGGCTTACATAGTGTCAGGCTCCTGGCCTCATTGAGAGTGTCAGGTATGGATTCCATGCCATGGAATAGGTTTCGAATCCCAAGGAAAGTGGTTGGTTACTCCTCTAACATTTCTGCCACTGTTTCCCTAGTGTAACATCTTGCAGGTAGGTTGCCATCTCCCTCAGATTTTAAAGTAGGAAATATCCAATGCTGGGCTTGCTTCAGTGTCCCTATCCTAAATCATGCTTTGTCAAATTTAATACCTGATGCAGGGCATACTTTAATGGTCCTGTCCTAATCCATGCCTTGGCAAATTTGTCTTAATTTAAATTTTATATCAATTTTGTTCTACATGGATTACTTTTGCTTTCATTCTGCTGTTTTAAAGAGCACAATAAACTATTTATTTTGATTAGTGAGTTTTTTGATATTTCTTTAGTCTTAGAACCATAGCCCAGTGCTTCAGTTTCTGGCCCTAGTCTCATGACATTCTCCATTGTCATTTTTCTCACTAGTGAAAAGAAGGTGACGATGTATTATTAGCAGAATAAGTGGAGCCCAGTGTCTGGAGCCCAGTATTCTTTTTCATTAATTATTTCCTGGAGCTAAACTACCTTACTTCATTTTATTTTTAAAAGTTATTACTTTTAGATGATTTTGGAGATGCGGTTATATTAGTGGTGGTAGACATGATGGTGATGTGTGTGTGTGTGTGTGTGTGTGTGTGTGTGTGTGTGTGTGTGTGTGTGTTTGTTTTCATGAATGTGAACATGGCCATAGTGTACCGCAGTAAGTGTGTGGAAGCCAAAGGAAAATCTAAGGTTTTGGTTCACTGTCATTCTTTATCCCCCATTGCATATGTCAGATTAGCTGGCCTATTACCTTCCAGAGATTCTCCCATCTCTGCCTCATGTGTCCTTGTAGGGGTTCTGGAATTATCAATGTTTGTACTGTGACATCCAGCTTTACTTCAGTTCTAGGAATTTTAACTCAGTTTCTCACACTTGTCAGGCAAGTATTCTACTCATGGAACCATCTCTGGACACCCCTGCCCGGGTCTTTTAACTGGCAACTATTCTCTCCCTTGTCCTTTCTACAACTTAAGCCTAGCTCATACCATGTAACATGTATGTATGTATGTATGTATGTATGTATGTATTTGATTGTTTATTTTTGTGACCTGGTTCCACTCTGTAGAACAGGCAGTCCTGGAATTCATAGAAATCTGTCTGACTCTGTCTCCCAAGGGCTAGTGTTAATGATGTGCACAACTGTACACAACAATTTTTACTTTTTTCCATATGTTTTTACCATTCTAATTGATGGAGAGGAAATGGGAAGTCTGTGGCTCTTGTCAGTGGTGCAGACCTCCCCAAAAGGACCCTGTAGTTTGATGACAAACATCCTCGTTGCAAAATAATCAGAGGAAGAGTTGCCACCATGTATTAAACTAGTGTCTACATGAATTTTGGAAGGCTGGATGCTAGGAGAACTCTTCCTTAATACAACCATGTTTCTCTGTTCTTCAGGAAGATCAAACTACCCCATTCTTCTTCATATACTTTTGTTTTCTTGGAGCTATTTGGAGGCTGATATTTAAAAGTTGTAAAATGTTAGTCTATTTTAAGCTCTTCCTACTAACGACCTCAATGTGTACATCTGAACGAGTCAGCTTGTGAGTTTAGACAGTGGAGAAGAAAGGATTTATAGAATTTTAGACAACTAAAAATATACACACATATGCCCCAAGTTTTGACGTTTTAGTAAAAACCCTATAAGGCTATGCATCACATATTTGTTTAGAAAAACTGGCTTAATTAAGCATGTTTCAGAGAAAAGCGACTGCTTTCAGCATAGCTTGCAATTCTGAAGCCTATGTATCTGGATAGACTCCATGTGTCTAGGGTTTTTCATGAAAAGAGACCGTTATGTGCCCAACAAATGGTCATAACTTTCCTCCAAACAAATTATCTGTTTGGCAGAACATGTCATCCACAATCTTATTCATTCAATGCTTAGCTACAGACCTTTGTGTGATTCGGTACAGATGGGATACGCAACAAGGGATGGCTCACCCCTAGCAAGGCAAATAAATAAATTTATAGGGTGTTAGATTGAAGTTTTTTGATGTAATAATTTTCAGACTTTTTCTTTAAAATGATTGTCTCTTGTGTAGAAGATGATGCATCTGCAGTGTTCATAGAACTTGGAATCCATGGGAATCGTTTTAGTGTAAAAACAGAACAGAAGAGTAGGGGATGGGCCAGATGGCTCAGCAGGTAGAGGGACCTTTTCTCAAGCGTCATTACCAGAGTTTGATTCCCTAAATCCACATAGTAGAAGAATACATCTGACTTCTTCATGTTGTCTGCTGAACTCTACACGACAGCCATGAAGAATGAAACCATATCCATCCCCAACTCCACACACTAGTAAAAATTCCAAGCTTTTAAACATAGAACTATTGCAGATTCTCTTTGCTGTGTTTTCTTTCTTTCTGTAGCCATCAGGGAAATGGAAAGTAAACACAAAACTAGAGAAATTGTAAGTGAATTGTTCATTGAGATGCTGTTTATTCTCTGTTTTTTTTTTTTTTGCTTCTACAACTATTTGTTAGAAAGTTTTGTTCCTGATTACAAACTGTGAGTTGCTCATGCCCATGCTTGGCACTCCTGCTTTGCATGACAGATATTAAAAGTTCTTGGTTTCCTAGAACATGTCTCCTAGTATCAGCACTAAACCTGTAATATGGTCTCTGAAATGTTAGCATAAAATTTTTAATTTTGACAGTGGAGAATTTGTTTTTAAACTTTTCTTTTATATGCGTGTGTGGTGTTCATGCATATATGCATATTCTTGTGTGTTCATACATACATGTGCACAGGTATGATTACACATGTGTATTAGGAGTTTTTCTGTATTGCTCCCCATTTAATCATTGAGGTAGGGTCTCTCACTTGAACCCAGAGCTGATACACTTGTCTTCCTAGCCATCTTGTTCCAGGGAATCCTGTTTCAGCATTCAGAGTGCTGGAATTATAGTTGGGTTGCTGTACAAATCTGCATTTATGCAGGCTCTCAAGAGACAAACTCTGGTCCTTAGGTTGTTCCATGTCAAGTGCTTAATCCACTGAGTCATCTCCTCAAACCCTGTGAATTCTTCTTTGAAAACATTCTATTTGTCTTTTATACCATAAGCATGCTTATATAATTGAGAATCCCATTATATTTATCTTTGAAATCAAAAGCAAGATATCTATCGTGTTATGTATTTTCTTCCTAAATTGCAGGAAAGGAAGAAAATGGATTTACAGGGAGTTGAACATGGATAAAACTCTCCTGAGAACCTACTGACTATTTCAATGTTAATTTATACTTCAGAGAAAAATGACCTTAGTGACCCAGCTATGTTTATAGCTATTTAAACAAACATTTTGTTTCATTTTTAATTGGTTGGATTTTGTAACTTAAGTATTTTCCTGAATTATCTTAAACTTTTAATGTTCCTTGATACTGAATTTTATAAACCGGAAATGATTTTTCTTTTCTTAATAGACTGGAAGGAAAGAGAAAGGAGACCCTCTCAACATTGCGATTGACAAGATGACCAAGAAAACCAGAGATCTGAGGAGACAGGTATGGGTTTCTTGCAATTTTCACCACAAAGTATTTTGTTATGGTTCTTCAGAATGCTCCCTTCCAGACTAGCCTTATAGAATGCACTAATTCAAGCAACTATTTATCATCGCATCTACATACATATAGAAAGCAATCTATTGGAAATTAGGAAACTTCTAAGCCAAGAGATGGGATGTGTGCAGAATTCATGATGTTAATAACACATAAGGTAGCCACTCCCTTGACAGACATAACCCTCTCAGATATGAACTTCAATTTTCCACTATGGACATTTGGTTTTTGGTTTCCAAATACAGAGAGGTCTTGAACCTGTCACTGATTTATGAGAGTTCTTACTTACTAAACTTCCAAGGTGTTGAATGATATACTAGATTGCTAATTTTTAATGAGAACTAAAACCCTTAATATGACAGGTTCATTAAGATCTGAGGCCCACTATATTCCCCTGGAAATATAGTTAGTATGTTTATTGGGTTTTTGAAGGGAAGCCCAGAATGAAAATGAGATTCTGCAGCATGAATTAAATGGCTACTGCTATCATTAGTCTGATGGTTTCATTTTATTTTCTGGTTTTCCTGTTTTCTTTTCTTCCTTCCCCTTCTTTCTTTTCCTTCCTCCTCCTCCTCCTCCTCTCCCTTCTCCCTCCCCCTCCTCCCTCCCCCCTTCCTCTCCCTCCCCTTCCTCCTCCTCCTCCTTTTCCTCCTCCTCCTTCCTCCTCCTCCTCCCTCCTCCCTCTTCCTCCCTCCTCCTCTTCCTCCTCCTCCTTTTAGGGGAAATCTTATCTGGGGAAGGAAAATAGTTTTCTTTTTATATGGCAAATGTTTTATGATCATTGACCAATATTGGAAGTTTTTGTTGTTTGTTTTTAATCAAGAAAATTATTTCTCCTGATTATCTAGTACATTTTACATAAAATTATTATAACTAGGTGTTTCCTAAGGTTTTGTTTTGTTTTTTAATGAAATAATACATTTAAATCAGTGGTTCGAAACCTTCCTAATGCTGAGACCCTTTAATACAGTTCTTCATGTTGTAGCAACTGCTCACCATAAAACTATTTTTATTGCTACTCCATAACTGTAATTTTGCTACTGCTATAAATTATGATATAAATATCTATCTGATTTATGAACCCAAAGATATGTCAACCCTGGTTGGGAACCACTCATTGAAAGAGACTCAGCTGACTCTTGAGATGCTTTGAGAAAACAGAAGCTCAGGTTCTGATGTGCTATGAACCTCTTGTATTCCTGATTTCCTGATATTTACTGGGAACAAGGGACCACACAGGTCATCCCAGAACACAGGGTGCACACAGGGTGCACATATATGCTTCAAAATTGGCTTTTCCTAAATATCTGGGTTCCGATCTTAAGTGATATGTTTAATATTTGATTTCAAAATATGGGTTTTCTTTTTTTGAGTTAGAGAGTTGGATCAGTGGTTAGGGTATCTGCTGCTCTTGGATTGTACTCAGGATTGGTTCCCAGCACCCAGATGGCAGTTCACAACCATCTATAACTCTAATTCTAGGGGGATCCAATAATTTCCTCTTTTGGCCTCCACAGGTACCAGGCACACATGTGATTCACAGACATACACACAGGCCAAATATAATAAAGTTTTTTTAAAGATTACTTTAAATTGCATGAATGTAGATTGTTTTGTTTTATTTTGCTTTGTTTGTAATTTTGAGATAAGTTCTCACTATGTGGTTCTGCCTGACTTGGAACTCACTATATAAAACAGGCTGGCCTTGAATTTAGAGTTCAGTTTCCTCTGTGTCCCTAGTGCTGGGATTAAAGGTGTGTTCCACCATGCCCAGCCTACTGTGTAAGTATTGTATGCTATACAGAATCGATGCCATACCTCTTGTTTGTCTCTACCTCTCACTAATTCCACTACTTCCCTTTACCCTCCCAGATAGTTTTATATCTACTCACCCTTTATATCTATTTACCCCCTCTCCCACAAATATGATTTATATACACACGTATATAAAATCACAGAACCAATAAGGAGAAAGAAAAAGATACTTTCCTTTGTGCAACAGACTCAATTCCCATAAGACGATTGTCACTTGTTTCATACAATACTAGAGCAGTTCTTATATTTTCCACGATGAATCCTACTGTTGTTATTTAGGTAGTGCGTGTTGTATCTAGAAAAGATTGTATTCCATATCTGTATCTCAGTAGCAAATACACTTTGAGTCCTGCCTAGCAACCACCCTATCTCCATCTTGGAGGCTTTGCATATGCCCATCTTTATCACTAAGTTGATTGTCTCAGTCATCTAGAACAAAGTACTACTGAAGGCAACACCTACTGTGCCTTCTGCAACTGTGGAAAGATTAGATTGGGGCAGATCCATGTACCATTCATTTCCCTAGTGTAGCAAGCAGAGATAGAACTACCCAGGAGCCCGGACAGAAATGCTGTAGTCCTAGATGTGTTTGAAACCAGGAGAGCACAGTTGTGGGTTTTTGTTTGTTTTGTTTTACTTTTCTCATTCCTGGAATTGAGTACTTTACAAGAAATAATTTTAAAAACGAGAGATTCCTTTTGGCTTTGGGCTGGAAGGTACATAGTGCATCATGTTAAGTAGGTTGCAGGTGAAAATCTTGTTGGGAGGCAGAACAGAGGTTGAAGCTCTTTGATCATTTCTCGATGGATCAGGAAGCAAAGATCAGGTAGAAACCATAGTGGGTTGTGAACCTTAAATTGCACCCCCTCCCTACAGAGACCCATTTCCTCAACTGAGGGGCTACCTCCTGATGCTTTACATATAACCCACCAGAACAGCAGCAGTGACAGGGACCAAGCATGGAAGCTCTTGAGCTTGCGAGAGACATTTTTTCTTCCCATTTTAAAAATATATCCCCCCTCACATAATGTATCCTGATTACTATTTTCCCTCTCTTTACTCCTCCCAGCTCTTTCCCACCTCCCTTCTGATCTGAATCTACCCTCTTTCTCTTCCTCCTTAGAAAACAGACAGGTTTCTAAGAGATTAAAAATAAAACAAAAATGATAAAATAAAATATGAGATAACACAGAAACTAACTCTCAGAAATGGACAACATAAACAAACAAGGAAAAGAGCCTAAGAGAAGGCATAAAAATCAGAGATCCCTGGTTTGCACACTTAGAAATCCCATAAAACCACTGGAATCTATAATATAAATGCAGTGGTCCTGGTATAACCCTCTGCAGGCCTTGTGCTTGGTGCCTCAGGTTTTGTGAGCTGGTATGAGTTTTGAGCATGTTGATTTAGAAGGCCCTGTTCTCCTGGGGGCTCCCATCATCTGGATCTTACATTACAGTCTTTCTGCCTGCCCTTTCAAGGATTCCCTGAGTCCTGAAGAGAAGGAGTAAATGGAGCCATTCCCTTTAGCGCTGAGTGTCCAAGCAGTGTGATAGACATTTCTAGATGGGAACCATAGCACCATAGTTCTGCTTGGGAACCTCTGGCTGTCGGCAGGATATTCCCAGAAGGAAAGCATGCTTCATGCAACACCCTCCACAAGACAGAACCTTTCCTTCTGGGATCTAACAATGTTCATTTGTCAGTTAACAAAAGAACAATTCCCTTTTTCTTCTTGTTTTTTTTTTCTCTTCTAGTCTGTTTGTTTGTTTGTTTGGTGGTTCAGTATGTGTGAGCCCACATGGGTCCCGGTTAGTTGACTCTGTAGGTCTTCTTATGGTGTCTTCCACAAGACTTCCCAAGCACCAACTGGTATTTAGTTGTATGTCTCGGAATCTGTTTTCATGCACTGCTGGATGAAGCCTCTCAGGAGACAGTTATGCTAGGCTGTTGTCTGCAAACACAGATTAGCAGGTATCATTAATATTGTCAGGGATTGGCTATCTTCAAGTTGGTCCAGTCATTGGCTGGCTATTTCCTCAATTTCTGCTCCATCTTTATCCATGAACATCTTATAGGCAAGAGAAATTTTGGGTTGAAGTTTTTGTTGGCTGGTTTTGTTGTCCCCCTCCTTCCACTAGGAGTCCTGCTTGGCTGTAGGAGGAGGCCATTTCGGTCTCCCTTTGAGAGGAGAGGCTACCTCTAAATCTGTGGCCTGCCTTTGGATCCCTTTCACTTAACTGGTCACTGTTGTCTAGCTTTAGTAGATGTCTTCAGTTATACTACAACCTGATATACCAAGGCAGGTTGATATCCATGGAAGGTCTCCCTTTCTCTGAGAAGAAAGGGAAGGGGTATGGGGGAGAGGAGGTGAGCAAGAATGACTAGGAGGAGGAGAGGGAGGGGAAGGTCTGAGGAGGATGCAAAGTAATAAAATAAATTAATGTACAAAGAAGAAATATGGCATAATGAATGATTGTGTGTGTTAGTATATCAACAGAGAGATGGGCAGCTCTGCCTATCATGCCTCCTTAAATCAACTTTTCATTTCCTGTTTGTCTGTTATGAAATGACATAGCTAATAAAAATTAGATAGTTGATGAAAAACCATTGACTTGTAATACATATCATTTCTCTGACTTCAAGGCTGTAGCATTACCTAGATATCCTGTTTGGTGCCCGCACCCTCTCTCTTCCTTTGAGACAGTCTCACTCATAGCCCAAACTAGCTTTGGCATCACAGCAGTTCTCCTCAGCTCCTGAGTGTTAGGATTATGGGTGTCAGCCATTATGCCTGGCTCTGGAGTCTTCATCTTTGATTGCCTCTTCTCATGAAGTGAGGATCCAAACTCAATCAATTTCTTTGAGCTACAAAAAAAAAATGTGTGACTCCAAGAAAGGTATTCACTCATTTTCTGTGCCAAAGGTCCTAAGGGGTGATAATCAGACTTTAGAAGCATGAAGATCTCCAGGGGTTGCCTTTGCTTAGACTATTTAACAGATTATGAACATACACTCCTACCTTCCTGATGTACTGGTTCTAATAGGGATTTGGATTTTACATATGGGAGCCAGCATCTTTAGCTCTGTCCACTTAGGACTGGTACATGCCTCCACTCTCCCTCCTTTGCATTTTATTAAGGAATGATGAGGGAATTCAAAGAATTGTCTTTCAGCTGAAATGAGTGGTAGAATTTGAATGATGCTGAGCTAAGCCTCCTGGAGCGATGCATTCAGAGTGGTAGGCAAAGAAGCATCGTTGCCCTGCCTGGTGCCTGTCAGTGGTTTTCTTCTCTCAACTTTTGCAGGAATGAAGATTACAGGAAGACCTGTTTCATGGTATTAACACGCAGCCGTAAGAGCATAATATCTCACCACATCTGTGGATTTGGTTCAAACACCTTTCTCTTTCTTAATCTGCCTTTCTTGGACTAAAATGGTCCCCATCTGTCAGTTCTGTGGCTACCCATATGTTGGAATATTTTTATCTTTCTTCCCATCCTTTCTCTCTCTCTACGTTTACCTGTATGATACACATACAAAAATTCACCGATCTAAATTGAAGCTCAAGTTGGATGGAATATGCAGTGACTAATTTGCCTGGCTCAGCTGAGCTCCCCCCGCCCCTTAGATTTGGGCAGTTAGGAGCTAGAGTTATGGTTCAGCAGTGAAGAACAATTGCACCAATTCTCAGCATTTATGTCCTGCCATTCACGCCCTCCTCAAACTCCAGTTCCAGGAGACCTGACACCTTTTTCTGGTCCTCAGGAGCATGTGTGTGCGTGTGCGTGTGTGTGTCATACAATCACACAAACAGACACACATAAACACAACAAAACTGACATAAATCTTAAAATAAAAAAAAAGAGATTCTGGTAGTTGTAGAACTAAAGAAGTTTTCCTCTAGAGAGCAAGTGCAATGATATCTTTTCACCATTTACATGCTTTGCAGAACAACCTGCCTGATAACAGATTATAAAGGAGAGCACTCAGTGGGTGACCCAGGACAATATTCATAGACACATGTATTCTGCATTTCTTTTTTACAAAAGAGATGACCATCCAGACACAATTTATAACTAATTCAAAAACTTTATTCCAGCCAGTTGGGGCAGCACTCAGGTATTCTGGACCCAAATGTATACTGAAAGATTTAAACTGTGGAACTTTGAAATGTAAAAGTCCCATCCTCATGATCTTGTTCTGGAAATGTAAGGGGAGGTTCTAAACAAACAAGTAGTTCAACAGAAGCTAAGATAAGTTAGCTGGGTATCTTGGCATCGGCTTCTAGAGGGTAATTTATCTAGATGGGTAATTTATCAAGGTATTCTCCATAAAAGAAATTCAATTCTAGTTAAACTTGAAATGCCCTCAACAAGAATACAAGATGGAGGAACCTCTATGCTATCTTGCCCTATCACACCTTCCTATGGTATTTAGAGAAATCAAACCTGATTGAGATAAAAAGAGGAAATCAAAGATCGTTGTTAAGAATGAGAATTTCACCAACTTATGTGGCTTCCTATTCTTTCAGTCTGCCCTACTTCCTCCTAGCCCTTAGGAAGAGTTCCTTAGAAGAGTGATGCTGGTTTTAAAGTTCTACTTCCTAAATTAAAATAAATAAGGTCAATCACAATCCTTATTTTAGATGTTTCTAATTAAGGATATGGAGCTAGATTTGTAGTTCATTAAAAAAAAAACCCAAAAGTCTTCAATAAAGTAGATCTTTGTTGAAGTAGAATTTTCAAGCAAGTAGAAACCCTCTTGAGGCAACATTTCCCAAGAAAGTCAACTCGCACACTGTGGGAAAAATCATAGGACACAAGGGTGTCACTTTAAACAGATTGACGAAGATTGATGTTGTAATTTAAAACCCATGGCAGTTGTCAGTAATAGATGACAATTAACTTAGGAGTATTTTGTATGCGATGAAAAAAATGGATTTTGGGGACTATAGCTTTTATCTCTGAGCAGTATGTTTTAATTTTAGAGCTGTCGGCACAGTGGCCCTCATATCTATGTTATTCCTATTATGATTTTGGAACCAGTCTAGAAGCAAAGCTTTTGGCTTACTCCACATCTGGTCAAAGAGATGCCTCCAACTCCATTTTTCAGTCACAGAGGTCCTAGCCAGTGACTTCATCCTGCACTTCTTTGTTTTCTCTTAATACATAATAATATAATATGAACTATAATATAATATAATATATATAATATAATATAATATAACATAAGCATATCTTTCCATCTGTCCTGTAGTTGGTCTTTGCTACTTTGCGGGTTCTTCTTTCTTCCACCCTTCTCCACTATTTTCTTCCACCTTTTCAACTCCCTAACACTAAATAAGAGAGAAAAAAGAGAAAGAAAAAAAGAGATCTCCAAATAAAGTCAGAGGTTGGAAAAAGGGCTACATTATCATTAGATTACTTCCTGCCGATTATAAATGTCAAGTTCCTTAGGGAAAGTTGGATCTTCACTGTCAAGACATATTATTTCTTCTTCTTCCTTGTTCTCTTTTGCACACAACTAGTTAACAAACAATGACCAATGGCAACCCACTTACCAAAAACTAACAACCTATATCTACCCAACCTCTTGGGATCCAAGCATTTATATAACTTCTGAATAGTTCCCTGGACTTCAAATATCACACAACCACACAAACTATATGTAGCTGGTAAAAAATCACACCCCTACTAGAGGCATGAGACAAATCATAGTTAGCTGCTGTGGTCAGTCTGAAGGAGTGCCAAAACAAACAAAAACACGTTCCCAAAATATGTCATTCCACTCTCCTATATATACCAGAACAGTAGTTTATTCTGATTATGGTGATAACTTTGATTCTTTTATTCATCTTTATTTTCAAGTTGATAAACTAACTAGCACCCAAGGTTTTCCTAATAAACAGTAACTATCATATTAATGTCTAATTTAGTCACTTTTATTCTTCAAACCAAACAGGAGTTTAATTTTGACAGTTAGGTAATTAATTAGTTTAGAGAAGAGCTTTCAAGATTCACTTCTTTACTTTCCCTGTCTGCATCGCAGGGATTAACCTCCGATTGTGGTGCTTGGCAGAAAGTACCTTTAACCACTGAATATTCTCAAGGGTGGATTTAAGAGCTGAATTCTAAGGCTTTCACCTTTATTATCTGTGACAGTAACGTCCACTGCACTGAGGATCAACTTGATAAGGGTCTCAATTTTGCTGTTACAACAAAACAATTTTCAACAACACAGATTCATAAATAGTACTTTTATATTGAGCTAATTGCTAAGCAGGATGGCACTATAACAAAGAATTAAGATCTCCAAAACACATCACATATTTCTGAAAGTCCATTTGTCTCTGAATATCCTACAATTATAATAGAATTTCCTAGGTGCCTCTGTTAGCATCCTTCCGAATAGAAGACCTCAGGACAACAGCAAACCATCATCAGTGAGTTTACAAAGTAACTGTCCATAAAATGTAGACTGACTTAGCTGACCCACGTACAGGCCTTACAATGTGCTGGTTTGCTCCATTGATTGAACACAAGTAGACTTTACACTAGATTAATGAGGTTTAAAGATGGCCACTGTGTGTGTCCAATTTAAAGATGAGGACACAGAGCTGACTAGCATAGCCATCGTGATGCGGTGTGTGTGTGTGTGTGTGTGTGTGTGTGTGTGTGTGTGTGTGTGTGTGTGTGTGTGTGTGTTATTTTCAATTGAAGCAGTCTGGCTGTTATCTTGCTTATAACATTTTTCTCATCCTACACCTCTATAGGAATAGCACATGTAAATGGGCTACCCATATTCTGTTCTGAGGGGTACATGGGAGATAGAAAGAGGGAGGGAAAAGGGAGGCAGGGATGGAGGAGGGCGAGAAATGCTTTATAAGTTTCTTTATTTTTCATTTCTTTGTTTTTCTTTTCTTCTTCCTTCCCTGCCCCCCTCTTCTCTCTCTCTCTCTTTCTCTCCCTCCATGTGTCGCTGTCTCTTTCTCTCTTCCGCCCCCCCCCATCTGAGAGATTGAATTCAGGGCCCCCAGTCCTACTGCTATTATTATTACTATTACTGTTAATTACTATTATAGTTTTTTATTTAAAGACAAGTTCTTATGCACTTACCCAGACTGGCTTTGAACTTACTGTGTAAGCTAGGCTGAACTTGAACTTGTGATCATTCTGCTTTTCTTGCCAAGCAGCTCAGGTTCAAGACCTATGCTAGTAGGCCCAGTTATCCTGTGGTTTTTCAGCAGCATCTCCACTACAGGAGGATTTGTGATGACATTTAGTCACTGTAGACAGGCCCAAGGAAATCTATGTGGATGTCAAAAGCTGGTTCCTGTCTACTCCCACCCCTGGGTTTTAACGCTATGGTTCACTGCAGCTTGTTGAAAAGGTGCTGTTCTGTTTCGTTCTCTAGCTTCTTGATGCATGAATTACAGACATTCCAAAGCATTTACAGTAAACAGGAATGCTGCAGCATTCTGTTCTGTTTCTCATATCTCCCTTGGTGGGGCCAATTATTTTTAGATTCATTGTCAGGAAACATTTGAAACTTATTTCTGGATCTGAGTGTGTTTTTCTTCCTAAGGAGATGAGGTTATGTCTAAGGCAACAGCAACAAAATACATTGGCTCCATGATTTCTTCTAAATGCAAAGGCTTGTGATTTTCACTGAGATACTGACACAGCCCAGAATCCCCAGAGATTTGCTCCTTAGGTCAGAGCCTTACTTTACTGTGGAAGCAGAGAGATCAGAAATAATTGTGCCATAAGAGAGATATGAAATATAAAAATAAGAAACACAGACATAGCTAAGCAGTAGAAATGAGAATTTAACAGCCTAGGAACAAAGCAGAATAAATACAAGGGTTCAAGAACACGGGCAGGCTTCTTAGCAAGAAGGTTTCATTAAGAGTTAGATATTCTGGCCACTCTTTCACTAGGAAAATTATTATAAAACATTCTTTAATATTGGTACAGCCAATACTTTCCTTTTTCTTTGCTGTTTTTGAGACAAGGATTTGCTATATAGCACAGACCAGTCTTGAACTGGAAATCCTCGTGCTTCAGGGTGAGGAGTGCTAGATTGTAGATGTGCACCACCACCACAGTAAGCTACTACACATATATCAACCTCAAGTGTATGGTATGTGATTGAATCAATAAGAAATGTTATTTTAGGTATTTTATTGGTACATCCTTGGCAAGTGTTGTCTACATCATGAGATAGTTTAGTATATTTCTGTGATTCTATAGAAGATAAATGTCTCAGATCTACAGGGGATACCTGCTTGGCTCCTCTCACCCTAGCAAGTCTTGATCTAAGGAAAAGCCCTGCAGCATCTTGACCCATGGCCATTACTCTAATAGCATGCTTTGTTGAGAGGAGAACGGGTTGCATATACTTTAATAGGAAAACTTTATTAGGTGGGAGTTTCAACTGCTGAGCTGTCCTGTTAATCCTTGTAGTTGAGCTGAAATGGGAAAGGGAAGAAATGAGAGCAGCGTTTGAATGTAGAAGATGTCTACATTTCACCCAGCCTCCATCATTTGCTCTTGTTTTAGGTGAGAATGCCGCTGTAATCGCTGAGTTGTTCACTTATTCTACTATAAGTACTTTAAGCAGAAGTGATCTGCTCCTCAGCTCACTTTACAAATTCACCTAAAGCGCAAATAGTGCACTCCATTGTGGGGGATTTTAATTTCATCAGAGCTGTGCTGATGCTGGACAAACCTGTAATCCTAGTATCAAGAAAACTGAATGAGGTGGGGATTGTTGAATTTGAGGACAGTTTAGACTATGTAATGAGACAAGGACTAAAACAACTAAACAGAAAAGGAAAAGCTGTGTTTCACCGAGCATTCCAACTTCAGCTCTTCTCAGTTATTTAAAAAAACATATTTATTTATGTATTCATTTATTTATTCAGTGTGTGTGTGTGTGTGTGCGTGTGTATGAGAGAGAGAGAGAGAGAGAGAGAGAGAGAGAGAGAGAGAGAGAGAGAGAGTGCAACAGGCGTCGTTACAGGGTTGCAGAGACCAGAAGGCAGCTGACAGCTTTCAGGAGTTGGTTCTCTCCTTCTAACATGTGCATCTTGGTGACTGAACTTTGGTAGTCAGGCTTGGCAGCCTGTGGCTTTACTTGCAGAGTTGTCTCATCGGCCTATGTTACTCTCAGGCTTGACTTTATCATAGCTTCTTGGGTGACATAGCTGAGGATATGTTAGGACTTTGGAAATTTATCACACCTACTGTCTTCTACTGGATGTTGCCATTCATAGAGGCAATATCTGCTTTTAGGAAAAAGAACGCTTGTGTGAGGTATAAAAGAGACAGAAAAAATCTGTCTCTGTCTGTCTCTGCATCTCCCTCCCTCCCCCTCTCCCTCTCCCTTCCTCCCTCTCTTCCTCCCCATCTCCCTCTCCTCCCCTCCCTCCCTTTCTCTCTCTCTCTCTCTCTCTCTCTCTCTCTCTCTCTCTCTCTCTCTCTCTCTCTCTCACACACACACACACACACACATTAGAATATTTAACTTCAGTCACTGATATAGGATTTTTTTCTATACAACTGACAAGTTTACTAAGATTAGCTTGAATACTGCAATTACATTCTGAAATTATCTACCCAATGAGAACTTCAGTTCCACAAGGCCACATCACAGCTGACTTTGCATGCCACTTGTAAATAATAGGTGGCCACCAATGGCTCTGCCTCTCCAACCATCCAAATGAGTTCTGATTAATTTGATTAATTTGACTCATGGAGCTCATGGACACTCTTACCTTGCATTAAGGAGTTTATTATAAAGAACCTTACAGGGATACAGATGAAAAGCTACATAGGAAGATATTTCTTGGGAAGTCAACAATAAAACTATGTTATCTCCTGCTGTACCTTAACCCACATGATGAGAAACTGGTAACATTCTGACTGCCATTTTTAATGCTATCCTTTCAAGTTCTTGGGGGTAGCTTTGTTACAAAGGCACAATTGATTAGATCAGTAGCCATGGGTAATCAATTCATCCTTCGGCCTCTTTCATTTCCACAGTGTTTGGAAGGCAGAGAACAGCTACAACTTCTAACCCTGTGGTCACCTGGCTGTTTTCCTCAGCAACCACTTTCTTGCTGAGGTCATCTCAGCGCCCGCCCAACCAATGACTTCTCATTAGAATGAAGGATGTGCCTCTCTCCCAGGAAATCCCAAGGGGCTTAAGAATTGTTTGTTAGATGTCACCAAGCAGGAAATTACAAAGGTGTTAGGTTTTCTGTGTCAGGAACTGAGGTCAGAGATGAAATATCAAAACAAATATCCAGCTAGTGCTCTCATCTGCAGGGATTATCTGTGTGATTAAAACTACAGGTAGATATATAGACTTCTTTCTGTTTTATAAGGCCCCTACCCCCATTGACCTAGATTAGAAACAAACAGTCTGTTTCCTAGCACCTCCTGTTGGAGAAAGTCCCTCCCCACAGTCTCAGTGTCAGATGGTTTTACTCTCTCACTTCAGTGGCAAAAGGGCTGGCCTTTAAATTTTATGGGATGACATCTTGGAGTCCAGACTCAAAGATCTATTTGAATTGTGGCGTTATTTTAGGTTGTCTTGCTGCAATCGCACCTCTTCTCTGTGTTTATCATGGTGACATGGGCATTTATGGCACTCTGAAGTGCTTCAGAGAAAATGGAGAGTTCTAATACTGCTGATTTACTCTTCGAGGTCTACAGTAATTTCCTCACTGCCTGATTATAAGGCTTGGTTTAATTTACTCTACACATAATGTTTACTGATGCACATATGGTACCCCATTTCAGGAAACTATACCCAGAACAGGCATTTTGTTGTGCTAGAGCATGGAAATTTTCCTTCATGGACAGAGAAATAAAAACACCAAGAAATTAAATCAACTTGACAAGAAATGCCCCTCAATAAGAGGGGGAAGGTTCATATGTGCAGCTTGTCGAGAGAGCCCATATCTCTTTTCCTTGTTAATTTTATCTGTTTCCTTTTTTAAAAAATGAGGCAAGCTCTCACTCTGTAGGCCAGGCTCGGGTTGAGTTTGCTATATAGCCAAAGGTCACAGCAGTCCTTCTGTTTCAGCCTCCCCATGCCAGGATCACTTAGTAATTTACTTTGAAAAAAATTGAGACAATATTCCATGTAGCCTTCACAAGGATGATCATGAATATCTGCTGACCATGTAGTCTCCTCTCTGGCACTAGGATCACAAACATGCTCTACTGAGCCGGCTCTGACTCAACCTACTTTAGAAGCCACATGTTAATCATGTGTTTATATGCTTCTAAAGGTTTTGGGTGGTTTTCCCCAATCAAACGCAGAGTGGGAATTGAAAAACAAGGAGGAATGAGGACAGCTACAGTTATCTAACTTGGGCTTACTCCTTGGCTGTCTGTGAAAGAAAAGTACCAATTGATAAACCAGGGACTCTTGAAGAAGGGACCTTGAAGTCTTCCCAAGGCTACTAATAAATGCCTTATAAGCAGTCTACCTCCTCTCTAACGTCTTCATTTCCTCTTCCAAGAGGAGTTCTCTTCTCTCTCAGCTGCTGGTACTATTATCTGATAACTTTAGTTATTTTTTTTAAAGAATAAAAATCAATGATATTATACATACTAAAAATTGGAATTGAGTTCGTGCTACAAGTTGAGAGCCCTTCCAAAGTTAAAGATCCAAGGACAGCTTCATTCATCTTAGTAGGAGGGCTCCTTGCCTTTAGTGTTAGCATTAGGAGTAAAAGCAGAGGAGCTGAGAGTTTGAAGTTAGCCTGGGCTAGACAGAAAGAGTCTGATTCTGATTAGAAAAAATTCAAGCTAAATCACTATATTTAGAGTTGTGTACACACACACACACACACACACACACACACACACACACACACACACACACACACACACCCAAAAGCCCAAACCCAAACCCAAACCAAAAAAAAAAAAAAACCCAAACTTAAAACCTAAACCCAAAACAAAACAAAAACAAAAAAACAGAAAAAAAAAAACCCAAAAATACAAAATACCAAACCAAATCTAAAACCAAAACCAAACCAAACTACAACCAAAAAACCCTCTGGTCAAAGCAAATTTACTTAGGGGTACAGTGAGTTGACCAAACTGTGGCATGAATTTCAGAATTAGAAGCCGCTTTTAGTGATTTCTTTTGATTTTCAGATTCCTGTGTGTTAAGAAAGTTTATACTTAGAACCTGAAAAGTCACCGAGACACACAGCCTAGCCAGTTCTTGTCATTTGCTAGTCTATGACGCCCAGTTGTGGTGGTGATGTGTGGGGGACAGAGACACGCAACTGTCCACTGATACCTTAAAACATTTCTTTATTCTTTTCCTTCTCTTTATTGTCTGTTGACCATCTTGATAATTCTGCAGAGACTGATTACTCTCAAAAAGTTTATTTTCATTTTTTTCACTTTGTTTTTTAAAACAGAGCAAAGTGTTTAATTTCCAACAGTAAATTTAAAGTTTGTGCCAAGAAGAGGCTTAGAAGTTAGAGTACCCAAGTGGACTAACTGTGAAACTTGTCCTTTTTAATAACGGTAGCCTTTAAAATTAGTATACTTTCATCTTAATCTATGGCTTTTATTAAAACTTCCTTAATGGGAATAACATAAGGTAAATATCAATTATTAATGAATCTTGACTTTCTACAATAATCATTATAATAAGCTTCCTGGTTAATATAATCACCGTTTTTCTCTTCCTGAAGTCCTGCATATGTGTGTCCATTTCCAGTCTCAGTCAGGAAGCTGAACTATGTATGTGATTTTGATGCTTTTTTTTTGGGGGGGGTTAATCCTGGGGTCGGGGCAGAATGTGAATCATTTTCACTTGAGCTGGGGGATAGCTGATTAAATACAAGAGATGAGTTGACTTGCCTGGAGGATTTGGTAAGAATTAGTTGACCAGGTTGTGCCAAGTATTCCAGAATCAGAGGAAAATTATTTGTTTTGAACAATTTGGAGATAAGGGAAGGTTCTTTTATAAGAGCTGACCAGAAGTGCTTGTCAGAAGTTTGAATCAGTAACCAGTCACAGCACCATCTTCTTTTCTTCCTTCTCCCATAGTTTCTGGGTTTTACATGAGCACGTTAATCCCATTTAACTGCTGGGAGCAGAACTTTCCATACATTTGATTCCTTCAATTTCAAAGAGGATCAGGCTGCCTTAAATAGCTGCAGTTTAAACTCCAGCTCTGCAAAGGACTAAAGGGCAAAGCAAGGTAGGAGCTGTGGGAGACCAGAACTTGGAAGGGAGAGCACAGAGCTCCATGAGCTGGGGAAATCAAAACTAATGAAGCATCCCTGACTCTAAGCCATTCCTTTGGACCCTCCCTTGAAATCTTCAGGCTTAGATAAGTGTGTCCTTAAGCTGTATGTGTGAATGTCCAAATGACAAGTTAACGGGAATAGATCAGTTGTGATTTACTAACTTGGGGTAAACATGGTTTGCGTTAGAACTTGGTTATTGCTGCTCCTTGGGTACATTCTCTGAGCACTTAAGCAGTCTGTAAAAACACCCTCACAAATTTTGCCAACATAGGTGTAAAGTCAACATTCAGAAGCCATTGTAGGGCAGGACATATACATTAAATATGCCACAGAACCTTAACAGACACCTTCCTAATTTACCAAGTTGAGGGAAAAAAATTAACAACTTTGGTTCTTATTTCTTTTAAGTCTTAGGCTTGTTTTCTTGCCTCAAAGCTTCTCTTCCAAAAGGAATTCCATATAGACAAGTGGAATAATGGGTGTTTCTTAGTGAAAGGAGGACCAGAGAAAGAACAAAAGCCAATTGGGTCAAAGGAGGCTGGTTACAACAGATCATGTAGGGCTACTAGGAGTCTGGCTCTAACCTCCTTGTTACTTTCCTAGGTAAAATAGATGATCAATTTTCACTGACTACAGAATGAATGGAGCTTGAAATATCAGAGTATTGCAGTAGCAACTGATGGACAGAACAAAGGGTATAGAAGAATAAAATGGGCCCATGAAAGCAAACAGGAGATGGAAAATTATTGCTGCTGTTTCAACCCCTCCATCTCTCTTTCAGGATAAATTTGTATCAATTCAATTTTTCTATAGCTGCACTGTCAGTTGAGTAGCTGTGATGGAGACACAGTGACCCATGAAAGCCAAATCTCTCTACATAAAGAGTCTTGCTCCCCCGCCCCCCGTTCTAGAAGTAAACAGAGTTTGAGACAAAAACGGGTATTAGAATAAGAGCCTTTGGTTTTCCTCAAACTAAAGGACCTTGAATCTGAATCCATCTCCCATATTTAGTTTAATTTGTAGTCGCACCAATCATTTTGTAGGAGTTTTGCAAACTTGGGAATATGGTGCAATATTTGGGGACTGCTCAGAAATGTAAGCTTCCTAGGAAAAACTTTAGCAGCTGTTAGGAATGCGATGATCTAGAGTTGACTTAAATACACCCTAAGACCTAAATACTGTCCTAAATACCTCCCTAAGAACTAGCTTTCAAAATATGAGAAGGTGCCACTCGAGCTACCAAAGGAAGCAACTAATCAACTAGCTATAATGCCTATGAACTACATCAGTGGCCAGCATGGCACAATAACCCTATGGATACAGTAGTCATACATTAGCAATAACCAATAGCTTTCTAATTGGATTTATGAACTGTTCCACAAGAAGGAAACCATAAACCTGGCTAACTACACAGTGCTAATCAAGTCATAATGACTGGAGGATAATCTAAAATTACACATGTACTAAACCAGCTTAATCCTAATAGCAGTGGCTCTTAACCTTCCTAATGCTGTCACCATTTAATATAGTTTTTTTTTTATGTTGTGGTGGCTCTGAACTATAAATTTATTTTCCTTGATATTTCATAACTGTTAGGGTTATGATGTAAATATCTGATCTGCAGGATACTGATATGTGACCCACGCGAAAGGGTCATTTGACCAACAAAGGGAACATTTGCTGAGAAACACTTCTTAATAACAATTCATGAGTATTTGTCATTACACCCACAGATAAGTGTAGTCCAAACCTATCATCAAGAAAAATTATCTTTGAAATGGATGAATACTACAGAAAACCACAACCAATCCAAATGCTGAGGGTAGAGCACAGTTCCAAATGATACATCTTCAAAATACTCCCACGTCTACGTCTCAGAGAACATTTCGGAAGAGGGGGCAGAAAGACTGTAAGAGTCAGAGGACCAGGGAGTTTATTGTGAGAGCGAGTTGCCTACCTGCAAAGTTTCACCATCATAAGCCCCCAAATAAAGCATAATGCCATCAACAGGCATGACAAACTGGATGATGAAAAACCTGTGAGGCTTCAATCCTACACAAAGAAGTATAGGCAACTGAGGAAAACTGGGAGCAGGAGAGGTAGTTATTCACAAAAAAGAACATACCATTTGGTTGTTCAGTGACAATCTCCCTGAAAAGATGCATACAAGTAACAGCATACAGACTCAACAGGTTATATATAGGCACGTATGTGTGTGTGTGTGTGTGTGTGTGTGTGTGTGTGTGTGTGTGTGTGTGTTAAATTTAGGCACATATAAATACATGTATTTGCATATTTAGGTACATGTATATTTGGGCACATATATCTATACGCTTGCAATTACAATTAGCTAGTGATAAAGGAGGGCATTATAACTTTGAAGGAGAGGAAGGAGGGGTTTATGGAAGGATATGGAGGAGAGAAGAGAAAGGAGACACGCGGTAGTTAAGTTACATTCCACAAAACAACAATAAAAGATAAGAGCTGAATAAATGCAATGTTATATAATAGTTAAAGACAGCAACTGGAAAACACAGCATGCAGTAGCAGAATTCCATAGGGAGAAAGTAGTTCTAAGGCATTTGGTGTTACCCATTATTGGAATAAATCAGGAGAGGGCAATAGATAGTCCTAGAGGCTTCATAAGTACATTTACCTGTAACATCACCACCACCAAGTGGGTGCCTGTTACTCCTCTCCTCTTACTCTACTACCATTTTGGACCAGTCACACTCAGTTGACCTGACATGTTACTCATATGAAGAAGGAACTGGTAAGGCTGTGGCTGGGCTCTGCTAAGATGTTCTTATATTTACAAAATAATTTGTCTAAGACCCAGAGGCACATGAATGTGAAGTGACAAGTATGTAGATTTATGCATCCAGATGACTCTACTTGCAACGTGTTTTCCAAATGTGTAGGTTGACTCTATCAAAAGGGAGTAATGGATTGAGAGACTTACTTTCTATATCTTGTGTCAAACTCTTCAAATGTGCCTTCTCTTTCATTTGTTTGAGACAAAGTCTCATTATGTAGCCTGAGTTGTCCTTGAGAGTACTATGCAGGTCAGACTTACATGGAAATATCTGTGATCCCTCTGCCTCAACTTTTCCAGAACTGAGATTATAGGACTGTGCCACCACACCTGAATAGTTACTTTTTTGAATATTTATTGTTTTATGATTTGTCTGAGAATACTTGGTATCCACATAGACCAGAAGAGGGTGTTGGATATCTTATAACTGGAATTATCAACAGTTGTTGGTCATGCACATGATAACTAAATTTGGTCCTTTGCAAGAACAGCAAATACTATTAGAACTGAATTTTATGTATATGTATATATATATATATATATATATATATATATATACATACTCAGTTCCTTCCCACACTTATTATTTGAAGTCTACTTTAGTCAGCCTTTTTTTAAACCTACATTCTCAATACTTGCCTTTTAAACTGCCTATCAATTTGTGGGGAATTAAATCACTGTTTGAACAGCATTTCTCAAGATTCCTGAGGGTTCTAACATATGTAACTCTTGAGTTTCTCACTTGATTTGAGTAGCTGTACCCATTGAATGCCCATTAACCAAAGGCAGTTGTTGAATGCTCAGAATGATATAGTCAGACATTGTTCCTTGATCCCTTTCTGTCCTGAACAAAGATGCAAAGAAATAAAACTATTAGTAGGTCGTTCCCTACATGTTGGAGTGAAGAATGGAAAGGAAGGTTGTTTGAGAAACTTTGCCCAGTTTATGTTCTAAGCAACAAACCCTTGTGGTCATAAAGACAAACCCAAGTTTGATTCCACCAAAGTTCCCTTCTGAAGAAACCAAGAATTTTACTGGCTTATTTATAGAGCTTGAGGGGTGATACTGAGAGGAGCATGGGTGGACCCATAGTAGATGTACTGGAAAGTCTGTATGTGGTATGGATGATGGCTTCTTCAGGGCTGTGCAGTTGGACCCCTCTTCCCTAGTATTCTAAGCCCCTACAGTCTAGCTCCTCTCTAAGGCCGTGCACAATTAGGGCAGAGCTGTATATATAGTTTATTCAGATGAGTGACTCAATACTGTGGTGAATATGTGATGTTCTGTTTTATTCATCTTTCTTTGTGATATCAACAGTCCGTAAGTCCAGCTGTGATGCTTTTTTGTAACCAGGTGAAGGTGAACTGAAAAAGCTCATGGCAGCTTGGCTTATAGGGTGTCCTATACAACAGAAGCTGTCCTCAGTCCAGTTAAGAATTGTGAGTTTGAACATGTAGTTCTGTTAGCATATGAGTTGCAAGTTAAAATCACACTGTACTCGAAAGCCCTGGTTATGGCTTTAGGGTATATTCAACCATGGGATCTCGCTATTCCTTATTTAAACTACACAGACAACTACATAGATGCTTACCCAATAAGCTTTATTCTTGCCCTACCATGCATGACATTATAAGAAAGGTCAATGAAATACTTTTCAGGAAGGATTGCTACAGGTAGAAAGCCTAAAAATTCAAAAGGTTATTGTTACAGTAAGCAAGCACTTAAGGACTGGTGAGAACTCCCAAATAAACAGAATTCTGTGATTCAGTTAGAGCTTGGTTGGGTATTTGACCTAAGAATTTAGTAGAAATATATGTTATACTTCCCAACACCACCTAAAAACTCCCTGCTGTGGAAAGCCCAAATAATCCTCTCTAACTTAGAAATCAGTCAATCTAAAGACTGTCAGATCTGACAGAAGGATGCAGGTATCTGAGAGGAATTGTTCAAGAGGACAGTCTTGAGCAATGTGACAGGAAGGAAATGTTAAAAAAAGGAATTTGTATGGCAGCACTCCACAAGCTGATTTACAACTTATTTAGTAGAGAGAGCCCAATGATGCTCTCCACAGCATCATTTATGAAGCCAGTATGTTTAAGTTCATCACTGTAACTTCCTGGTCATTCAAGAAGGAGACAGTCATGTTGTCAGATTTTGTTTTACTTCATCATCATCACATTTTAGTCAAACATGCTTTTTTGATGAACTAGCGGTTTCAGGTGTGTAATGGTGAATGTTCAAGGTGGAAGGCCTGCACGAGTGACTACTAGTGCCTGGGAGGTTAGAGGGAAGTAAGAAATGAAGACTGTTTCCTCTATGAGAGCTTCGCCCTTTTCTTTACAAGCAACAAAAAATATATATGTGCACCTGTATGAGTTTATATTCATCACTTGTATGCTGGTACCTCTGGAACCTGGGAAATGCAATCAGATTCTCTGTTACAGGAGATGAACATGGTTGTAGGTCTTACTCAAGTGGGTACTGGGATTTGAACCTGGGTCCTTTGTAACAGCATTAAGCTCTCTTAACCAGTAAGCCACTTGCCTAGCCCCATTTCTTCTCATATGATTCCTGTCTCTTTCGGATAAATGCATTAGCACTACAATCATACTTTCTGGGGCACATCTCTTCCTCTGTTTCTTCAGGACAATACTTAAATCTTAATAAAAATTTAAAATTTTTGTAGATTTTCCCCCTTTATGGAACCATATTTTCCCTTTGAGGTCAGATTTTTGCCATCATGGGGATGGAGGTAAATAGATAGAGACATTTTCAATATTCTAATTATGAACAGCTACCCATTAAAGACATGTGGCCTGTAAGTCCTCATTCCCACAACTAAGCACCAGTGAATTGTTAAATAGACAGAGTTGTCTCTTCAAAGAGAGGTGTACAACTTGTTTTTCAGCCCACATGGCTGGATTTAGAGTGGGCTAAAAGCCTGGTGAGCTTTGAACTATCTGTGTGGCCAGACTCTAGCCAAACCTCTACCAGATCCTTATCATAAACTTCTTTCTTTTCTGCCTCTTCCCTTAGTTAATCTCTAGAATCTATCTGTATGGACAATGTCACTTGTACTTTATAAGAATTTCAAGGCAGTTTCAAATACTCTGAGCTTTGTTGTGCACACTGGGCAGAGGTAAACATCACAGGAAACATTTCTCCAAATTGCATGGGGCTTAAAAATTGCCTAAAACCAAATGGTTGGAACTGGAAAATATCATCCTGAGTGAGCTAACCCAATCACAGAAAGACATACATGATATGTACTCATTGATAAGTGGCTATTAGCCCAAATGCTTGAATTACCCTAGATGCCTAGAACAAATGAAACTCAAGACGGATGATCAAAATGTGAATGCAGATCGCTCCTGAGAGACACAGCCAGAATACAGCAAATACAGAGGCGAATGCCAGCAGGAAACCACTGAACTGAGAACAGGACCCTGTTGAAGGAATCAGAGAAAGAACTGGAAGAGCTTGAAGGAGCTCAGACCCCATATGTACAGCAATGCCAACCAACCAGAGCTTCCAGGGACTAAGCCACTACCCAAAGACTATACATGGACTGACCCTGGACTCTGACCTCATAGGTAGCAATGAATATCCTAGTAAGAGCACCAGTGGAAGGGAAGCCCTGGGTCCTGCTAAGACTGAACCCCCAGTGAACTAGACTGTTGGGGAGAGGGCAGCAATGGGGGAGGGTTGGGAGGGGAACACCCATAAGGAAGGGGAGGGGGGGGGATGTTTGCCCGAAACCGGAAAGGGAATAACACTCGAAATGTATATAAGAAATACTCAAGTTAATAATAAAAAAAAAAATAAATAAATAGAAGCAAAAAAAAATTGCCTAAAACAATTCACTCACAGACTCTCCAAGTTTGAACCAACACTGGCTACTGAGTCTTGCTGAACTGAACTGACTTCTGCATCTCTCAGGTAGACACTCTGCTGGCCCCCAGGGCTCACAGAGATCCTCATGACATTACTGGGGTGTTGTTCTCCAGGTCACTCAGAGTACACAGTCACCAGAGTCTCAAGCAAGCTTAAGTACATGCTAATCCGGTTGGCTGAGGAGAAGCCCTGTGTTCTCCTTTTCTAGCAGGAACTTTTTGATATTCTTCAAACAGCTTCAGCATTTTGGACTTTGTAAACAATAAAAACAACAAAACCCCAAGTACCTCAGACTTTTGTAAAAATATATTTGCATATATGTCCATCTAAACAGTACAGCTGTCATGTCCTACAACAAAGGGAGACATCAGTGGGTCACTTTTGAAACAGTTTAACTTCTCTTCTGCAGCTTATGAGTGACGGTGTATATCTATCCTTTCATGGTATTCCTCTCTGTGAAATAGGGAAACACATTGTTTTCACAGGTATGATCTGTTAAAAGTGCTCTTGGATTTACAGAGGGAAATGTGATTATTTACATTAATATAGGCTTAATTGGGTAAAATAGACAGGAAGTGCTGATCTAATACCTTTAAATGTCTTGTTTTCTGCAATTAATATTTTCTTCTCACACATGTGCTTAAACAGTTGGAAGAAAGCTCTGTGTTCTTGACTGCTGTCACACTTAATGAATGATTTTGTCAAGTCATTCCTTCCTGCCCTGTTTGATTGATAGCTAAATTTTGGTCTTCCAGCTTATGTAAAAAGTGTTAACTATGCCTTTCAGCTTGTAGGCAAGGGCATTTCAACCATTCTAATAGACAGCTCACAGAGAAATTACATTGCCTGTTTAGTGTAGAGGTCAAAAAATGTGCCACTGTTTATCAGTGACACAAGTTCCAGGGCCCATGAGCTAATGAAGGCACTATTGATGTTTCCTTATACTTACTGGATGATACCAAAATTAAGATATCCCCGGTCCCACTTCTGAGACAACTGGCTATCAGCTATGGATATTATGGTGTTTATGGACAGCACAGCAGATATATTTGGATGAGTGTAGTTTAATCCTAGAAGGTATGAGAATGAGAATCAAAGTTAAGAGTGTTAGGCTGGATGCGATGGTATAGACCTTTAATTCCAACATATGGGAAGCATAGTCAAGCAGATTCCTGTGAGTTTTAGCTCAGTGTGGTCTACATAGGGAGTTCTAGGCGAGTAAGGGCCACATAATAAGTCCTGTTCCAAAAGACAAAAATAAAACTGCTAAACTGTCTGGTTGCTATTGGACATGTTTTCCTTTCAAAAATCTCTAGAGTGAGGCAGATGTGGCATCACCTCTACTACCGAAGGCTTGATGATTTCCTTGTATGTTACAATTATCTTATCAAACCATGAAACTTGGATCTCCAGTCATTTCTGCGAGCAATCTCATGTTCTTTGGCTTCAACACAATCAGAAGTCAGAGAAACCCACTTTACTAACTTGGTTACAATTTCTATTTTACAATAATTTACCACTCAGTGATCCACAATTTATAATAATAAATATTATATATTATCTTTATGTGTCCATGGTGCCAGCCCCCTTGGATACTAAGATCTGTAGATGCTCTGTCATCTTATATAAACTTGCATTATATTTGCAGATAACTTACATATATTCTTCTTTAATGAAGCAGCTGTCTGAGACAATCTTAGCTTGTCCTTATTTTTAATTGGGGTTTGAACACTTTATTGTGGGAGAAACAAGCATTATATAGTTTTTGGCATGAGAATATCCAAGGTAACACTTCCAGCTTACTTTCTTTTTTTGTTTTTTTGGAGCTGGGGACCGAACCCAGGACCTTGTGCTTGCTAGGCAAGCGCTCTACCACTGAGCCAAATCCCCAACCCCTCCAGCTTACTTTCAATACCATATACATATTAATAAATGTTTTTAAAAATCTATATATAATGTGTTAGATAGTTTATGAGATTTTTTTAAAACAAAATGTGTGTCAGTGGATCTTCCTTTCTGTCTTTCACACTTCCTACTTCTCCCATTCTTCCCTAGTAACTCCCCATCCCCAGACATTTCCTCTTTCAAGTCTCATGTGTGCTTTCACCTACACTTCATCCTTCATAGGGGTCATTAATTTCTTTTAGCAGAACATTTTTGTGATAGACATGGACTCTCTGCATGCAGAGAGCAAGTTGTGTAAGCCATCTATATCTGTATGCCTCTCTTTCTGTCTCTGTGTGTATATCTATTAATCATCTGTCTGTCTGTCTGAACTATCTATCATCTAGGTTATGAGTCAAGTTTTTTCCCCAAAGCCTTAAAGCCTCAAGAAGTCAGAAAGTGTCATGTAATCTTTGAGATGGAAGCTACCAGAATCATCTCTGTATTTTAGGTTCCTCCCTACAAAAACTTGGTCCTTGATATTTCTCTAGTTCCATTCTTTAAGAGATATATGAATATGATTAACTACTGAATTCTTTTTCCTCAATTTTCTCATCTCTGAAGTGGAGAAAATGGTGAAAATGGTGGCCAGTGTGTGTGTGTGTGTGTGTGTGTGTGTGTGTGTGTGTGTGTGTGTCCATGTGAATACATGTAGGGGTCGAAGCAGGATCTCTGGTGTCTTCTACCATTCTCAATCTCAATACCTTGAGACAGGGTGAAGACTCACTTTGTCAGCTATGCTGAACTCCTGGGGTCTGCCTATTTCTATCTCCCAATGCTGGCTACAGGTAGATGTAACCATATAACCAGGAAACCATGCAACTATGCAGTTTTTCTGTGGATGCTGCCAAGTTACATGAAGATTCTCAAGCTTGGACAGGAAATGCTGTCACGCTCTGAGCCATCTCCTCAGCCCCATAGTCTGCTCTTTGAGTGAAAGTCAGTTTTCTAACACTTTAGAACAGTGACACAAAATAAGATGCTCTAGATAAAGATTGTTAATGTAAAATATAAACATCCAGTCTGTCTCTTCCTGCCCTGTCTTCACCACCTCTTTTTCATGTGCTATATCCAGTTAGTACTTTCTGAATACACCCTCTACTTCTACAACCTTTCCTTGGGTCCTGTATGCTGAACCTAGCAGTTGTGGGCTCAGTTTTCTGCAAATATTTTTTTGCCACCAAGTCAAGCTGCTGCACCTGCTGGACTGAGGCCATCTGGAGATCCTCAGTAATCGCTCCCATGAACCCAGAGGCAACCTTTTATTGTCTCTTCTCATGAAAGCAATTACCCTTGCCCATCATATAGGAAAAAGAGGACTTTGACTCAGACCTGTGTGTGCTGGGGCAGAAAATGAAATCAACAGATGGAACTAAACACCTGCTCCTGTCCTTGCGAAACAGCTCTCATCGAAACAAGTTTTTAACTAAAGATGCTTTTTAACCTATACAAATCAGAAATTATAGCCTTGATATTTTTAAATAAGATTCATGACTATAGAATGGAACATGACCTGCTTTCAGAAATAAGACTGCATTGAAATGACACCAAAGTAGTCAGATAAATGATCAAAAGTCTATTTCCAAAACTTCTCTTCCACATTCCCTGACAAGGTGACTCGATGGCCACTAAAACTTATTCTCATAAAACACATGCATAACCAATCCTTTATTGTTATGACAGTGTATTGGAATAGCACCTGAGGGGTATAAACAATAGCAGTTGTTGCTCAAAAGTTGGTCTGCTTTCCCCTGCGTCTAGCCTTGGTTCTTGGTGTCTCTGACTTGATTTATCATGCCCAAGTCTGTTCTGTTCAACACCTTCGCCACCCTTCTCTTTCAGATGATAATCACATGCCTCGGTTTTCTTTTGCTGTGATAAAATACTCTGGCAGAGCAACTTAAGGGAGAAATGGTTTATTTCTACTCACAGTTCAAAGACACACAGTCTGCCGTGACAAACAAGTCAAGGCAGCAGGAGCTTGAAGCAACTGATTACATCACAACCACCGGTAGAAAACAGCGAATGGGGACTCATGGTGCTGCTGCTCACATTGCTTTCTCCACATTCTATAATCCACTGCCCTCTACCCAGGCAATGGTCCCTCTGATAATTATGATTGTCTTCTCACATCAATTAATGTCATCAAGATAATTGCTTACAGGCATTTACATCAGCTTAGCGCTTAGGCGATTCCATGTGTCATCTTGCCAATCCATCTAAAAAGGATAATCTGATTGTTTTCTTCTCAAGGAACTGCAGAAAGCAAGAATTGTGAGCCAGATGGGAGCATCATCTGGCTTCTCATTGGATCGAGACCACATGGCCAGTCAGTGTCTTGGAAGACCGGCACTTTGTCGTAGAGTTATATAGAGAAATCATAAAAAGGTCATAATAATTTAATAAATGTTTGCCATTTTCCAGAGGTTCTCTCAGTGCTTTTAATTCCGTCAGAGAGAAATGCTTCCTGACTCTTATTCTCACTGACTGTTTCTGCTGTCCTGAATCTGGTGAAATGCAGTGAAGACCATTTACATATAGGTGTTCCAATAATGGATGGCTGTATTGTAACTGGACCAGCAAAGCCTTAATTTCATAGGGCATGGGTGTAGTGGGAGAATAAAAACAAGGCCTGATGAGCTATTCATTTAGTTTTATTTAGATTCTTAGTCCCATTAAGATGCACATGTGTCCCAATTAAAATGATTTTGCTTTGTGGTATCATCAAGATAATGACCAATGAATCTCATATTTCTCAGAAAAAGGATACAAATCATGCAAACATGGTGATTATCTTCTTAGTGCTTTTCCTTTGGGTTCATGAATACCCTCTGTTCACCAGTGCCATAACAGGCTAGACCAGTACCTTTAGTATTATGGGAGTCTGTGCACTTGAGGCACCTTGACTTATTAAAGTAGCTTTGGGTGGAGTATTGCATTGACTAATTACCAGAACTGACCTTCACACTGGCTAAAATTTGCTTGACTTAATGAGGCTCAATTTTTGTCAAGCCCTCTAGGTTGGATGGCTGTTGGCCCAGTCACTTCGTTGCTTTGATCTTTCATTTTTAATAATAATTATAGCACAAAGCTTAAGGAACTGTGGTAAAATATGTCAGTAATCATGAAAAGCCTGGGGCAGCTACATTCAAGGAAAAATATTAAGCCTTCAGAATTTTGAGCCTTATTTGAATCATACTCTTATATACCCAACTTTGACCTTGTTGGCTATGCCTTCCATTGTAATATTTTTTAAAAAGTTAAGACTTCAATTCTTAATAGGATTGTTCTACACATGCCAGTGATGGGACAGATGTTAAGTTGCCAGATCTTTTAATAAAGTACCATCAGCCCAAGAACCTAAACTCAGTGTTCACTTTAATTCTATAATTCAAGGTGGTTTTGGATTTCTTAGAGACATAGACAATTATACGTAAAGAAAGCTCCCATTTGAAGGATGTCTAGCAAAAGGAGAAAGCTTTTATCCTGTAGGAAATAGCAGGGTTGATGAGTACTGGCTGCCTGGAGCACTGTGCTAAGAAAGATTAGGAAGCAGAATGGATCTCAGCATAAATGTGTGCTAGAACAGACTGATCAGGTCTGATGTGGCACAGGAAGGAAGAGAAGCAGGACAGACATTTCTGCTCTGGCCCATAGATTCTAGACTTGTCCTTTACAAAACGCCCTTATGGTGTAGGTATTTCTTATGAAGTTTTCCATTTTCTGCTCATGCTTGAGTCCCTTGAGTTTCCATTCTCTCCCCTATCCTACTGACTCTTTTTCTCTCTCTCATTTTGCTTTTTTGTCATCATGGCTTAAACTTATGACTCAGTTTCCCTAGGGAAATAAGATTATAGATATATACTTTCTTACCAGGCTACATTTTGTCATTTTTGACCTTTCCTGGTGGGTGGGGGAAGGTAAGGCTCAGTGCATGAACACCTTTTCTGTGGCTGCTTGAAATCCTCTCCTTTATGAGTCTTGGTATAAGTAGTTAAAATGACTTTGGCTTTCTTTCTTCAGGGATGCCTGGAAGCTATGTATTGAATTTCTTTTCCTATTTTGATTTATCATCTTTTCTCACATCCCTTTAAACTCTTGCCAATCTTGTTTTGAATTTTTTCCTTCTCTTTTCCTTGTCAGGCGCTTGCTATGGTGTTTATTCATTTTGCTTTTTTTTTTTTTTTTTTAAACCTGATTATTTGCAATTTTGTTGTGGAATTTTAAAATGTAATTTTAGTTTCTTTATAAAGATTTAGTGTGTGTGTGTGTGTGTGTGTGTGTATGTGTGTGTGTGTGTGTGTGTGTGTGTGTTTGTGTGTATGCATGTACATGTATGGTGCCAGGAACATCAGTCTCTGATGTGGACTTTTTCCTTCTACTGTATTTCCTGTCCCTGTCAAGTTTTTTTTTTTTTAATTCACACCCACTTTTCCCTTTTCTATGTGAAGCTCTGCTTTGCTAGAAGCTATGGTGTTCGCTGAAATTATTCACTGCCTAGTCTCCTTCAGGTCAAGGACCTGGGGTAGAGGTTGCTGTGGTTTGCCTAACATAGATGCTGGGAGCTCAACTCCATTCTCTGTAAGCATAGCAAGTGCCCTGAAATCACTGAGCCATTTCTTTAATTTTAATGTTTACGGGGGTGTTATACTGTAGTTCTGACCGGTATAAGACTCACTATCTAGCTTCTCAAGTTCGTGGTAATGGTCCTGTCTTGACTTCACAAGTATATGGGATCACAGGTATACGCTATTATGCTTAGTTCCTAGCTACTTCTTAAAACAATTGTATTCTTTTACATCTTATATTTTGTCTATAAAGTTCCTTATTTAATTTGAAATGCTATATTCCCTTTATTCATGGAAACTATTCTCAACTGTTTTTATAGGCATATTTTTCTGGTATGGTTTCAATGTATATAGGGACAATTTACTCTTCGCAGCTTTCTGTGATGTTTAACTTTCTTCATTTCTGTAAGCAAATTCTGCCTGAGAGTTTAGGAAGAGTTGATATAGATACAGATATTTTGTCTAGTATCACAGAGCTCCTTCTTCAGCTATGTTTTATAGGAACTAAGAGTATTGTGGCTTTTGTGATTGGATTACTTCACTCAGCATGATATTTTCTAGTTCCATCCATTTGCCTGAGAATTTCATGTAGTCAGTTTAAGCTGTGTAGTACTCCATTGTGTAAATGTATCCATTCTACAGATATTGAAAGACATCTGGGTTATTTCCAGCTTCTGGCTATTATAAATAAGGGTGTTATAAACATCGTGGAACATGTGTCCTTGTTATATGTTGTAACATCAATTGCGTGTATGCCCAGGAGTGGTATAGCTGGGTCCTCAGGTGGTACTATGTCCAGTTTTTTGTGGAACCTCCAGACTGATTTCCAGAGTGGTTGTAACCACTTGTAATTACACCAACAATTGTAGGAGTGTTCCTCTTTCTCCACATCCTTGCCAACAATTGGTGTCACCTGAGTTTTTTAGCCATTCTGACTGGTGTGGGGTGGAATTATAGGGTTGTTTTGATTTGCATTTCCCTGATGACTAAGGATGTTGAACATGCATGGTTTGCATGCACTGATAAGTAGATATTAGTCCAAAAGCTCAGAAAACACAAGATACAATTCACAGACCACATGAAGCTCAAGAAGAAGGAAGACCAAAGTGTGGATTCTTCAGTTCTTCTTAGAAGTGGGAATAAAATACTCACAGGAAGAAATACGGAGGAAACGTGTAGAGACTGCTCTACCTGGGGATCCCTCCCATATACAGTCACTATTGTAGATGCCAAGAAATGCATGCTGACAGGAGCCTGATATAACTGTCTCCTGGGAGGCTCTGTCAGAGCCTGACAAATACAGAGGTGGATGCTTGCAACCAACAATAGGACTGAGCACGGGGACTCCAATGGAGGAATTAGGGGAAGGACTGAGGTCACTGAGGGGGTTTGCAACTCCATAGGAAGAACAATATCAACCAACCAGACCCCCCCAGAGCTCCCAGGAACTAAACCACCAACCTAAGAGTACACGTAGAGGGACCCATGGTTACAGCTGCATATGTAGCAGAGGATGGCTTTGTTGGGTATCAATGGGAAGAGAGTCCCTTGGTCCTGTGAAGGCTAAATGCTCCAATGTAGGGGAATGCCAGGGTAAGGAGGCAGGAGGGAGTAGGAGGGTGGGTGGAGGAGAAACTGGGAAAGGCAATAACATTTAAAATGTAAATAAATAAATTATCCAAAAAAGACGAGAAAAAAGAAAATAAAATTCATCTACAAAACAAAGTGTATTGTGGTTTGGTTTTTGGGATAATCTCCCCAGTTTTCCTATGGCTTACTCCTTAGGAAGACTTTCACCTATCTGTCTCACTTGTCCCTGCACATTATTTTTTTAAAATACATCTCTACTAATTTCTTCTCTGCATGAATCACCAGTGCTCTTGAAGCAGCTTTGGCAGGTTACTTGGAAATGTTCCCTGTGAGGTCCCTTCAGGTCCCTTTGCTGTTTCTTTACCTTGCCCACTCAGGACTGAATATGAGTGATTTCACTAGTCTGAGTCCCAGCTCTTTCTCTTGGTGAGCTTCCTTAATAATGCTCTATGTTTCATAATATTGTTGAATGACTTCAACAACAGAAAGAAGTTATTAGAGTTTTGGCATATGATAATACCCCTAAAAGATGACATTACAAACAACCGATACCATTTCCAGGAAGTAATTTTATAGGTTTTTGCCAAATGAGTATTGTAGTAACTTTAAGTTCACCTAGTCTTTCTCATATCTTACAAGGAGAAATGCCAAACACTTCAGAGGAAAGTCAAATCCACCCACAGACATGCAAATACATCCTTTATGCTAATTAGTGTCCCCCCCAAACAGGGCTTCATTCATACTACTTTTTCTGACCTATCACAGTGAATATGTTACATTGTCAAGGTTCTCCCATATCATCCTGCCTGTATGTTAATCAATTGATTTGGGAAATGTACAGACTGTTTACCATCATCTCTTGTGTTTATTTTTATTTGTAGCCCCTACATGTTCAGATGATTCTGAATAAAATAGAAGCAAGGTGATTGTTCAGGGATAGTTTCATTTTGTTTTTATGCAGCTGCCCCACTTATTTTAATAGTTTGGGAATGGTGTGTAATTATGCATTGTTGGAAGATTTGGGTTTGTTTATTCTTACCTTGAAACATAATTCTAAGTATTTTGTTTTCCTGGAACATAGCAACTGCATCACCATAGCACCTGGGCTGGAATATTTTTATGATTGTCAGTTGTTTCCTCTTTCCGCTTTATAAAGCACAAACAGTAGATGTGAAAAGGGCAGGAGGCACACAGGGCTGAAGTTACAAGAGTGACATCAACGATCAGCATTCCATGTGAAGGTCTCCACAGTGGCTGATTGGTACCTAGAGGTTCCCACTGCTGAGAAACCCGAGCTCTTGATCTTTACCAGGATTCAGAGTTCGTAGAGCCAAATAGACAGTTCAGTGAAGGATGAGAACAAATCTTTTTTTTCAGTGTTTTGAGCTCCAGTTTGTGTATGCAGTTTTTAAGAGGTATAATGCATATAGTCTGAAAACAGACATATATCCATCAATGTGCCTCATTTTCTTTGATATGATAAGAGAAAATGCAAAAGAGAGTTGGATTATTATTGTTCCAGCTACAACCCTGTTTCTGTGATCATTATCCAGACAAAAATTGACTGAGGGGAGAATGGGTTTACTTGACTTATAATTCCAGGCTATGGTTGATTACTGTGGCAAACTCAAAGAAAGAGGAACCCTAAAGCAACTAGTCCTACGGAGTCAAATAGCAGAGAGAAAATGAATGTGTGCATGTTTCATAGAGCTCACCATACCCTCCTCCACATTTATATAGTCCAGAGTTCCTGCCTAGGGAATAGTATTCCCAATGGTGGCCTGGATCTTCCCTCATCAATGAACACAATCAAGGAAATTCCCCACAGATATCTCCACAAGTCAATCTGATCTAGGCTATCTCTCATTGAGGCAGTTTTCCAGCAGATTCGAAGTTGTGTCAACTTTCAATTTAAACTAACCATCACAATTGTTTATATGGTAATGAAAGTGCGATGGTGGTTTAGGAAGATTGACAATTCTATTCCTAATGTCTGTCTGCCTTTGTTTTTAACTACAGCTTCGGAAAGCTGTGATGGATCACATATCCGATTCTTTCTTGGAAACCAATGTCCCTTTGCTGGTTCTCATTGAGGCTGCGAAGAGTGGGAATGAAAAGGAGGTGAAGGAATATGCCCAAGTTTTTCGTGAACATGCCAACAAGCTGGTGGAGGTAAGTAATAGACCTGGAGATTCAGGTCTCACAATATAAGATGTAGATATACACTATTTCTCTACATATATCTCTTGAAGTTTTAATAGACTGCTGCTTTGTGGTTTTCTTTTAAAAAGCCAAGTACTAAAAGCTTTTCCCCCTTCCCTTTCTGCGTATTCTCCTCACAGAGGAATCAAGTGATTAGCCATCCTCCCTTGCTGTGTGTCATGACTCTTCATATGGTGAAAGGTTTCTGCTAATTTTTCTGACCAACAGGCAGCGGCGAAATTGTAGTAGTGAGGAGTCTCCAGTACCAAATGGTAGGTTTGACTAGAAGGAGTGGAATTAAATTTTCCAGATGGACAATTTAGAACATTTCTTCCCACCCTCAGCACTCCCCATCTCACTGCATGCATTGAAGCCTAGATGGTGTGAATATTCCTAGCAAGGCATGAGCAAATGTCTGTTGGCTTCAGATAGGGCTGTAAGGACAGATCAAAGCAATTATTTCATCTGAGCCTGGCTTGCAGAACCAGTGAGACTTGCAGGATTACTTACAAAAAGTTTCATAAGGAGTTTCCTGCCGGAGCTTAAATAACCCCTAGTGGCATAATCACCGAAAAGCTGATCCCAGCATGGGTAACGACTTTAGAAAACTGAAGATCTGTAGTGGCTCTCTCAGTTAAACTTTGACCTCTTATATTCTCCAGCACATCCAGAGTCCACAGCAGCTACAGCAGGATTCCACCAAGCTTGATGAGGCAGGGGATAGGGAGTTTCTGAACATTCAGATGAGGGTCTTAGGATCCTCCTCCCCTCACCTTCTATTAGGGAAAGTTCAAAGGGCCAATCTTATAAGGATTTTGTGAGGGTAATCACAGCTGCTCTGAAAACAGAACAGAAATGGGTATGTCATGTTAAACAGGATGTATGGGGGTACAGTGGGGGGAGGCATTCATAACACTGTCCACATAGCAAATTTGTGGGAAAAAATGGATTTTTCCCCTAAAGAGCTGTTTAGACTACTATAGCTGAAAGATCTTGGGGCCAGTCCTAATGTACGTTCAGAATCTGAAATACATTTTATGAGGTAGAGAAATATGTGGGAGTTTCATTATAAATCCAAAATTATATCCAGTGATATTGGAACACTATCCAGAGGAGAAATAATAGCTAGGCTGCCTGGGTTTAGGAAGTAAGTGTCTGTGTTTCGGCCAAAACAGAATTAGTGATATGGTTTAAAGAAAAAAGAAAAAAAAAAGACAACAAACTGGGATGTTAATCAGGAAATGTGTGGTGATCCTTGGACACCTAAGATGGTTATGAGCACCCGTTCAGAACTTCCAGGTCATGTGCATTCAGTGCCTCTCCCACTGCCAGAGGAGCAGTCAGCCTCTGATTCATAGTAGGAATAAAATCATCGAATGGATATTTAAAGGCAAGCTGAAACGAAAACAGGCCGACCATTTTATTTGGGTGTTAAAGAGCGATGGAAAAAGAGTTGAGAATTGAGTGGGGAGGGGTGAATGGAAGAAGGAGAAGGAAACAGGATCACTGAATGAATGCAGTGCGGATTTAAATATTCAAATGAAAGAAAACAGTATTAGCATATAGAAATACCTTCCAATGTAAGGTATTGTAGTTTCTATAAATAGTTGTAGAATTTATAGAAAATATGAATTGCCAGTGTACCATCGACGATGAAAAGGTTCAGTATTTCCTGCATTCAGTATTGTCGATGTCATTAATTCTGGGCATGGCCTCATTTGTAACACACTTTTGGAATTCAGATGTGACACTCAGTAAGCATGAGGCCCGCATGCATGAGCTGTCTTTTCTAATCATTCTTCCTTCTCTGGTGACAGAGCATGCTCAGTAATTTCCCCTCCTGGGTTTGTGTTCACTGTGGATGGTTCCAGCTTCTATCTTTGATCCCCTACTTGTGGCAGGTGAAGGGTCCTTAGGTCACCCAGATGCCATGTCAGACACATGTTGCTTTGCTTGCTTTAGTTGTTCTCACTATGGGTGCAACCAGCAGCATCTTGGAATATCTTAGTGTCCAAGTGAGAGCAGGGACAAGTGTGTGGTTTGAAAGAAAGCAATTAATGTGGTTTGTGGACTTTGTTTCTACTTTGAAAAATGCTCTGTTTGAATTTGGATTTTTTTAATGTCTACGTTTATAATATTATAGTTTTATATAACATACTGATTTTATATTCTTTGACTTTTTTTTATATTCATTTGCTAATTCTACAAGCTTCTACTCTTTCAGAACCCAGTGTACAAAATCATATACCCATACATTATGACAGTGAGATTTCTTCTTTGTTAATCCTTGTTTTTTTTTTTTCTGCCTTGAATTATTGTGTTGGCCCAGGCTCTATGTAATGTGATGCTAAGATAAATATATTACATGTCTAGATCTTAGTAAAGATTGTTCTGTATTTGACCATGAATGATGTTATTTGCAGATAGATCAAGTAAGTTGAATTACTCCTTTTCTAAGACATACTTATGTGTGCAATATATACATATATATGTCCCAAGATATGTGTGTGTGTGTGTGTGTGTGTGTGTGTGTGTGTGATAAATGTAGTCTGATGAATGTCTGAGGTAATAAGGGAATTAGTAGGCAGGCATGAGGACCTGAGTTTGGTTCCTGGCATACACTCAGAGAAGACAGGTATGAGAGCATGTGCCTGAAATCCCAAGTCTGGAGGGTCAGGCAGCCAGTCTTATCATATCAAGTTTGCCTGTCTCAAAATGTAAAGTAAGAAGTGACTCAGGAAAACTATATCAAATATTGCCTCCTGGATAACTTATACATGTACATACATGTATATGTGTGTGTATACACACAAGTACATGGACATATGGAAATATCTGTACAATTTTAAAGTTGTTCAGAAATAAAAATTATGTTAAATATTTAATATAATTGTTAACGTATTATATTTATGTTTGAATATATGTGATATATATGTAATCTAATATCTAATATTTTATTTAAAAAACATTTGGGGAAATACACTGGGGTTTTATTTGAGAAATTTTTTTTTATTTCAAAAGACTCAGATTTTTGTTTCTGTTTGGTTCAGTTACGTTGCCTTTAGGAACTGTTTATTTCCATTTAACTTACAGACATGAACTTAATGATACTACCCTTAATATCTATTAAAAGAGTGCGACATGCAATACTGTTCCATCTTAATTTTTAGTCCTTACCTTGCTAATAAAATCTAGCCAGCATCTTCGTCTCCACATCCCACCCCCAGACATACTCCCTTCAGGACATCATGTCCCCTTCTGTGAATGAACAAATATCAGGAAGTGAAGCTGTGTGGCATGAGGAGAGACAAGCTCTTCTCAGTGAGCATCTCCTTTCAGCATAGCTTACATTTGCCTGCCTTGCCGTATCTTGCATAGTTTCTAGAAAGCCTTCTCACTGTTGTTATTGAAACAGGGGTCCTTTCTGTAGGCCAGTCTGCCTCCATACACTAGCACATGTGTCAGAATGCTGAGATGGATGGCAGATGTGCGCCATCGCGCTAAGCAAATTATTTCATTTTGCATTTTCTTTTATAATTTTTCCCAGTTGGGACATGGGTCCCATAGGGACCACTCCAGCGTGTGTACAAGTGGAAATCCAGGCGTGAAATGATTTCAATGAGATTGTGGGATACGTTTTGCTATTGCTGTTATTATTCACAGTTTAAACCAGAAATCTGTGTATTCAGTGACAGCAAAGGCTGCCCACATTTTAAGTGGGTGAGGTGAACGTACACAGGGACCTCACATTTAGGCATATTCAGCAGGTCAGTTCTTCAAGGTTTGCCTGTCTTATCCAAGGTAAGCAGTTAAGAACTCCATGTGCTTCTGCAGTTCTTTCCTCTGGAGCCTCCTCTCTGTGCCCGTACACATGGCATCCAGTGGTCATGCCACCCTGTGATAGCAGAGCAGCAAGCAGGGAGGGACATCAAGATTTTAGGATATTAAAGGACCCTGTTGGCCAGAAAAGACAGGAGCCCCTTCCCTAATTTAGCTCCATGACAGTAATTTCAATCCTTCAGGATTTCTTGAATTTGGATTTTAGTTATATTGAATTCCATACCTTTTAGTATATTTAAAATATTGGTCGGTACTTTCCTTTAGTTTAGTATATGGTTTTCACAGAAATGAGTGCATTTAAAAGGGATTTTAAAATATACCTCTTTCTATTTTATCACATTCATTTATTCATTCATGTGTGTATGTGTGTTTTCTGTGTGTGTGTGTGTGTGCGTGCGTGCGTGCGTGTGTGTGTGTGTGTGTGTGTGTGTGTGTGTGTGTTTATTCCATGCATGTGTGTGCACTTGTCAGTGAGTGCACATGTAGGAGCCAGAGGTCTGTACAAGACATCAACCATCATCCTCTTCTCTACTCTATTATTTTCAAGGCAGAGTGTCTCATAGAACCTGAAGCTTGCTGTTTTCAGCTGGACTGATGGGCCAGCAAGCCCCTGCGATGAGTCACTTGATCCCTTCATCAACACTTGGGTTACAATGCATCACCCCCCATTTGTATGTGTGCTGAGGACTTCCAACTATACTCCTTATGTTTGTGTGGCCAGTACTTTACCCACCGAGTCATCTGCCCTTTCCCAAGAAAAACAGGCAGCTTTTCCAGGATCTCAGACAAGCAAAGTAATTGATCTGATTGAGATATTCAGAAAGCAGCTCACTCTCTCTGCTGCATACAAAAAGGACTGGAGGGTTCGGGCAATGGAGAGAGGCTCAACCAGCGACTCTGCAGCTTCCTATAGCACATAGCAAAGAGGCTTTCCTTACCAGGAGAGCTGGGGAGACAGAACGCCAGGCAAGGTGACAGAGCAGTCAAGCAATGGGAAAACTGAGTGTGGAGGCTCAAGACAGCTGGACTGGCTTTTTGCATCTCATTTTCAAAATTAGTTTGTATTTTCATTGCTGCCATGCAGATTTTGCCCCCAATTCACATCCTCCCCCTCCCCCTCGCACATGACTTTGGTAGAGAGTTGCCGTAATTTGCATTCCATTTCTGCAAAACTCCATTCGATTTGCTTGGAAATGAGGTTCAACAGGTGTCCTCTGATCAGCTGTGCACATCCCTAGTCAGCCCGCCCTGAGGTCCTTGGCTAACCCACAGGGAGGCTGGATATTAGAGATCAGGGGAAAATACCAATATTCATTTTATTCAGTTGCAGGGAGATGTGCTGCAGTAGTTGGTCTAAAAATCGGAAAACAGCTGATCTGGCCTGCTTCACTTCTCCAGTCATAAGATCCAAGTGGAGGTTCATCTAGTTTTTTTCTAAAATGTTACAAATACTATTAATTTAAAAAAAATAAAGTTTCTGAAATGACCCTTCTTAACTCAGTTACAAAAAGTCAAAAATTCTTTCTATTCATATTTTACTGATATTTTATGTGCACTGAATGATTGTTAAGGATTTTCTAAGTGTGTGATACGTTGTAACAGACCTGATTCAATAGCATCAATTTCTGGACTGGCAAGATGATTTAGTGGGTAGAAGTGCTTTCTGTCAAACCTGAGGAACTGAGTTCAGTCCCCCAAACCTACATGGTTGAAGGAAAAAAAAAAACTGCACAAGGTTTTTTCACCCACCATGTGCATACCCTGCAGTGCACACTGAACACACACACACACACACACACACACACACACACACACACACACACACACACGGGATAAACATTTTTATCCATGTTTAGGTATGAGAGCCTGTGTGAGTTTTTGTGTATGATGTACCTCCAAGAGCACCAAGGGCTTTCAGCCACTAAACCATTTCTCCAGCCGCAAAGGCCAACGCTTCCTGTGTGGCTTGCTTGATGCACCCACCCCACTTCGCAGCCTTCAGGCTCCTTTGTTTGGGACCCCTGTTTTGCCAGGCATCAGCCACATGATACCTTTGCTTTGCTGAAAACCCTGTGCTTCTTCCCACCTGGTTCTTCCTCTCTGCCCTCTGTCTCACTTTCCCCTCATTCTCAGTTCTCGCTATTGTTCTCCTCTCAGGAGTATGTCCTGTGGTGGGGTCAGCTCCTTGCGTTTCTCACTTTCCTGGTATCCCATTTACTTTGGAATCCTACCCATACAGCTGGACAGCTATATGATATGGCTCCTGCTGCTTTACCAATTCCCTTAGGGAAAGGACCATGCTTAATTGATTCCTAACAACACCCCAGCACCTAGCTGAGTGTCTGCCTCTAGCAAGAATTCAATAAATAGATAGTGCCCAAAGAAGGAATAAAATAATAAGTGCAACTAGCAATGTTGCTAGCTTGCTGGCCCCTGAGGTAATGTATCTTAATAGTATGTCTGCAGGATGCTAAGGGTCACCTTAGGGATCAACAGTAAAGAAGCATTGTGCCTATTTAATGCTCTGATTTACTACCAAGGAGAATTTTAAGTCTGGGAGGAACCGATGTGGAGAACTGCTGCCTTCTCTGAGTAGAAATCGCTTGCCGCACTGATGCTTGATATTTGAGTTACTCTCAGGCAGCTGCAAAGGTGACGTCTGAACTCTACCATCCGTCCTTCCTGCTTCTCCGTCTTACCAGTAGGCTTAGGTTTACAGCCTCAGTCGCACTGGCTGTCAAAGAGGATGCTGGTTCTCTCTGACGTGGGCAACATCCAAGCCTGGGGGAATGAGGAGTGAGACAAGGTCGTCTCAGTTCTCCATTCCCATGGTCTTGACTTCACACACTGTGTGGACATGCCTGAAGTGATGAGGTGCTTTTTCTGACGAAGATTCAAGGGTTTGAAGTAAAAGACATACCTTAGTCTATAGAACTGGCCATGAGTTAAGCACAGAGGCTGCTTATGTAAATGTCCGGCATGATAGCTCATTACAGTAATCCCTCTGTTTCCACAGTGCTGAATTCAGTGACAATGCATGAAAAAGCTTCCAGGAGCTGAGGCTGATCCATTTGCTGGCAGCATAACTCTGGACAAAGCTAGGCCTGGTGCCACACACCTGTAATTATAGCGTGTAGGAGATGGGCGCAGGAAGATCCGGTGTTTAAGAGGAACTTTAGGTCCATACTGAGATTGAGCAGTGTTGACAGTGAATGACATGAGGCCATATATCAAAAACAAAAACAAACAAAACCTCCTCAAACTTAACTTTACATTTCCTAAGAATACAGAGGCAGGATTGAAGCCACAGAGACTGGATTGTCAGTTACATTGAAGGGAAGACAGGCGTTAATAACAGACTTGAATCTTCAGAAGTGAGGGTTGGGTTTGGGGGGGAAGAACACTGAAAAAGAGAAGAGTATCCTGGGCTATGCATTCCGTGGGAAAAGGTGAGGCAAGGTGTAAGTGTTTAATGTGTAATGTGGAACTGTGTAAGTGTGGTCCAATATCCAATGCTAGGAATAGGGAATTGCCACAGAAGGCCTGGAGGTTGGAAAAAGCTTGAGACTCACAGTCAGATTAGACCTACACGCAGTCCTATGATAGAAGCTCTCCCAGGCACACATCTGCACATAACAGGCACATACTGAGATTGGCACACAAGCCATGGGTGAGTGTACACTGCCCTTAACAGGTTGGCCAACAGGGCAGAAAGAGAAATCCCTCACCTCTGATCTCAAGGCCATATTAATACAAAATGGCACAAGTGTGTTTTTGCCAGGAATAAAGTATAGAACAGATTATATGACTGTTTATACTTTTGGATTGGCCCTTATATTCTGTGTCAGCCCTAATTACTCACAGTCCTCCGAAATGTTGTAACATATCAGAATTCATAGGAGAATCATGTTTTTTAGATATTAACTGATCCTCAAGGTCTTCTCATCTCTATGAATATAGATAGGGAAGGGTAGGGAAAGTAGAAGTGAAAAGACCATACAGGATGATATCTCAGTGGTCACATGGATTAGCACTGTGCCTGGAACTGCAGTGGAGGGGTAAGGAAATGGTGAGTTTGCATAGGGTTTCTGAGATTGAGTTAAAGCATTAGTGTTCAATATGAGGATGTAAGTCAGAAAAGGTTTGGGAGGGCTCTGTGTTTGGACATTCTGTGGTAATAAATCGGGTTGAAGTTTCAAAAAGCATGGGTTACCCTCTCAGAGTGTTTCTCAGCTGGCTCTGGCCACAGCTGTTTGATAGACATGGCCCTGAAAACCTCACGTGTATCTTGGGTTTAAAGAAATACAACAGGACTCTCCAAATACTAGGGTCTTGATTCATCTGAGCCAAAGAGAAAACCAAGAAAAGAATCAGAAACTACATGGACAGATTGGATCTGCATGGTTTTCAGAGTATAAGTTCATCATCAATGTGCCCCTTTGTTCAGAGCTCACATGCCTGATCGGCCAATACACTAAACCAGACCTGAGTTATCTCACACAATTGACCACAGAAAATTCACAAATACATGATCAGTTTGTGAGGAACTGGATTTTTTTTGGCTCAATCATGTCATACACTTAAATAATATTTGTATTTACAGACATATTTAAACCAGTGTCACTCTTTCTCCCAAGATTCCTTAACTCCTAAACACTATCTTATTTTTTATTTCCCAAAAGGATGCTATCAAAGAATTTTATAAAAACTGAAATATCCATCTTAGACTTTAAAAATTATTTATTTATTTATTTAGCTAGTGTGTTTTGTTTGTGTGTGTGTGTGTGTGTGTGTGTGTGTGTGTGCGCGCACACGTGCGTGCGTGCCCATATGCTACAACATGTGGAGGTTAGAAGACAGCTGACATGAGTTCTTCCTTTCTTCAACTCTGTGGTTCTGGGGGATTAAACTCCAGTTGTCAGTCTTATTCGCTAGTCTCTTTATCAACTGAGCAATCTTGTCACCCTTTAGGATTTTAATATATCAATATAAGAACAGAATTTGTTCCTTTATCTAATACAATTTAAAACTTTTTCATGTTTTTATTTATCTTATGTATATGTGTGCTCTATCTGCATATTGATGCATGTGTATTGGGAGAGGGCATCAGATTCCATTACAGATTGTTGTGAGCCATCATATAGTAGCTGGGAATTGAACTCAGGACCTCTGGAACAACACCCAAGGCAGATCTCTTTTCACCACCTGCATGCACATGTATATGTATGTGCAGATATACAATATGAACTTGCACATATACAAACACACTAACAACAATGATGCAAACATAGCTAGTTCAGTGTCATGCAGCTAGCACAAAACAAGAGTGATCCAAGCCACAGATTCCAGAGAATCTTTCAGCTAAAATTTTATATTATTCCTGGGTCTGATCTAATGATTCCTTATACAATGTATAGTCGAATCCACCATGCCACTTTTTATAAAGTGCCTGACCACAAAAATCATTATTCAAAAATGTAATGTAAGCTTCTTCTATTGGTGCTGTTGGACGGCATCTGTCTCAATTATATCACAGCGAGGAGCTATACATTTATTTCTTGAAGTACTACACACTCTTGCAGGATAATTATTGTCAACTCTAGTGCAGTAAATCACCAAGCCTGCTTAGATGTGCGGTGTGGGGTCACAAGTTAAACTCATGTACTAATACCACAAATTTTCAATTGCATAGCCTTCTTGACTAAAATCTGCTGCGATTTCTCAATGATTTTTAAACAATGGAATCCAAGAATGGTTTGCATGTCAGGATTCTATTGCAACTGTTGAGTGACCATGTTCATACATTTGTCAAGATTCAATTTAACTTTTCATAACATGGCCAAAATATAAACTAGAGGGCCTCGATTATTTAAGTCAGTTTAAAAATAACATTCTGAAGAGGAATCAACTATGAGTTTCCATGGTAATTTGGTTTTCTAGCATTTACACACACACCAATCCCACCTAAACTAACCCCGGAAGCTTTATCCCAGTAGGTAAGTATGCTTGTGAAGATTCATCCGGTAAACATGAAGTAATTAAGTTGTCCACACCTAAGGAGGAGAAGTTAGTCAAACCACCCTTTGGCTCGTGTCCTCTGATATAGTTAAGCAAAATTCACTTATCATCTCTTTATGAGACTTATTATTATATATCATAGATTTTCAGATAAGATGCTCAAGGAAGCTGAAGTTAGACCCAAAGTTGCCAGAGGGTGGATGAGCACCAGAGCCAGGTTTAGGGAACCCGAGGCAGCCCCTGCTGCCCATCCATACATGCTCTTAATTTGTCTGCATATCACGCTTTTATTTATTGATACACATTTTCTCTTGAACCATGTACAGTCTCCACAATAGCCAGCATGACGGCCATATGATTTTGGTCTAGCTTCTCCAAAGTGAACAAAAAGAGGTGAGAGATGTACAAGAAAGATTCCCGGGAGCCTGGTGTCTGCGCTTTCATAGTGATGTGGCCAGATCAGACATTAAAAGGTTATGTTCATTTTCTTTGCTGCAGACAAGTAGGAAAGGTTTTTTCCTTTGACCTTTTCTTGTACAAATAAATAATTTTGCCATTGCATCATCTAGAAGCTAGGTGTGTGTGTGTGTGTGTGTGTGTGTGTGTGTGTGTGTGTGTGTGTGTGTGTGTAACTTTGTATTCTTCTGTTTTCTGCAATTGTTAACATGCACCAAGACTCTATTCTGCTGACTTTGAAATCTACCTTGGAGCATAAGTTTATCAGATTAAGGTCATGCCCCTTCAAAACGAAATTGAAAAATTTTTTTGTCCAATTAAAACTGATGGAGTTTGTTTAAGAGCAGGAAAATTTTAATTGCCTAGGTAAAATCACTCTTGAATGTTCATGTACTCAATTTTTGCTACCGACAAGTGCTTTTATAGTAGAAAGCCCTGTAGCCAGCCTGCAGCCATAGTTTGGAAGGCTGGTGCATTGAGACCGTGCTTTTTGAACTAAAAACAACTTTTTAGATTACCCTGACTGCATTAAATTTAGGAAAAGGAAGAAATGAACTTCATAGAGGCTCAGTGGCCAGATTGTAGCTCAGTGGACAAGCTCTTTCAACCTTTAACTTAAAACATAACACTGGCTCCTTTGATTTTGGACCCTGGGATTTCTTGTGACCCCGTAATGAATTGTGAATGAACCCATCGCATTAACCTTTCACCTTCAGGTTTTTACATAAGACATAGAGTTTTGATTCACTTATCTTAGTCACTATGTGATTCAAGGTTTCAGATTCTAGAACAAAGGAAGAAAGAAATACAGGCTGGGGATATAGTTCAGCAATTAAGAGCACTGGTTGCTCCTCCAGAGGACCCAGGTTCAATCCCCAGCACCCATGGGGCAGCTCACACCTGTCTGTATTTCCAGTTCTAGTGCGCTTACACATATTTACATGCAGACAAAACACGAGTGAATATGAAATAAAAATAAATTACAAAAAAGGACAAAACAAATAATTCCCTTGGTCTAAGGTATTCGGAGATGACAAGAACGGTTTACTTTAGTGGTATGTTACTGGCTCTAAGTCTTAAGAGAAAGTGAAGTTCAGGATTTCTGGGGGGAACTGAGGCTTCTCTGGACCACCAAAGGACAGAAATATGGATTTATCACCCTTTATATAAGCCATGACTTTGGTCCATGACTGACAGCTGTAAGTACTTTGAATCTCCTTTGGCCTTTAAAGGGCTCTCTAGCAAGCCCAACCATTGCAAGACACCTGCAGGTTTTACCCTTCCCCCTCCGCACTTGCCTTTTTCTTGCTAAACTATTAGATTACATTTCTAAAACTAGCCACCAAGTTCTGTTCCCTTATTTGGCCACTTTCTTACACCTGACGAAAACTCCAAGGTCCAACAAGCAAAACTCACTATTTGGATACACTGCCTAATATTTCCAATCAGAAATTTGCAACTCATCCTAGCACACACCTTGTCTTCTAAGGAACTAATGCAGAAACACCTATTGCCATCCTTGTCAGATCCAGAGGTAGCTTCAACCCCTCTTGTCTCTCGAATATAATCAATCTCCTTTGTGCCAAGAATTTGGTGTTTGTGTGTGTTCTGTGCTGACTTGAGGTCCCCTTCAGCTTGTAAATATGTGAGCCATTGAAAAAACAGAGGTCAATGCCAGGCACGAGGAACAATTCATATATTAAATGCCATTCAGTTATCTGAGATAATTAGTTTAGGTGAATTGTTATCATAGTGAGTGTGTGTGTGTGTGTGTGTGTGTGTGTGTGTGTGTGTGTGTGTGTGTCTCACTGTTGGTTGCATGTTCTTGCATGCTATAGCATACCTATAGAGGTTTGATGACAACATTATGGAATTGGTTTTCTCCTTTTACAACAAGGTGCCTGTGGATCAAACTAAGGCCATAAGGGTTGTCACCAAGACCTTAATTGGCTGAGCCATCTTGCTGCACCCATGCTTTCTTTATCTGCAGGATCAATAGTACCCATTTGTGAATGGACACAATTCCAATGAATGTTAGGTGTTAGGAAATGCTTTAGTGTGCTCTCTCCAATTTCTAACAAGATTTTTTGTCCCCAAAGCCAATTTAAGTTATGAGAATATGTGGAGGTCTATTAAGACCTAAAGAACAACTCTCCCTTATCATATGTAAAATACAACACAAATGTCCTCAGGGGAAAATGATGTTTAATTGACCTTTAATATAAAGTAAAAATAAAACTGCAATACAGCTGTAATTTCTAGAAGTTCAGTTGGTTCTCCTTCCAACCAGAATGCCGTCCTTGCCTGTTCTTGTTCAAACATTTTGGGGCTGCTGTCAGGTGTGAAAGTCACATACCCCAGGAGCCTGGGACTTGCATCAATATTTTCAGCAAATGTCATTGGCCATGAAAATACTGTTAATTGCTTACACAGGCTGACAAGTTGTTCTTTTCATGCTTAAACAATAGGAGTATCACAACTTAATTCCTTCCAAATGTATTCTTGCAGGATTAAAACAAGGAACTTGACTTTCCCAATCTGGAGATCGTCCTGTGGATGATTTCCTTAGAGTATTTAAGTAGTGTGTGTGTGTGTGTGTGTGTGTGTGTGTGTGTGTGTGTGTGTGTGTGTTGTTCTTGGTTTTGGTGGTAATGGTGGTGAGGATCTGAAACAGGTTCATTACCTTTCCTCACAATATAGCTTTTTGTAATTTTAAAAAAGACAGAAAGGAAACAGAATTCATTGACTATTATATTTATCCCTTTGAAACAATCAAGAGAATATAAATAGCAATATTAAATGTCAATTTGTAGAGTTTCTCATAGTTGGAACAACATAGGGAAGTGTGGCAGAAGTCAGCTAGATTCTGGGAAGCCAATGAGAGGAGTAAATTGCTCCCAGGGCAGTGACACATCAGGGGTTTAAGTTATGAATCAGAACACTGCACGGTAGAGCTCTTGGCAACCACATTTTCTGCCCTCTCAGCTTGAGTCAGCCCCTCCTTTCCTCATACTCCTCCAATATGATTTCTTCAATTCTCAGTTTTACTCATTGCCATGGCAGCAAGAATCTCACCCCAGCCACAGCTCCAGAAGCATTGGCAGTGCCTTCTTCAAGAGCATGGATTGCCCTTATTCCTTGTCTGCCCTTCCCTCTATTGGAGGATCTGGTTTTTCCTCTCTCATGAACTGCATTGGCATGAGGCTGCTTCGTCCTCTACAGTAGACACTAAGAGGTGGGAGGATGTGTGGGTATCTTTCTCATATGGGTGCAACATGAACAATATCCCTTTGTGGGGCAAACATCTGCTAGGTGTTGTGGTTACAGACTAGGTAGGTGGACATTGTACCAGTTTGGATGTAAATTGAACATTTGTTCTCTTTGTCTTCTCTCTCTCTCTCTCTCTCTCTCTCTCTCTCTCTCTCTCTCTCTCTCCCCCCACTTCCTTCCCTCGCTCCCTCCCTCCCTCTCTCCAAAGTACTATGTAACATATACTTGAAGGCATATACTTGAAAGGACTTGACTTTCTGAGACACTTTATTGTGGGCATCAAAACAACTTCTTTATTTGATGCTGTTTGTTGATAGGTCAAATCATGTCATATTTTTAGTGTACAAAACTACTTAGTCTGCAGGCAAGTCTACAATCCATTGTCACTAGCATCGTCTACATCTTCAGCCTCCATGTAGGCTGAAAAACTTCTACAGGAAATATGTAGTACCTTTTGCTGCAAAGCATCTTGAAGTGCATTTCTGTCCACATGTGGCAGATTTCCTTACCAAACACCTGAGGTTTTCACAGTTACAGGGCTGGCGTGATGGATCATTCAGTGGTGCGTAAACACACATATACATACACACTGAATTATAAATCAGCCTTTTCTTTTCCTCTCTTTTTTTGAAACAGGGTCTATCTACATAGCTCTGGCTGTGCTTTTAAGATTACAGGTGTGACCAATCATACGTACCCTTTGTTCCTTTCTTCTCCAATGTTGGGGTGTCACTTTGTCCTTATCAAAAAGAAAACAATTCACACTTAGTGTCAGTTACATACAGAAAGTTTGTAGTGAAGATTTCAGCAGTATACATGGCTGCCTCAGAGTTCTGAGGAGGACCAAAAGAGCATTAATGACATTGTGTGAGCTCTTTTTCTACCCAGAATATTCCACGTGTAAATCCTTAAAGAAAGGGTTAAAGCTAATAGTTCTTTGGCCTCTCTTGCAAAATGCTCCCATGAAATGGAAATTCTATTACCAGTTTCCCCAGAAGGTGTGAGAGACTTAAGTGTGGATCCATCCACACAGAGCTTCCTGTAATTGGCTACCCATCTCTTTCTCAGTGACTTTCAAAAGAGTGAGTACTTTGTTTTGATCAAGGGAATTGACAATTTTTCAGACACTGAGAGAGCCTGCAGCTCCTGTGGCATACTTTTAGTTGTGTGTCTGATTACTTTGCATGCTGGGACACCGTGGAGACTGATCAGAATTTCAAAGGCAACTATCACTTCTACTTTAAACGAGAATATTACATGGATAGAGATTACAAAGATCAAAGTATCTACTAAGGGAAACACAAAGGGAATTTCAACCTCTTCCCTATTGACATTCTACCTTGAACAGTTTTTTGTAATGGGCTGAGGTCCTATTCAGGGATAGTAGCATTGCTGTATTGCATTCAGTACATAACATGTCACCCTTTTACCCAATTATGATAAAGAAAACTCATCAATTCATTGCCAACCCTCCCCATCTGAAAATCATCTGTTGACAGTATATATAATAAATAAATATATTTATTATAAAATTCGAATTCTGGATACTTAGAGGCCCATACCTCTATTGTAATTTTATATTTAACTTTATCACATATTATTTAAGATGAATAAATAAACAAATAATGCAAGAAACAAACTTGTTTCTTATCAAAATTACATATTTAATTATTTATTCATTTATTATGTGTATTATGGTGTGCACGTGTGTGTGTGTTTGTGTGTGTGTGTGTGTGTGTGTGTGTGTGTGTGTGTGTGTGTATGTGTATATGTATAGGCTAGAGGACAAGCTCTCAGGAGTTGGTTTTCTATTTCAACTATAGGTTCATGGGATCAATCTCTAGTTATCAAGCCTGTACAGCAAGCGCCTTTACCCACTGAGTCATGTTGTCAGCCCAAGTTTTGTTTCTTAATTAGAATTGCCCTGAATTTAGTATTATTCAAGGCCCCACCATTTTTTATTCCATGGTCATTTGGTGATAACTTTCTGCCACAAAATCCTCTCCTGTGACCTTTAATGCTTCCACGGAAGTAAAAATTAAAATAAATGACTTTGCGTTCTGAAACTATGTCCAGGAAAGTTCACTGCCCCTCATTAGCATTGTCTCATTCATGCCTTTATGAATACAACTGGTTCTATTGCAAGAGGATGGAAGCTGGTGGGTAGATAATAACATGCTGGGAAATTCACCTATAAAGAGGAAATTAGGACAGAGCTCTGTCTCATTCACATTCCCCACAAAAATTCAAGAGTAGTCATTAAGTGAAGTCCTGAGATAGACAAAACTCCTGGTCAATAATTGGTTATTATTGGTCAGGATTCATTTTGACATGGAATTCTTTGGTGTGCCTTATGTTTAATTTATCTTCACAGCCTTAATTTTCATCTTATTTCTTATAAGAAATGTGTCTTTGGTTAACAACTTTTGTCTGAGCCTCAACTCTTACCATTTGCCAAGGTAGACATTTCCTCCATGTATGATTGCCTGCATACCTCCAGAACAATAGTGATGATGGTAATGTTTATTACTAAGGACAGTGCACTAGAGCAAGAGTCGGTGAATGGTTAAGATAAATGCATGGTGCAGATCAACTAAACAGCCTACCCTGAGATGAGGACGGTCCACAAAGGGAAGAGACCATGTGTCCTGGGGCCTTGGTTCTTAGTTGATTTGCTCCCACTTGAGAAGGTGGGCTAGTATTTGCAGATGAGTGTCTCAGATCAGGATAAATGAAACATGCTTTATCCAGGATATGAAGATGAAGAATATAGAAAGTACAAGACCTTGCTTGCTGTTCAAAATATGGACATGGGACATTAGCATTACTTTGGAGCTGATTATGAATCCAGAATTTCAGGCCCGACTCCTCACTTCAGTCCACATTTCATTGTGTTTCCATAGAATCATATACATAAAACACTGACAGAACAGATTTTTTTTTACCATGTATTCCATGGGATTATGTTGTCTGAGATTATAGGAACAAAATGTGCATCATGGGAAGTTTCTCTAATTCTCCCACTCTGGGAAGCCAAGCCTCTTACCGATATTCTAAGTGCACATGAACACTGAGAAATATTACTCTGGGCCAGAGCATGGGGACATCATCTTCAATTTGGTGTGCTGTAATTGAAATTAGGCATTTATTTACTTATTTATTTATTTATTTATTTATACACTCCAGATTTTATTCCCTTCTCAGTTCACCCTCTGACTGTTCCACATCCCATACCTCCCCACCACTGTCTCCATAACGATGTCCCCACCCACCACCAGCCCACACCACTAGACTTCAAAACTCCCTGGGGCCTCCAGTCTCTTGAGGGTTAGGTAGATCTTCTCTGACTGAACCCAGACCCAGTATTCCTTTGCTGTATATGTGTTGGGGGCCTCATCTCAGTTGCTGTATGCTGCCTGGTCGGTGATCCAGTGTCTGGGAGATCTTGGGCATCCCAGTTAATTGAGACTGCTGGTCCTCTTACAGGGTTGCACTCCTTCAGCTTTTTCCTAATTCAACCACAGGGGCCAGCAGTTTCTGTTCATTGGTTGTGTGCAAATAAATTAGGCTTTATATCAAAAGGAACTGATAATATGTAAGTAATATTTGAGGTAAATACTCAAACTTGCTTTTTGATTGTGCAAAAGTATCGATAAGCTTTCAATATCACAGGAGCCAGCCTGTTAATTAACAGCAGCCCTCAAGTTGCTCTGTGAACAGTAATTAAACATTTTTCATTAGTATTTAGTTTTTACCAAATACGGTTATTAGTCACAATTTTCTTCATAAGAGATTCTTAATGAGGAATTATATAGATAAGGTTGGTATTTGAGCTTGTCTGTGCTGGACTATCTTGATTGTTAATGGATATAGGAAGAGCTAGGTTACGGTAAGTGACATCATTCCTTAGGGTTGTGAGTAAATCTAGCTGGAAGCAACAGGAGAGTGAGCTGTATTTAATTCTCTCTTTCTTGGCTGTGGATATCAGTGACCAATTACTTCAAGCTCCTGCTAATGTGACTGTCCCAAAGTGACTATAACCTGGAATTGTGAGGTAAAATAAACCCTTTCTCCTCAAAGTTGCACTTGTGCATTTCATTGTAGCAACAGAAATAAAACAAGATACTATGTCTAATTAACTTTTGTAAATGTCATGTTTTTAGTTTGGCATTTATTCCAAATCTGTCCGATACTATGTGGATAATTTAGCATTAAAATTACTGTGTTGACTAACTAGAATACACTGGAATCCTATCTGAACAGGCTGTGTGATTTATACAACTACATTATGTTTCTCATCTATCTAGACCAGCAGTTCTCAGCCTCGGTCATGACTCTGATAGGGAGCACATATCACACATCCTACATATCAGATATTTATAATTGATAATAACAAAGTTATAGTTGTGAAGTAACAATGAAATAATTTTATGGTTGCAATCACTACAGCCTGAGGAACTACATTAGTGTCACAGTACTAGGAAGGTTGAGAACACTAATCTAGATGCTAGAAGTCCAATCCCAAGGTGTAGCAAGATTCATTTATCCAATGCACTGCAGACAGTACTTGCTCAATTATCCTCACAGGGTGTTTCTTCTTAGCCTACATATTCCCAAAGTCCCCTCTTGTGTAGAACTTTTTCTTTTACGGTTAGCAGTACATTTAGACTAGAATCTGCCACAGTGACCTCAACTTTTTGTCTTCTGCTTGTGACTTGCTGCATTTAACTAGAGGTGCCTGCATGAAGAGTTATTTACTTGAACAAAGGCAAGTTACCAGTGACTACATCAGTTCAAGAGCAGACTCTACCTCCCCCAACAACAAACAACTGCCTTTAGCTTCTCAAGGAGGAGTAAGGATTCATGAACCTCTTCTTCATTGATGTCCACTGCACTTTTCTTATACTTCCATGCCCACATGCATTATTTGCAAGCAGAATGACCACTTGGGACCTGGGAAGATGACTTGGAGTTAACAATGCATACTACTCTTGCTGAGGATGTGAGTTTTGTTTCTAGAAACCTTGTGTGGGCAATCACAACTACTTCTAATGCTTCTGCAGGTATATGCACTCACATGTACATACCCTCTACCCCACGTACATATATTAAACATAAAAATAAAAATAAAATAAGAATGACTTGCTGAAAGTCCTGTTTAGCAGATGAAAAACCCATGTGTTTCCAAGAGCAGCCAGATGAGATATAGTACCTGGCCCCCACTGACCACTGACCAGCCACTCTGCTTTCCCTGGGAAGTGTTATTTCTCAGCCTGTGACAGGTCTTCCAATTATGCCTCTTCATCATTACTGCTGAAGAGAATCATTTTTTCCTTTTTGATGGTAAAATATCCACTGGAAATTATATGAGTAAACACAATAAAGTAGAAATGGGCAGGGAGAACCATAATGATACTGAATATATCATGTAATTATGGGCTAGAAACTACCAAGTCTAAAATAATTTCTTGACTACTTAGGGCCCTTTGCCAGCTACAGTGCAGTCAGGGTATCCTGTTAAAGGCTGTGATTCACTCTGTCCACAAAGACAGGAAAAAAAACATCATCAATTTATTTTTCATTTTGGTTTCTCAATTTTAAAGTTAAGATACCGGCAGAAATGTTGTCTTCTGAATAAATGAAGCCTTGTATGGAGCTCCATGAGCTTGTCAGTAACAGACAGTGTTTCCAAGGCATCTTCGTACTTTACCTTTGCATATTATTCACAGGCGCTGTCATTCATACACACTCAGGTCTTGGAAGAGCTCAGTGAGGAGGTTAAAGGAATGGCTTCCTCAAGAAATACCTGACTGCCGATTGTTAACCAACATGATTCTGGAATCTGTACTTCAAACTTCAACCATGATCACTTGAGCATCTATCAGACACCACCATTTTGTACCATGTAGCACCATTTTGACCTTGAGCTATGTCACTGTACATGATGACCATGAACAGAAAGAACTCTTTGGCCTTGGAGATCTTAATTCTAATTCTCCTTGTAAATTGAGTTATGACATCATTCCAATTTTAGAAACGATTAAACAACAGACTAAATATTTAAGTAACTTTATACTAAGTGAGAATTGTTAAAGGATAGAGAAGTGACACCAAGTCACAGCTTTCATAAAGGTGGTCAGTGAAGCTGGAGTAACAGAACCCCAGGCAAAGTCTAGGAAGAAATGGTGATGTTTCACAATGTATCTGTCCATTGTATCTTTTCTTCTTGATTACTGGTTACTAGATTATTATATAAAAATCTATAATATTTAGAATACTAAATCACCATTACAAAGAATGAAGAACATTGGCCCAGACTTCAAGAAAAGGACTCCATGAACTTAGAGAAGGATTTGTCTTTCTCCTATAATTGAGTCTTATGAAGAAAGAAATTCTTTTTTTTTTTGGTTTTGTTTTGTTTTTTAATTTTTTTCTCCATCTTTATTAAATTGGGTATTTCTTATTTACATTTCAATTGTTATTACCTTTCCCGGTTTCCAGGCAAACACCCCCTTAAACCCTCCCCCTCCCTTTCTATATGGGTGTTCCACTCCCCATCCTCCTCCCATTACCTCCCTCCCCACAACAATCACGTTCACTGTTCACTGGGGGTTCAGTTTTGGCAGGACCAAGGGCTTCCCCTTCCACTGGTGCCCTTACTAGGCTATTCATTGCTACCTATGAGGTCAGAGTCCAGGTTCAGCCTTTGGGTAGTGGCTTAGTCCCTGGAAGCTCTGGTTGGTTGGCATTGTTGTTCATATGGGGTCTCAAGCCCCTTCAGCTCTTTCAGTCTTTTATCTAATTCCTTCAACGGGGGTCCTTTTCTCACTTCAGTGGTTTGCTGCTGGCATTTGCCTATGTATTTGCTGTATTCTGGCTGTGTCTCTCAGGAGAGATCTACATCCTGTTCCTGTCAGCCTGCACTTCTTTGCTTCATCCATCTTATCTAGTTTGGTGGCTGTATATATATGGGCCACATGTGGGGCAGGCTCTGAATGGGTGTTCCTTCTACCTCTGTTCTAAACTTTGTCTCCATATTCCCTGCCAAGGGTATTCTTGTTCCCCTTTTAAAGAAGGAGTGAAGCATTCGCATTTTGGTCATCCTTCTTGAGTTTCACGTGTTCTGTGCATCTAGGGTAATTCGAGCGTTTGGGCTAAAATCCACTGAGTGCATACCATGTGTATTTTTCTATAATTGGGTTACCTCACTCAGGATGATATTTTCCATTTCCATCCATTTGCCTGTGAATTTCATAAAGTCATTGTTTGTGATAGTTGAGTAATATTCCATTGTATAGATGTACCACATTTTCTGTATCCATTCCTCTGTTGAAGGGCATCTGGGCTCTTTCCAGCTTCTGGCTGTTATAAATAAGGGTGCTATGAACATAGTGGAGCATGTGTCTTTGTTATATGTTGGAGCATCTTTTGGGTATATGCCCAAGAGAGGTATAGCTGGGTCCTCAGGTAGTGCACTGTCCAATTTTCTGAGGAACCTCCAGACTGATTTCCAGAATGTTTGTACCAGTCTGCAATCCCACCAACAATGGAGGAGTGTTCCTCTTTCTCCACATCCTTGCCAACATCTGCTGTCACAGGAATTTTTGATTTTAGCCATTCTGACTAGTGTGAGGTGGAATCTCAGGGTTGTTTGATTGAAGCAAGAAATTCTAATGCCCCTTTTAATTTCATAAAAAGAAATCCTTAAAATTAAACAAGTTAAAGTTGTTTCTCCCTGCTGGTCCTGTGGCCACAATGAACTAATTGATCTGTTTTCCTCCATGCTCAAAGTTGAGTTCAAGATAGCTTCCACTACAATACAAAGTTAGTAGTTCTGTTTCTTTGAAGGTTGTTTCTTAAAGGCTTTTCTGTAGAGCATTCTGGACCAAGAATTCTAGTATTGAAGAAGTTTGGAGAATGAAAGATAGATTTTCACAGAGGAGTCAGATGTCCAGTTGAAAATTGAAAAGGAGGGATTGGGGAATTGTGACCTATGTGTTGAATAAGCCCCCTAGAGGTCCCTTCTGGTGGAATCAATTCTATCCTGTGATTGCCAGTCGTTCAACAATGGTCGAGTAGAGTAGGTTGGGTAATAATGTAATAAAAGATACCTCTAATCTCAGCAGTTTAAAATAACATAGAATTTCATTTTGCTAAATCATTCCATTGGGAGATCTAGAGGCTGTGGGGTATTACTCTTACCTCTCCTATGTACATCATGGGTTGATCACTATTTAAAAATGTCTCACTAGTTGTAGGTGACAGGAAAGCATAGATAGCCAAAGCTACATTAATATGTTATGCTTCCATGTTAACACAATACAGGTTCTCCCTGAAGCTCCACTAACTTAATGACTAAAACTCTTCCCCTTGAACATCTAAAACTATATTCCAGTGCTACCTGGTGGCTGGAAAGAGAACCAGAAGGTTTGAGCATTGGGTGGTAGCTGGAATACATGTATAATTTTGAAGTTGTGTCTCTGATGAGACTGGAAATTGGAGAAATTGCTTTATCCTGTTTGATAGTGTTCCCTTTCCTGCCTAGACTGGATATCTGATTTCTAGTGTAATGTTCCCCATTCTCCAGAAAGAAGAGCAGGACCAATTTGTGTACAGAGTTGAAGTTGCAGAGATAACATTTAAGGTCAACACAGCTGAAATGTACTTAGATTTCTTGACAGCACACGCCATATGCATTAATGATGATTCATTTTTTCACAGTTCTGTTGGGTTGTAAAAATAGTGTCTTGTCTTACAAAGATGATCTAAACAAATTGCTATTCTTTCAATGTAGACAATACTTTCTTTTTGATCTCTATAATTTCTTTTATCCAATTCAAGAGTCTAAGATTTATGAGTTCTAAGAAGGAACCAGGGTGTAGAGATGGCTCATAAATAATGTGTATTAGGCAGGCAATAGATTTTGTAAAGAAATGGAAATAGAACTCAGCAGGCCAGATGGGTGTTCAGGGTTACACAAGAAGTAAGTTGAGTCCAAGAATCAGGTGAGATGGGACAATCAAGCAGACTCCTAATATCTGATTTACAGAGAGAAAAATGTATTACTTTCAGTCAGTAGCATTGAGAGGGAAGGTATGCCCATGTAAGCTGTTTCACTGGGTCAGAGGCTAGAGACAGGAGCTTGCAGGTTGCAAGTGAAATACTAGCCACAGATCAACAGTCTGAAGTCATTAGATACAATTTCCTACCACATTTGAGCCACAATGGCCTCTGAGAAAAAATAGGCACCTATTTAAGAACTGCACATTAGGAAAAATCTCAAAATGCATATCTTCCTTTTTAAAAAAAGAATCTTCAAAGACAATAATAGTTGTTACTTAAGTTTGTCACACAAATCCAAGAAAACTTCTTTCTTTTAGCACCAAGGCCAATTTTTGTGGGATAGTAGAGCAACAAGGGACAACTTAAAACCAATGCTTATAACAGTTTTTTTTACAACCTAGAATCAACTGAGAAAGGAGGCTCAATGAAGGGATTGCCTAGATCTGATTATTCTGTGGTCATGTCTAAGGGGAATTTTTCTGATTGTCATTTGAGGTGCAAAGGTCCACCTGAATGTGGCTTAAATCCTGAACTATAAAGGAAATGACAATAGCCTGGTACTACCCAGTGAGCAAGCAGTTGGCATGGGTTGAATTCATTTATCATTTTTCTTAATTGTAGAGATATAGTGACCACTGTATCAAGTTTGCACCTGACTTCTGAAGCAACCCACACCTGGAATTATAGCCAAGTAATTATAAGCCCTCTTCTCCCTTCCCTCCCCTCCCCCTCCCCTCCCTCCTTCCCCTTCCCTTCTTTTCCTTCCCTTCCCCCTTCCCTTCTCTGCCATCCTCTTCCCTCCTCTCCTCTCCTCCCCCTTCCCTCCCCCCTCCTGTCCTCTCCCATTCCCTCCCTTCCCTCCCTCCCATCTCCCATTCCCTCCTTCTCCTTCCCTTCTTTTTCCTTCCCTCCCTTATGTTTCTCTGTTTGTTTTTTATTTTGTTTTATTTTATTTGTTTGTTTTCTTTTTGTTTGTTTGAGGTGTTTTTTTTTCATCAAAGTTTTCATCACAAAAAAGAAATAAAACTAGGAGACATAGAAAAACAATAATTCCATGTACTTCCAGACTCTTGACTACCTAACCTGAGTCTACCCCATTGGCATTCTGATGTTAGAAGAGTGGTTTTTGAAGGTTAGCATGGTTTGTGCGTTGGGAGATGGGGGTGGGGGTGCTTTCCAGTTCTGCGGCTAGAAAATTCTATTGAAAGGTAGAGTTTGAAATAAAAACTAATCTTCTTAGAAACAGGGCATGCAGGTCAACATTACCTTCTGTGTAACACTGTTTGACTTCCTGGATTCTACTATAAAATCTAAATTTTATTAGAAATCTAGTTCACCTCATTGTGCTTCAAGATTCTGCCCTGAAATATATGGCTAATGACAGTAAATGTTTCGCATAGCTTTGTGAGGAATAAATGGAGATATACTTAAAATTATTAGAATCTCTTTTGGCACATAGCAAGGGTTTTATAAACTTGATCATAATCATTTTTGTTATTACATATTTCTATGTTCTTATGGTGGTTGTTATTCTAGAACATGTAGCTTAAGATTACATTTTTCTTAATTATACCCCTAGCTAGAGAAGAAGCCAGAGTCAGCGGAAAACTAAATACCTTTTCTGATTAAGGACAGGGAGAGCCTTAGTCCTGCCAGCATGCTTGAGGAGGGAATCATTTTCTCTCTCCTGTGGTTGTGTGCCTGCATATCCCAGAGGACTGACTACAGAGATGTTAGTGACCTGCAGTTTATGCTTCTTGGTTATGAGACCGAAGAGATAACTCCCTTTCTTTTATTTCCCTATCATGCATGTAAATAAGCATGTCTTCCCATCATCCATCCTTGCACTTCTGTGTTTATCAGCCCGTCTCTCTATTCCTCAGCTTTTCTAGTGATTTCCTGCTAGGTCTCCACTTTGGGAAGAGGATGATGATGTGGTCAGTGAGCATCAATTTGCCCATCTCTCTTAGAGTCAAATTAGTCAGTGTGCACTTCTTGGAGGTAGACCAAATGGCTGGGGAAGTAGCTTTGCTGTAGTTGGTTTTATTGCCAGTCATCTAGAGCACAATATAGAGCCTCCTCAGGACAGCAGGACTGAAATTTAAGTGCTAAATCCTCCAGGCCAGCTGAAGTTAGCAAGTACTCTTATTTTTCACCCCCGTGAAACACTGTAAACCTTAACCCCAGTGGAACACCAGCTGCCTCTTGCTTTTACTTTTGCCTTTGAACACTTGCCTTACTTCTGTTTCTGAGACACTTTTGTACCTTTGAAGTCTGCTCAATTGGGAGATGGCATTTTAGACCAGGAATCAACTGTTTTCCTTGTCTTGGTTTTTCAAAGACATCCTGACACCTTCCTCTGGAGAAGAGAAGAATTAAGTTAATGTAGGTCTTTATACACATTACCCTGCCAAGCATAGCTATAAGTGGCTTGAGAGAAAGTCATTACTGTCTTATTTATACTACTGTCCAGGTATCACATAACAGAGAATAGAGTGACCATAACTGTGACTAAATCAAGAGATCTGCTTAACATGCATCCAAGGACATAAGCATGAACCTCAGGACTGTCATTTACCTCTTATCTTGAGGTACTGGATCTGGATCTGCCTGGCTGACAAGATAATATATAGACCTACAGTGCTAATATTGAAGTGGATCATAAACAGCCTTACTGTTTTAACAAAGTCCACTTAACTTCTTGCCTCTGTGTTGGGCTGCTAAGAACACAATCATTGTTCTTTACTGTTGACTCAGAAATATTGCCTGCCTTTTTAAGGTTGCAAAATAATGAAGGGGGACAAGCCTTCTTCACCCCAGTTTGGTTGGTCTGCTTTGGAATGGAGAACAAGGTGTAATTTTCAACTCATAACATGATTAATTCAACCTGACAAAGGAAGGAAATTAAATTTTCAGGTTGCCATTCATTACTTTTCTCTTATCAAGCAATCAACAATATTTATTGAGCTTAGACTGTGAGCCCAGCATCAAAACAGAAACACTAAGCTTAATATAGGATCTTTGCTTTTACTGTTTGCTTGTGGTGACAAAATGAGATCCAATAGAAGTAGCACTTGACTTACAATCAGGAGACCCGAGGACTTGGCACAGTGTGTTCGGTAGTTAAGTGCTGCTGCTCTGGAATTCAGCTTTTGAAGCGGTAAAAATTGAGAACTTTATTAATGTGCTGTTGAACCTCAGGAAAATGCCATACCTGTCGTGAATTTTATTGTCTATAAGTACAAAGTTAATAACAGTACCACATTTAACTGATGGTTGAGACCTTCACCACCATTATACTAAGGACACATTAACAACAAGAGATTTTGCTAGTTGACATTTCATGCTTGTATTTGAAAGTCCCTCAGAGAGAAGAGACATGAAATGTTACCTCTCATGTATTATGTGCTTCATGCATCCATGGTAATACCATATGTATGGCTTTTTTACCCTATGGCGTATGTGTTTGTGTGGCAGGTGTGGCAGGCAGTATGGAAGGTATGTATGGTGTATGCGTGCATGCGTATGTGCGTGCGTGTGTGTGCGTGTGTGTGTGTGTGTGTGTGTGTGTGTTCAGAATGAGTATACATATGCATGTAAGGGCCAGTAGTCAAGATCTCATTATTTCGTGCTTTCCATCTTACTATTGGAGACAGGATCCCTTCCTGAACCTCCAGATCATAAATTTGCATAGGTTTGCTGACCTGTATTCTCCAGAGGTCATTCTCCTTTCTCTCTGTCTCTTTGGTGCTATAATTGTAGAACAGGCAAGTGGATACCAAGAGTTCAAATTCAGCCTATCATGCTGTATGGGAATCAGCTTATTAATTAATACATCTACCCACTCATTTATGGGTGTTTTTATATACTCTCACAAGATTTTTTAAAGATAGTTTAAAAAACGCATGAAAAGTTAAAATATCTTTGAGTTTTGATAGGTGGTGAGGGACAAAACTGGGTTTCAAGCCCTGATCTGTTTAATTTTCATACTTTTAAAATGTTCTGTTCAGACTTTCTAAGCCTTAGTATTCCTCCCTGCAAGACCTGTGGATGAATCAGAGGGTTCTTAGTTCAGCTTTTAATTCTTTGACTTCGAGTCATCAAATCTAGTGGAACTGGATTTTAGATTGAGGGAGGTAAGACTGCATGAACAGATTTTCTTAACATAACATTTTTAGTCTTTGAGAGTCTCATATATGTATACCATGTATTTTGATTATATTCTCTCTTAACTCCTCCAAGATCTATCCTCCACTCATCACCCTGTCACTTTGTGTCCTTTAATTATTTTTTAATAACAGATTACATTTATTTAGTGTTTCTAATATATGTGTGGGGATTAGACCATTCACTTGAGTATGGTTTACCTCCCAGGGATAATGTTCTTAAAGAAAACTGACATCACCTACTCAGTACTCACTAACTACCAAGAAGTTAGCATTCATGAGTCCTTTCCCACTCTTTACCGGAATATTGTTTGGCTTGATCTAGCGTAGGTCTTTTGTGGGAAGACTTCAGGAGCGTGGCAGTCCTGTCATATTCAGATGACAACATTTTCCCCTAATCTTTGGGTTTCTGGATTTTACGATTTTTCCCTTTGTTCTGTGATGTATCCTTAGTGAGGAGAAGTTGTGATATACATGTCTCATTTTTGGTTGAGAACTTCCCTGGCACTCATTTTCTGTACTTTGATGAGCTATGTGTTTATGTGTTAACTAACTAGCCACTGTACTAAGGTGGACTAAGTTCTGATGAGCTCTGAGGCCTGATATAATTTGATTGTACTCCATATCTTTTCCTCTAGAAATGTAAAGAGTTCGATGTTTAACATGGAAATTGGTGCATTTGGAATTCATTATTCTCTGTAGTGGCAGAGAAAGGTCACATTTCAATCTTGTACATAAAAATATCCAGTTTTTTCTTTTTAGCACCATTTGTTATCAGTGGCGTGTTTTATACATTGTGTATTTTGACATCTATGGAAAAATCAGGTGACTGTAGATGCACAGACTTATGTCTGGGTTCTTGATTCTGCTCCATTGATTATTGTGTCTTATTTGTCTCATCAGTGTGTTATTTTTCCTATTATAGCTTTGTAGTATAATTTGAAATTAGAGACACTAACAAATCTAGTGGTGTTTCAGTTGGTCATGATTGTCTTGTCCTTCCAGTATTTTGTGTTTCCACATGAACTTTTAGATTAATTACTTTTTAATTTTTATATAAAAGACACGTAGAAATTTTGACAGAGCTTGCATTGAATCTGTCAATGGCTTCTCACAAGGTGGCCAATTTACAATATTGAACTTAATTTTTTATGTGCATGAGAAATCTCTTTATCTTCTGATGTCATCTTTGATTTATTTTTTCATTGCTTTAAATCTTTCATTGTGGATGTAGTTCAGATCCTTAGTTAGGTTTCCCTCAAGGTCTTGGGTATTTTGTTTGTCTTGCTTTGTTTGCTTGTTTTTCCTCTTTCTTTTCCTCTTTTGGCGGTTATTGTGAATAGAACCATTTTTCTGTTTAATTTCTTAACGTGCTGCTTTGCTGGAACCTTTTACCAGTTCTGGTGTTTCCTGGAGTATTTATTGTCTCCTATGTTATATAATCTAGAAATAAGAATATATTGACCCCCTTCTTAATTTTTATCCCATTTATTTCCCAATCTTGGCTAAGTTCTCTAGTTTGAACTTCAAGCACCATATTGAATAGGAGTTGAAAGTGGATTCTCTTGTCTTTTTCCTGATTTTAATGGGAGTACTTGAATTTTTCTCTATTTACTATGACAATGGCAATCATTTTGTTCCATATAATTTTTACTGTGTTGAGCCATGTGCTTCCCATCTCTAATCACTTCAGGGTTTTTATTATTATGGTCACCAAAAGTGTCCACTAATGAGAAAAAGTAGGGTCAGAGCTCTGTTCCTTCTAGGTTCCTTAACCCAAGTGTCTCAACATTAGCACTGTGGACATTCTACTATAGAGAATTCTGTGTTGTAGGGATAGTCTCATATTTTCATGATTCAATCCCCAGTATGGTTATGTTTGAGATGAAGCCTTCAATCTAGATGATTTTCTAGGTGAGCATAATTGACTTGTAAAGACTTCCATGACTGTGAGTGACGCTATTCTATGGGCTGCCATTTGGGCTGAATAAAAAGCAGAAAGCTAGCTAAGCATTAAGATTCATTTCTCCCTGTTTCTTGAATGGAGATGTAGTATGATTAGATGTTTCATGACCCTGCCACAATGTTTTCCTCGACAAGGCAGACAGTATATTTGAACTTGAGCAAAAATAAAACTGTCTTTCCTTAACTTGATCCTGTCGACAATTTTGTCATAGCAAGAAGAAGGAAATCAATACAGAGTTTTTGGGTTCCAAAGACTTAGGAGGTGTAAACCCGATTGGAGTCTTCACGACAGGATTAATTTTATAATAAGACACTGTAGAGAACACTCATTTTCTCTGTCATGTGAGAATTTGTCAAGAATATGACTGTGGAAGCCAGAAGAACCCAACCATACTAACATGTTGGTCTTGGACTGTCAGCCTCTAGAGCTGTGACAAAATAATTTTTTTGCTCCTAAAGCCACCCAGACAATCCTCTTTTCTTCTGGCATCTTGAACGTTTCTAGCCTTCACTGGGCAGATATGAATAGCATCTCATAGTTATGACAACAAAATTGCATGTGACGTTGCTCAGTTTCCCAGTAGAGTAAAAAAATTCTCCCGTTTGAGAATCCCAGCTCTAACTATCTTCTGATGTTTAGCTAAGGATAGTGGACCCTAACTTCATTATCTCCAAATTTAATACTGACTCATGTGTATATTTACCTATAAAGTACTTCTCAAGTTTTAGAGTATGTAAGGCATACCTGGGATAAGAAGGTAAAATAGAAATGCTTGGTTTTCTGTTCATGAAAAGCTTGGTAAAATGGCTCTGGCTTAAAAGGTGAGACTCTAACTATTGGTATAGTCATGGTTAACATTGACCTTATTCACACGATTGAAAACTGTGACTCTCAAGAAGTAGTAATTGTGGATGTAAGTATGTGGTTTTTCAGTTTCTTAGGGTTGTATAGGAAACTGTTGAATAATGCGTGCTCTGTGTCAGATGCACAAGTCACAAAGCATGGCGTCACCCCTTGCAGTGCATCTAGTACTTGGTGAGTCATTAAGCCTTTCTGTTTCTGGCCTTCCTCATCTGTCATGTGGAGAATGGTATCAGCACTTGCCTCAAAACTGGCATTATGTGTGATTGGCTGCATGATGAATCTTTTGTAATTATTTCTAAATAAAGAACTCAGTAAATGTTTAGGGATAGTGAGAAAGGTTAATGAAGACTAAAAGTGGGAGTGTTGCCATGAAAGCATTGTGAGGATGATTCTGACCTTTGCAGAAAGCTTAGTATGTTTAGGACAGGTTTCTTCTGATTCTTACGAGTCTCCTGGGGATTTGTGAAATAGATTTCCCAGGGCTCTCATCCAAATAGCAGTTTATTGTATCCTGTGTAAGGTATGGGAATCAGTCAGGTGTGAATAGTGCACCCGATTGAAAGAGCACACACAGAAACATATTTTGCTGGGGAAAATGGATTCCTGATGGAGAAACCTTATTCTTTTACACATACACTATTATGGTTGTCTATGGTTAATGTGACTTTAAGTCTGTTCTCCAATAATTATGGATTCATGATTGTAAAGCACTCTATGAAGGTTTTCATATATATGAAAGTCGTGTTCTTGCTATGCAACCTTGCTATGAAAACCTCCATACATATATATGAACATACATACTTATGAAACATCTCTTCATCTTCTAGGTTTCTTTGAGTTGCTTGGAGTTTTACAAATTGTGGTCTGAAAAGTTATGTGAAGCTTTTAAAAAAGGGATGCACTCATTAGAAAGGGTGTATGGACTAGACTCAAAATTGCAACAGGATGTTTCAATAAGTTGTGCTGTAAATTTAAGAAAATTAGTTATTTTTTTTAAAAAAAAATCTGAGATCACCACAGTTTCCTACAAAGCAAAACTCCAGTAGTATGTAATTCTTAAGAATGTCTTTGTAAATTTTGTTTCATCTTTTCTCCTATTCTTTTGTGAAGAGTAATTATGAAGAAAACCATCTTCCCCCTTTGTAAAAGGAGAAACAGGATTCACTTCTTAAGGCAAATGTCTTCTGATTGCACCAGCTTTGCCCCATTCCATCCCCATATATGTGATTAGAATTGGGACCATTATGATCAAGGTCATGCGAGAAATCAGTGTTGAAAATCGTTGTTACATGGTCTTTCCATTCTGTTGATGAGCTCATCCCTGTGTGGTATTGTATTTATCTTTAACTTAATGGAGTATATCAGGAATGAATGACTTATAGTTCAAATTATCTTGTGCAGCAACCAAGAGACCCTCTGATAGAGATTATTTCCCCCTATGTTACAATTTCTCACTGACCTAACTTCTTTCAATCTGGTACTTCCCATAAGTACCGTATTTGTACATTTGGTCCACAAAATAGACAAACAACAATATCGCATTTTTTTCCTTCTCCCTTTTTCCCTTCCCCACCTTCCCTCTTTCTTTTTCTTCTTGTTTTAAGTCAGGGTCTTATGTAGCCCAGACAACTTTGGATTTATTATGTAACTCAGGATGAACTGAACTTTCAAACCTGCCTGACTCTACCTCCTGAATGCTGGGGTTTCAGATGCATTCTATCTTGCCTGGTTTTATGTGGTAGTGGATTGTAAAGCCCAGGGCTTATTGTGTGGTAGCAATAGTGTAAGTGAGCTACATCTTTACAAGTGAGCTACTTGTTTTCTATTTCTAACAGCTATCATTGCCTCTTCCCAAGAGTTCTGGAATATCGTGAAAGCCTGGAAGCCAGTTTCCTCACTGGAGAAATTTTGCTGTATTCTCTGCTTCTAGGTTGTACACAGCACTCCCCAGGCTGTTACTGAATGTTGTATATGCCCTGTTGCTTGATGCCTCCTGATATTTGGGAAGGATGTTGGCTCTGACAATGGAAGATTTTACTAGCAGAATCATCCCCCCTTTTCATCACTTTTTTGGGAAATCCAACTGTTCTCCACGTAGACCCCCCTTCCTTTTTTTCCACTTCTAGGTAATGTCAACCTAATGATTCTCTGCTTCTCCTCTGCTTCCAAACAAATACAAATGAGTGATCTGGATATTTTTCAAATCAGCATAGAATCCCAGAGGTCGTCTTCTCCTAAATGAATATAGGGGTGAGCTTGACACTGGGGAGTTTTGGGAGAGGAAGTGCTGTGAGAGGACGCACAAAAGTCTGTTCGTCTTCCGAGAAGGGAGTGGCGGGGAAAATACATTATCTTTTCATCCTTAGATTTTTGAAAAAAGAATGGACAACTGTGAATGTGTCAGTAGTTTGTTCTGCTGCATATTCATGAAAAAGTGTCAGATAATTAAACAGGACTCTACAAAAGCCTCCTGCATAGCAAGAACATGACTATTTTTTTTTAAATCATTCAGTAAAGAGGTTTATTCAAATAGTTCAGCTAGATTCATAGCCCTGTAAACAAATTCATATCACTTGTGGGAACTTTGTAACTTTGACACTTGGGTCTTACCCTATATTAGAGTGACCGAAAGCAATTCTAAACAAAGTCAAATTTCAGGAAAAGGCCTGACTTAATTGATGAACAACTTTCCAGGAAGTCCCAGGTCCTTGTGTGATTCAGTCATGGACGTCTGTCTATCCTGTCAGCTCCTCTGTGAGGATCTCAGGCTGTAGAAAGGAGTTTTTCTTGAGAAAGCCACCATTTCTCTCATCAGCCTGGAATTAGCAGGTAAGAGAGAGGGAATATTTTAGGGTAATGTTAAACAAAAAGAATAAAGTCACTGTGTTCTCTATCAGTCTCAGTCATAACCGTAAAAACTTTAAATAGTCCAAGAAATTAAATTCCTTTTGTTTCTGAAGAGCACTCAGCAAAACTAGAAGCTGCTAGAATTTACTTAGTGTCTTGATTTCATGTCACCTGTGTTGTGTTTCTGTACCTAATGACTGATCATTAGTATCTGCCAGCAATCTTCAAAGACGTTGAGGCTGGAACCACTCTAATATACATGGTCTAGGGTAAGACCCAAGTGTCAAAGTTACAAAGTTCCCACAAGTGATGTGAAGTTGTTTATGGGGCTATGAATCTAGCTGAGCTATTTGAATAAACCTTTTTACTGAATGATTTAAAAAATAGTTATGTTCTTGCTATGCAGGAAGCGAGCATATCAATGCATTCTAGAAGTATATTATATAGTACTTAGTAGCTTCTCCAAACTGGAGTCATAATCACCATGCTTAAAGAGTGGATTAACCATTGCTTTATCCCATCACTCTCCTTTCTTTTCATCTTTCTTATTGTGTTCTGGGTGTAATGAGTTCTAGATGTGTGTGTGTGTGTGTGTGTGTGTGTGTGTGTGTGTGTGTGTGTGTGTGTGTGTGCGCCACAAGCACATGTGAGTGCCAAAGTTTTAACTCATTTATTATTCTTAATACATATTTTTTGTTCTTTTTGAGAGAGGGTATCACTATGTAGCCTTGGCTGTCCTCAAACTCATAGAGGTCCATCTGCCTCTGTTTTCTGACCAATGGTACACTCCACCAGATCCAGTTATATTACTTTGATTTTTGAGACAGTCTCTGAGACTAGAACTCAGTAAATTCATTAAGCTGGGTGCCAGTAGTCTTCTGCACATTTCTCAAGTGTTGGGGTTACAGATGAATGCCAGCACAACATGCTTTTTCATAGATGTGGGGTATCCGAACTCAGATACTCATGCTTGCATAGCAAGCACTTAACCCTGTGAGCCATTTGCCAAGCTTTTCTTCCTTTTAAAACTCCCACTTATTTCCCCCTTCTGCATTTCACTGCCAATTTCTTCCTGCTATTTATCATCTCCCTGTGATGCGGATGGTGGATTCCTGGAGCATTGTCCTTTTCTTCTCAGATATTGGTGATTTTTGTTTGCAAATGTGGTCTACGTTGTCCCATTGGCTTCCATACCTGTAGAAGCCTGCATAAGAAAGGAAAACTTAAAAGCCAAAGGGCATCAATTCTTCATCTGTTTTTTTTTCTTGTAGCAGAAATGACTGTTTCCTTCAAAAACATTATAAAATGTGGATTGACGATGGGAAGGAACAAACGTGAGAACCCTGCAGTCCTTCTGCACTCCTTCCTTAGAATTGTCTTTGCTTTCCTTCTGTCTCTGTTGTTTCCAAAGAACTTTCCAAACTTAAAGTGCTTTTTATGCATCCTCCTCTTGGCACATTTTAAAATAGAGCCTTTGACTGTACACTGTGAAACAGGAGCATTGGTGATTTTAAAGTAACTCTGTACCTTTGAATTCTAAACTCAGATTTAGAACTTTTGACATTAGAATGACTGGAATTTGTTTAATGATAAATGAGAATTCTGAGTCTTGGAGAGATTAAAGAGCACACTCTAATGTGGAACTAGTTAGTGACAGACCTAAATATAAAACTTAGCCTTACTCAATTCAAGGGCCCATGTGCCTCTGTGTGGTGCCTGTGCTATATGCCAAGTGCACGGCTGTCAGTTTTATATAGATGCTTCTGAGAGTATGCAAGATCGTGTCTACACAAGAGACACAAGCATTGCCTATCTTCTTGGCATAATCAAAGAGATCAAGTGCTGATGAATTTTCTGGGTAGTTTGGATGCAATTCCATTGTTCAGGGTATGTATCATGTTATATTATATCTTCTTATAGTGTCAAGCCATAGTTTTTCATAGTACATAGCTATTAATCATGTGAAGAATGCTGACTAACGTATCAAGAGATTTGACTTACAGAAAATGAGCTTTAAGGTATTTGCTGATAATTCACAGAAGCAAATTGTCTGATGAGTTTTGATGAAGTATATGTACGTATGTGTGTACATGTTTACACGCATTTCCCTATATATGAGCAAAGTTTATACACTTCTATATGCATGTGTTGTGGAGACAGAATCTCTCATTGAAGTTGGCGCTCACCCACTGGCTTCGTGGGCTGACCAGGAAGCCCCAGAGACCGTTCTGTATTCTCTACAGCCCTGCGGTGACAGGCATAAGGGACACCACTAGTCTAAGCTGATGAACTTAAGTCCTCAGGCTTGCGCAGCAAGCACTTCAGCAATTGAGCCACCCATGTGACCTGATTCTGTACGTGCTTAATGAAGTGACAGGGTTGCAGACTGCTATGTTATGTAAGATACAGTATACAAATTTTCTAGTTGCATCAACAGCCATTTTCTCTTCCTTTTATTTCACCTATTGGCATCTAGTGTGGTGGCCCACAGTTTGGGGCATGATGGCTTAATCTATTAAGGTTTCATATGTTGTATTGTGACTATGCAATAAAGAGTGTAAGGACTAAGCTGTACTGGTCTGATAGGACTAACCTGTTGTCACTAAGCCCAGAAAATAGCTTTTTCTTTCTTCTTGAAGTGTGTTGTGTTTTGTGTTGTGTGTTTTGTGTGTGTGTGTGTGTGTGTGTGTGTGTGTGTGTAGCATGTGCACATGGGAACATGTGTAAGTACACATGCACATATGGAGGAACAAATTGTAGAGGAGTTGGTTCTCTCTTTTCATCATGTGGTTTCCAGGGATCAAAGTCAGGTGGCTTAGCCTGGCCCAAACATACTTAACCTTCAGAGTCATCTTGCTGAGACCCAGGGAATGCTTTTGGTAATTATCCGTTGGGGAGTTATCACATCTCCTTCCAGCTCTGTTCTTTATCCTGGGTGGTATTCTTTCTCAGATTCCTCACTTTAAAAAAATAGAATACCATACCTGCTTTTTGCAAAACCATTGGAAGGTGATTTTTCAGGCGTGTGCTTGCACTTCCAAGTTTCCAGGGTAGGCAGTCTTAAAAGATTCTTATAGGTTCTCCATGTAATCAGAGGCTTCTAAGGGCACACATTGGTGGCAGATCTATATTAGCCCATGGTTTATGGTGATTAAAATTTGATATAGTGCAGAAAAATCAATAGAATTACAGGGCTGGGTGGTAATTTGCAGCAGGGGAACTTGAGAGGAGTATTTCTATTTCTGTTTTATAGTCTTTTTGTCTATTTGTCTTACTCAAGCCACCTGACCATTAAAGTGTCAATGTTTTAAAAAGGAAAGTATTTTTCCTTTCTCATTGGGAGAGAAATATATTCATCCCCTTTAAGTCTCTCTGGAAATTTTGGAGGATTATCTTTTGTGTGGTCTCTTTCCTTACTATGTTCTACTGTGTTACTGAAAGTGTGTGAGAGGCCAGGCTTGTGACACTGGTCCAATGGACACCTCATTGTCACAGGTGCTTTAATTTTCTCATTCTATGCACCTGAGTCTATGTCACTGGGTAGAATGTAAAGATTGCTCCATGAGGACTTCTGTTTCATATGTGGTCCAACTTGTAATCTGGAGACTAATGTAATGTTTTTAAATGATTTCTTTGCTCACTTGTCTGTTGAGGTAGGGATTTCGTGTAGCTCAACTGGCCTTGAACTTGACAAGTAACTGAGGACCACCTTGAGCTTTCGATCCTCCCGTTTTGTTTTTTTCTCCTCCCTAGTGCTGAGACTGCAAGCTTACACCAATACGGTAATTGTTATGTGTGGGTGTGGATCTAACCCAAGGCTTTGTGCATGCTAGACACTCTACCAGTGGAGCAGTAGGCTCACCCACCCCTGATAATACCTCACTTAAAATTTGCCATATGTTTACAGGCACAGGCAAATTTGAGTGCTTGTATTAGTGAATAAAGAAAAATTACCTCATGTCTGGAGATTAGCAGTCAAAATACATGCACTATATATTTCCCAATGCTGATGCTTAGGATTTTGTTTCTTCCAAGATAAATAATGACTATCCTCAGTAGGATCAGTTTCTCAGCCTGATATTTAATTTTAAATGCAAGAAAAAGAGATTTTCATGTGTATTTAGATCGCTGTATAGCTAGATTAAGCTTAAGATAAGCTTAAAGAGAATGGCTAAGTAAGTTTTGGAATTCTATCATAAACGAAACCTCAGAATGTGAGAATAGTTATATATCAATATGTGGCTAATTATATCTTACAAAGTACTCTGGCATTACACCAAGAACATAGCAACCACACCATAGGATATCACACATGCCATTATCACCTTACAGATGAGATAACTGAAAGTTCGTTGCCACACAGATAATCATATTATAATCAGGTCTCACGGATAGGCTCATTTAACTCTATTTCCTATTCATAATCACTGTTATATATTGGAGATAAGTCCATTCATTCTTTTATTCAGTCAGCCATAGTCACTACTTTGCCTATTTGGCAAGCACTGGACTAGGTGTTGTAAACCACAATGAGTAAAATGGACCTGATTCCCGATTTGATGGACTTAGAGACATATGGTTGTACTGTGGTCGGCCATGTGCCCAGCAACTTTAAACCTAGTGGTTCATAAAATGCCATCTGTCACCCCAATCAGTCAGGTCTCAAGGAGCTGACTCCCAGAATGGGTGAGGTACTCTGGGCAGCTCTCAGCATTATAACCCCTCCTGCAAAATCGATCCAGCCTGTGAGTTACCTGTGCTGTATTGTCGACTTGTTCTAGCATCCCAGCAAAAGCATGGTGTACATAGAGAAGTAGGCATCAAGTGCTCTTTGCAGGCTATGTTGGAGAAGAAACTTGTAGGCAAATGTCAAGTATTAAAATCAGGGAAAATGTGTGTTGTCATGGAAATAATTTGGATTCCTCTGTGGGTACAGACTTTAATTACCCTGGTAACTTGATGTCTTTGGGGCATGATAAAAATTTGTCTTTCAGAGATAGCAGATGTATTTTGAGGTATGGCAAACCCATTCAACTCTTTATAAAGGTGTGGTATAGAGTGAGGCAGAACTATCACAGTGAAGGGGGAATGAATGTGTTGGGTCCTAACATAGACTAAGCTGGACTCCAAATTGAGAGCCTGGGACCTGTGAGGAAGACAAAAAATGTGCAGACAGCCATGCTCAGTGAGCATCTGGAAGGGCCGTGTACCCTGATTTTCCACAGGCACCTTGTGATCGACAGTTACTATAGCAAATATGGAAGCACCCAGTGGCTTTGCCTTAGAGTGCAGCAGTTGAATATCCCATCGAACACATTGTCTAATGTGTCCTAACTGAGGAAGTTTGCAAAATAGTGTAGCCTGAGCACAAGTTATTAGCTGATTGGGTTTACAGGGCTAATAGTTACTTATAGTGACCAACTCTATTACAGAAACTCCTCAGACAAGCTACGGAGAATTTTCATAAATGTCAGACTGGCATATTAGTATACCTGTTACAATGACAGTAGTCAGTGCTGTCAGTGCATGGAATCTAATATGGTGTAGTCTCAGCTGGTTTCGGATGGGGCTTCATGTGAAGTGAGTTTCCACTGTGTGGACAAGGCTCACTTAAGACAGCACGTGTATGTATAAGTACATGTTCGTATGTGTGTAGGTACATGTGTATAGGTGCATATGGATGTGTAGCCATAGGAAAAGTTCAAGTACCATTACTAAGGCACTATCTTTCAGTTGTATTTTGCACATGAGGTCTTTCTCTGGCCTGCAAAGCATCAAAAATGCAAAGCTGACTGGTTTGGGATTGCTGGAGATCTGACCATCTCCCAGCCCTGGAATAAAAAGATTATACTACCAACCCTTGCTTTTCATAACTTATGTATATATGTATGCATGCATGTATATAGGTATGTATATAGGTATATATGAATGTGAGAGTCAGGGTACACATATCATATGCCATGGGTGTAGAGGTCAGATGACAGCTCTGAGAACTGGTTCTTTCCTTCTACCTTGTTGATTCAGTTTCCCTTGTGTTTTGCTACTGAGCTGTACATGTTATGTTTCTCCTGTATTTGCATTCTATTTCTCCATAGGAGTTCACGGATTACAGGCAAGGACCATGTAATATGGCTGTTTTTAAAGGTCGTTGGCGTGAGGATCAAACTCGGAATCAGGTTAAGACAGCTAGAGTTTTCACCCACTGAGCCATTTTGCTGGCCCGACATCTGGATTATGCTTTTAAAACATGGTTTCTGGGTTGCTAATTAAGATCCTCTTGCCTATAGGGCAAGCACTGTACCTTCTCACATATCAGCCTAGCACCTTAACATTCTGTAAGGTCCACAGTGACTGTTTAAAGAAAAGGAGACCTAACAGAAGAGCAACGCAGAAGAAAGAAATTATCCCAAAAGCCAGCCGGGGCAACACAGGAAAGACCACAGAATGCTTCCCTGTTTAGAAGGAAGGAATCATAATGTCTCACCATAGAGAAGTTATGCTAGGAGTGAGTGTGGGGATAGAGAGGCTCAGGTAGCACAAAGCTGTTTAGACCTGAATGGTTTGACTCTTTTACCTAAGTGGAAAGTTCTATTTGCCACCCCATGTTTTGCTGGATGGCAACTGTCAAGTATTCGTGTCATCAAGAAGTATCCATTCAATGAGTACAGCTGCCAGTTCTCACAGATCTTGTAGGAGCCCTTCTTAACTGGAAGAATAAAAATCATTTCAATCATTTAGGAATTAGCTGCACGATTGGCAAAGCTCTGGCTCGCATTAGCATGCTTTTCGGGAGACCAGAAAGGGCGAAGAGGGAGAAAGCAAACCGCATCAGAGCCCCATTACAGTTAGCAAGGGAGGCTGGCGGAAGAACAAAGGGAAACTACATAGCTCGTTGTTATCGGTCCTACTTGTTCTTTCTCTTTAGGATTGTTATTGACTCGATTGAGTGTCTTTATCCAGGTCTGAGGGGATCTGGTGTGAGTGAGGCGGATAAAGGGATCGAAAGAGAAAGATTTCCACTCAGGGTGAGAAGAAATTATCTTTAAAGGGAGAAGAAGCAGGACTGGAAGGTCCAAGGGCAAATGAAGTACCTCCTTGAAGGTAAACTGGGCCCAGACTGCCAGGCTGGACCTGTGTGTCCCAAAGTACACCACAGAATGGGAAAATTATACCCTTTAACATTTTTGATTTTTAATATAAAAAATGACAGCATATTCTGGACACTTGGTAATAATCATAAAATACAGTTATTTACTAACACCTTTTTTGTATCACCACACATAGCCTAATCTTAAGGATATTTATTTATTTATTCAGTCGTACATCTGTTTTTTTGTTTTGTTTTGTTTTGTTTTTGAGATAGGGTCTTGCGTAGTTCCAGCTAGCCTCAAAATTGCTATCTATTAAAAGATGACTCAGAACTCTTGATCTTCCTCTTGAACCTCTGGAGTGCTGGGTTATAGGTATAAGCTATTATGCCTGCTTTTATCCAGTACCAGAGAGAACCAATCCAGGGCCTTGTACATGCTGGGCCAGGACTCTAAAAACTGAGCTAAACCTCCCAGCCATTTTTATTTCATTTAATTTCATTGCTCTTTGCAGTTAAGCAATGGGACTCTTCAGCCAGGGCGGGCAGAAGAGTGATGGGCAGAGTTCACAGAGGCCGAGTCTGGGCAGGCACTGTGAGTACTGGGGCCTGCTTGTGAGTTCTGCAGGGCACTGTGCAGAACACTTAGTCTCAGGTCTCCATCTGTAGCTTGTCACATGGTATGTTGAGCTGACATATGGCCCAGGGCCAGTCCTGGGCATTTGATCATTGTCAGCTCCCCTGCAGGGTCGGCCCAAATCCAGATTGGAGGACAGAATGGCACACAGTGCTTTCCTTTCTGATGATGGCCTAACCCTGGAAAGGCTCAGGGCCAAAGGTCAAAATGAAAACAAGGATGCTGTGAAATCAAATCAGAGGGTCAGAGCTCAGGGCCCTCTTTTCACAGATGAGGAGCTGGAGGCTAAGGAAAAGGGGAGGGGATGATGGATGGAGTCCATTCCCCACAGGAACAGCAGGAGTTGGGCTGGAAATTGAGTTCTCTTCTTCCCAATTAGTGATGGCTTGCTTCAGCTAACTAGCTGTCATCCAGCAATACTGGTAAATCAACAGCGGACTTGTTAGGAGGGGTGGAGGCCTGGTAAATGAGCAGTGGGTTTATTAGGTAAGGTGGTGAGAGGACAGGGAAGCAATATTTTTATACTTATAGATGAGACAGACTATGGTGGCATACTCATAAGTCTATGTCACAAAGGAGAGCGCTTCATATGGGAGGGAGGCCACTGGGAAGAGGTGATAAGAGACATTAGGAGAGCTGCCTACTTAGTTAGTGTGATATTGCATGGGCTAGGGTAATGAACCTGCCCACACGATGGCTAGGAAGAAGTTAGTGCATCAAATACATCAGAGGAAAACAAATTTAGCACAAATTTTTTTGTGTCTGAGCAGAGAAGGATCTAAGACTGATATTAGAGTCTCCAGGGTAGGATGTCTGTGAAATTACAAGTCAGTGGATATGTGGGGTTCATGTGCCAGACCATCTGACTTATGGTTCTTTCCATCCTCCTTCCATGTCTTCCTGGAGAGAACAGTATTCTCAGTTTCCTTTCTTTCACACAGTGAGGGAAGCAATGACGGGGAATTTACACTAAAGTGGTGGTGATCGGCATGTGTTGCTGGGGTGTCTTCAAACTGTAATATGAGATTGAAGAGGAAAGCCATCATTTGTCATTGAGCAACGAACCGCAATGCCACATACAGGAAACAAATCTTTGACTAGATTCATAATATGCTGAAAATTTTGCTTCAAGTACACTTATACTTTTAAAAAATATTTATGTATATGGGTACTTTGTCTGCATGTACATCTGCACACCAGAAGATGGCGTTAGAGAGAGGAGAGCTGCCATGTGGGTGGTGGGAATTGAAATCAGGGCTTTGGAAAGAGCAGTGAGTGCTCTTAATCATCGAGCCATCTGTCCAACGCCAATCATGCCTTTTATTACCAAGTACCATGTGACATTGTGGGACTCAGAATGATTATGCAGGTGCACATGCAGGTCACTTGTGATGGATGCGCCTGAAGTTGGAGTTGCGAGTGGTTGTGAGCTGCCAGACAGCAGTGTTGAGAACTGAACTTGTGTCCTCTATAAGAATAGTGCATACTCCTACCTGTTGATCCATTTCTCCTGCCCCATGCTTCCTGTCCTCTATGCACAATTCATAATGTGTCCTTCTTCTGGGGTCCCCTTCCATCTTGAGGTAGAAAACAGTCCCTGGCCCATCAAATTCTTACTCGCCCTTTGCTGTGCTGTACACATCAAGTGAGTAGTGACTCTCCTTCCTTGTGACTCCTGCTATCTACAGTCCCATGTGAACACTGGCCACTTGAGTCTCTAGTGTTTAGCATGAAGGCCAGAGCCAGACATTCAAGCCATCATCTAGATGGAACCGCTACATCTACACTTATATGTCCTTCTGTGTAACTGAATATGTCATTCAGTTTCTTTGGAAACCTGGCCTTGCTGCATGGCACTGTCTCCTCTAAATTTTATTTTATTTGTCGTACAGAGTTCAACATTACTCTTAGTTGTTGTTTACTTTGATTTTTTTGTTTATTTGCTTGTTTAAAATTCAGATGACTCCCAAATTCTTGTTGCCTAAAGATGAGTAATAGTCCAATCTACAATATGCGAAGGAAAAACATAGGTTTCTTTACACAGGCTACTTCCTTCTACAGTTAGAGTAGGCTGAAGAGGAGAAAGAAGAAACAGCGATCTCTCCATCTCTTCTGTGCGGGTACCCCAGGACTTACTGACAACAGCTACTGAATGCTTGGAATCCATAGATGTACCTAATTGCCCAACACTCTGAACATACATTGTCATAGTAGAGGACAAGCTTCCAGGGCTGCGGACATAGATCAGCTGTTAGACTGCATGCCTAGCATGCACACAGCCATTATCTTGATTCCTAGCATTTCATCAACTGGATGCGGTATTATATGCATGTAATTCCAGAACATGAGAGGAAGATCTGACATCCAAGGCTATCTTTGGTTTCAGAGTGAGTTTAAGATCATCTTAAACTACTTGGATCCCATTATTTTAGCGAGGGAGCAAAGCTACTAAGACAAGTGAGCAACGTATTAAACAATGGAGTCTCATTCTATAACCTAGAGCTGCAGCTAGGAAATGGCTCAGGTGTCTGGCTCTTGCCTGATGGTAAAGACCACAAACTTAACTGTTCATGTCTGCATCAGACTCTATATTAGGAAGGCTACTAAATATTGGGATCTAACTTTAAATCTTTGAAAAAAGAAATGTTTCAGTATTTTGCTTAAGATGGTCCAATTAGGATAGTTGATAAAGTACCTCCAGCAGGACAAAGGAATTACCTAAAGAACATACTTGTTTCAGTCACTCATACTGGGATGTGTTTTGTGGCTGATAATGGCCAGTATCTATTAATCAGGTGTGAATGACTAAAACCAAATTCATTTATAATTAGTGGAATGAGAAATTTAGAATGAAGTAGGTTGTGCTACTATGTTTCAGCTATTGTAAATATATTTTCAAAATGCTTGAAACAAATTAGACGTGAATTGAAAAAAAAAAAGAAACAAGATTCATTAAAACAGCTAGGCTGTTGATGTGCCTATCAACCATATTATACATGTATGTTTGGTTTGATGGAAATGCTGAAACAGGAAACCCAGTTTTCGGCTTCATTTTTCAGTCTACCTTTTTTTTTTTTTTTTTTTTTTTCTTTTCTCGAGCTGGGGACCGAACCAGGGCCTTGCACTTGCTAGGCAAGTGCTCTACCACTGATCTAAATTCCTAACCCTTCAGTCTACCTTCTTAACCTGGAGAATTCCCTTCCTCCACATTACTGAGAGAACACTCCTTCTTGTAGCAGCCTGCTCTGAGAGGTTTACATTAGAATCGTCCACAAGCTCGTGGACATTACACATACCTACTCCAGTTGGTGTTTGGTGCAGACATTGACCCACCTTGGTAGATTTTTGTTATTCTGATATTTCTGAACCTTGAGACCACAAGAGGTTTTTAAGGTCATAAAGGCCAGGGACCACTTTCTCATTTGATTCAGTTAAAATACATAGATAATATATTCAAATCTTTATTAACCGCAACAAACTTCTTTCTCCTGGGTTGGTTCCATTCCCTATTAGCAGCTTTCCTCATCAGACAGAAAGAAGTTTGTTGCAGTCAACATAGAGGAAAAAAAGAGTTGGAGAACTGAAGACCACTTTGACCTCAGACCTGGAGATGAAGAATTTGGAGTTTGCCCAGTTGGTTTCCTGTCTCGCTTTGTGGATTATTGTTAAGTGATTGGATGAATCTTAGATGAGACTTTGATCTTTGGACTTTTAACATTGTTGAGACTGCTAGAGACTATGGGGACTTTTGAAGTTGTACTAAATGTATTTTGCATTATACTATGTTTAAGTATGGCTCCCATAGACTCTTATATTGGAACAAGTCTATGGAGACCAGGGAGTAGACTGTGATGGTTTGTACATGCTCTGCCCAGGGAGTGGCACTATTAGAAGTTATGGCCCTGTTGGAGGTGTGTCACTTTGGGCATGGGCTTTAAGACACCCTTTATACCTGCCTGGAAGTCAGTATTCTGCCAGCAGCCTTCAGATAAAGGTATAAAACCCTCAGCTCCTTCTGCACCATGCCTGCCTGGATGCTGTCATGCTCCTGCCTTTGTGATACTGGATTGAGCCTTTGAACTTGTAAGCCAGCCCCAATTAAATGTTTTCTTACATGAAAAAAAAAGAGATATTCAAATCTGAGCTATTAGGAGTGTACTCATTTTCTTTAAAATCCAATAACAGAGGGACCATTTGTTTACCTTGTTTATATTAAGGAAATTCCAAGAGAAACTTGGGCCAAGCAGAAATGTCTTTCCTGGCAGTCTTCTTCAGAGCTCAAGAGTCTAAGTACTCGGTCTCAGGAAAACCCACAAGGACACCCACTTGGTCTTGTTTGTTTCTTTCTTGCTTTTTGTACTCCTGGCTCCACCTTTCTTAGCAATAGTCAATCTTGGGTACAATGTGCTGACTTCTCTTTGCTACCTATACCTATACCTATACCTATACCTATACCTATACCTATACCTATACCTATACCTATACCTATACCTATACCTATACCTATACCTATACCTATACCTATACCTATACCTATACTACCTTCACTTTGATTCCTATAAGAAATGTCACATAATTTTCTTATACTGGACCCAAGTCTCTGTAGCTTGACAAGGATAAGCATGGGGGAGCTTGTTGGGCAGGCATCAATTTCTCCAATGGTTTGGAAGGTTAGATGAACCACTGGGGTCGGCCAGGACTCTAAAATGATTTCTTTCCTCCCTCCCTCCCTCCCTCCATCCATCCCTCCCTCCCTCCCTCCACCCCTCTCTCCCTCCCTCCTTTCTTTCCTTCTTTCTTCCTTCCTTCCTTTCTTTCTTTCTTTCTTCCTTTCTTTCTTTCTTCCTTTCTTTTTCCTTCCTTCCTTCCTTCTTTCTCTTCATTTCAATGTGAAACTGCTGACATTTCAGGTATTTATGAAAATGTCAAGGTTCTGAAAAATAAGTTTTACTCTCTCCTTGTCGCTTAATTAAGCTAATTAAGACTCCATGCATAGGTCAGATGTGACCCTGCTAAGAAAGATAGCTTACTTTTTTTAATAATTTGTCCACAGAAGGAAAAAAATGCTTTTGTGCAACAGTGCTCTTAGGAAACTACTGTCAACCCTCATTCTCCCTCTGGTTGGAAAAGTAGAAAGCGACATATGTTGTCCCTAATCTTGAGTGACAGCCATTTAGCCAGCAGACATTTGCATGGTCTTTGGAGAATTACAGCACACATTCAACATGCCTGAATCCTTTTCATTTGTACGTGAACACTTGCAGTGCATTTTAGATCCTGACGTGCAATGTCTTAGAGAAAAAGAGCTGTGACACTCAGAGAAGAATGTCACAGGCAGAATGTTCCTTGGCTTTAAGCTGGAGAAGGAGAGATGCAGTTAGCCAATGGAGTCTTTCATATGCTGTGAAAAGCATCAGAATCTCAGACTGTCTCTCTACTTTTCCTTCCTTCCTCCCTCCTCCTTCCATTGTTGTAGCCCTATCCTTCTCTACTTTTTTTCTCTTTCCTTGGTTACCCTTATCATTTGCACTGAATCAGTTGCTACCAGTTGTGGTAATTTTAAGATTTTACACACACACACACACACACACACACACACACACACACACACACACACACACACCCTACTTTCTATTACAGATGTCCTTTTATGGTTTACAACTTGCTTATCTTAATTAAAGAACTTTGCACATTACAAGGGCAGTAGACATGGCTCATTAGGTGAGCTCTTGCCAAGTATGAGTATCGTCCCAAGCATCACAGGAGAAGGTAAATATGTTACACATTCCTATTCTAGACAATTGCGAGATATATCTCAAACTCAATACTCTCAAACTGGAGGATGTGCCATAGTCACTTGGAGAACTTATTTAAATGCAGACTAGAGAGAGAGGTCAGTGGGTAAGGTCATGTACCGCTCTGGAAGTGGACATTAGTTTGCTTTCCAGCACCCGAATCAGGTGTGTGTAACCTCTTATAACTCCATCTCTAGAGAATCTGACCCCCCTTATGACTTTCACTGGTACTTAGCCCACCCTCCCCCAATGCAAATAATTCTTAAAAAGCTAAGTGTTGGAAGTTTTCCTCAGTGTCTGATTTATTAGACCTAGAGTAAGCCACAAGAGATTTAATTTGTAACACATTCTGAGAAAATATTGACACAGCTGGTTAAGGAACTAAAGAACACAGAGAAAGCCCATCTCATTCATCAGAGTAGATAACAAATAACCTTTAACAACTGAGTTATGCTTTTGAAAAATAGTGTATTCTATTGTTGATATTCACAAGATGATTTTTGCTTGACTGAATCTTAGGCTCCTGAAACCTCTAAGTCCACCTGCACAATTTCTTATAAAATACACTTGTAAGGAGAACCCCTGACACATCAGTTAAGGAAGATGCCTTATCTTATCACCATCCATGTCTATTGATGGGATTACTCATTCTCCATCTCTTGGGGATGTCACATCATCATGGCTTGACCTCAGCAAGCATCCTTTTAGTTTGGGGTATTCCTTACCCTTCCTCTTGTCAACTCAAGTAATTCTTTGCCCACAGATCCCACTCCCAAACCCATGGCTCTTTTTTTATCTGTCACATATGCCTACTTTTCCCCTTTTATTAGATATTTTATTCATTTACATTTCAAATATTATCTGCTTTCCTGGTTTCCCCTTTAGCAATCCTATTTCCCGACTCCCTGCTTCTATGAGAGTGCTCCCCCACCTACCCCCTCCCTTCTCCCTGCCCTGACATTCCCCTACACTGGGGTGTCAAGACTTCTCAGCACCAAGGGACTCTCCTCCCATTGATGTCTGACAAGGCCATCCTATGCTACATATGACGCTGGAGCCATGGGTCACTCCATGTGTACTCTTTCGTTGGTTGTCCCTGGGAGTTCTGGGGTATCTGGTTGGTTAATATTGTTGTTCTTCCTATGGGGTTGAAAACTCCTTCAGTCCAAACCCATGAATTTTAACACCTCTTGTCTATCTTATTTGAGGTCTAATCTCTCTTCTCTACTGCATCTCTGCAGTCACTGTTCCTATTGTTCTAATTCTAAGTATACTTCTTCTTTACTGTGCTTTAAAAATTACTAGGCTCTTCCTTTAACCATACATATGCAACTACATCTACCTATTCGTTGTCTTGAAAGAAATGTCTCTGTACTATGACCTTAATTTCCTAGTGATTTTCTTTGCATAGGAGCTGGGAATTCTGAACTAGATTATATATTACAGGAGAATCAGTCTCATTGGCCTGTGGCAGAGCTCGTTAGACCCTATAGGTGATGCTGAATTTTGCTGTAGGTCAATACCCCTGGGAACAATGCAACATTCCTCTTTTGTGGATATTTGGCAGACCATACCCAAACTTGTACAGAAGTTTTAGAAGGGGAATTCCAACAAGAGTAGATTTCAATGATTTTGTTCACCTTCTCCCTCGGGATTTACTTTACAATGGTAAAGTTGTTTTTCATATTTATTTGAGGATTTGGTGATATTTTCATTGCTCTTGAAATACAATTTGCAACTCAATGTATTTTAAGATTGGACTTAGATTTTTGGGGAATGAACACTTTGAGTTAAGCATTTGTCTTAGTTTATCACAACAATAGTGCTTTGACAAAGCACTATGATAAACTGCCACTTTTGAAGGAAACAGTTTTTTTCTGCGTGCAATTCACAGGTTACACTTTATCAACGAGGATAGTGAAAGAACTAAAAGCAGGAATCCAGAGGCAGGAACTGAAACAGAAACCAGGGTGGAACTCTACTGGCTGGCTTGTTCTGCCTGCTTTCTTTTACTTTCTACCACAGGCCCAAGGTGGCAACACTCACAGTTATTAATCAAGGAAATATTACATAGACTGGCTCAACAGCGATCTGGATAAAGGCATTTTCTCAGTTGTTGTCCTGAATAACTCTAGCTTGTGTGAAGTTGACAAATTCTCTACTAGGACAGCATTTCTTACTTGCTAGGTACTTTCAAATATAAGACATCATTTTATGATGCAAAGTAGCCAGGATGTGGAATGACCCACATGTTCATGTTGTTAAGGAAAATGAGTCTCAGGCTAAGAAAGTTTATTTTCTATACCACAGGTCTATATTAGTATGTAGCAAAATAAGACTTGTACTCATTTCTTTCCTGATTTAAATTTATTATTTTCTTTAAATGCTATGCTTCTTATTGGGAAACATAACAGCTACAAATGGAATTCTATGTAGGCTATCATGATTGAGACTGAGGTTGGATAAATATTAGCACATTTTAATTTTTAAAGGCATGTTTCTTGAGTCGTGCATGTTTGTAGGTAATATAATTATTTTTTTTAATATTTGGGAGTAATTGGGACTAAATTAGAAAGTTGATTTTTTCAATCCATGCTGAACTTTCTTTTTCTCTTTCCTACTTTTTTTGAGTGGTGGTGGTGGTGGTGCTTTTCTCTTCCTTTTAAACAGAGAACTGCACAGTCATCAATATTCAGCATTAGAACTCATTGTTAACCTTTGTTGGTTTTCCTGAATGAAATAAATCATTCAAATATCTAAGAATAAGAGGTGAGTATCCAGGAACCAGTATTTTTATTCCTGGAACATTATTTTCAGTTCTGTTTCTCAGTGGTTGGCTAGAACCCAGAGCTTAACATAGACCACAGGAGAGCTCTACCACTGAGCTGTCCCCCTTCAGTTGTCTCCTTGACATGGAGCCTTAGTTCTGCCTTTGTATAGATTATTCCCATTACTTCCTCTGCTCTGTGTCTTTTGCCTGATTTAAAGGCAGTGGGTCTGAGCTTGGCATTTTGTTTTTTCTTCCTCCTTAGATAGCCTACTTATGATTGCGAATTTCACCTAACCACAGTTGCCAGCCATCTCAGCTCTTCTTATCTTGCTTTTGTACACAGTAGGGACTGTGCTGTGGAGTGACACGTTCTTGACCGTTCTATGCCCTTGAACTTCCTGTTAACTTTTCATGCTGCTGCTTAGCCAATAACCCTTTGAGAGTGGTCCTTTCACTGATGTTGTTTCTCCTGTCACTTCAGCTTCATTTTTCTTCCCATCTTTATTCAGCAGTACAAAAAGAAAAAAAGGAGAAGAAGAAGACTACAGATCACAAATAAAACAGTTCCCTAATAGTCTCCAGCCCAGGTCTGACTTGCTTTGTCAGTATACTGCTATGGTCACTTTGAGGTGCTGACAATTTTTAAGGTAATGCAAGGTCCTGGGTTCATTCAGATAGATGGAGAGCATCTACTAGCATGGCTCCATTAGGCTCTGATTCAATCCAATCTTTCTTTTTTTTTCTATAAAGTCATCAGAACCAATTACCGTAGAACTTTCAGAGCCTCTTCATGCCTAGGCAGCTTTTTGTACCCTCTACAGGTAGATGCTCTTGACCTGGGGCAAAAAGAGCAACGAGTGCTGACTACTCTATGTAGTTCATGATGGAGCCTTTCTAATACACTACTGAATTTCATTAGACCAGTGAACCTATAAAACAGATCTTCATGTTCTTGTTTTATAGTCAGTGAATAAAGATCAAAAAAGAGAAAATATATTTCTCCAGTATTTTGTAGTCACTTTGACAGAAAGGAAAGTGACTATTATAAGACTCATTGTTGTAGGTGGGGGAGCTGGAAGCCATTGTTTCTTCCCCTTCTCGTGGTACATGAGGTCAATCAGTCATGCAATTCAACTTGCAGTTCTTGTAGTCAGGGATGCAAGCCTAGAGCTTCTTCAATTCTCTTTCCTCCCCTTTCCCTATTCTGTGGACCTCCCACAGATTCTCCCGTTCTTCCTAGACCCCAAAGCTCAAGGTGTTGATCTGTCCACGAACCTTGCAGAAACTCATCAGCATCTCAGAATTCCTAGGACACTACCCTAGCAACTGCATGCTAAACCACAAAAAAGCATCGTTTTCAATATACTGTGATCTGAGTATGTGCTTCTGGGATGGTGTTAATTTGATAAAACTTAACAGAAACTCAAGCTTATCAGCATGGGGATAGATTTCCTATGCAAGGGCAGTGGAACTAAGGTTAAAATTATTGGCATGGCACAAGATTTAAGGGGATACAGGGGTTTCAAGCAATCTTCCTGAAGCCATTCTTGCTCTGAAGATGCAGTCTCCTTCCAAAAGCTTCAGTTTTAACAGAACAAAGGGAAGAGGTTGATCTGGAGTTTAAAACAAAAGACTTATAACAGGAAGCTTTGTCCTAGTAGAATCAATAATGATCCCTTTGGTTTATACCTTACAACTAAGCTTCCCACTCTCTTTCTAATGCCCCTTTGTAGTTGGACCCCCAGTTTGGTCATGCATAATTCCCCTATTCACCTTGTCTGAGGTTCTTGTGATTTTTCATCGCAAGTACCCAGTGATTCCTTAGCACCTGGTAATGTTTTACCAATTGCTTTGTCTCTGTTTATTATTTTATTTTGTTTTATTTACTTTGTTCTTTGAGATAGGGTATCTAGTAGCCCAGGCTAGACTGAACTCAGTATTTAGAGAAAGATGTCCTAGAGCATCTAATCTTTCTGGCTCTGCTTCTCAAGAACTGGGCTTATAGGTTTATGCCACCACGTTAGACACAGGCATTCATTTGAAAGACTTTCCAAACATTACTCAACTTATCCAACCAAAGATGACACTAGCGTAAACTATCACAGGCCATGAGGGCAAGGAGCACAGGCATTAATTAGATTATTTCAGCTCAGTTGACCAGGAAGTAGCAAAACTAGTATCACCCATCAGTGCATCCTAGTAGCAGAGACCAGGCTCTTGACTCTTTCCATCACTGTAGTTCTCCAGTTTTCAGCTGCAGACCCTCAGAAGCACTCACTCCAGTGCAGCAATTTTGTTTAAACACCATCTGTATCTTCATCCAACCTGCTCTACTTCAGAGAAAGTGATTTATTGTTGATATAGTTTGGGGTTTTCTGCTCCCTTCCTTTTAACTTAAATATTATACTTTTTTTTGCAAATTCATATAAATTCTGTACTATATCACATCTACTCCTTTTACCCCTGTCCAACTTCTCACATGTCCTACCTCACTCCCTCTCAAGGCTATGTGATCTTGAGTCCATTTATTATTGGATACATGTACGTGTGTTTAGAGATGACCACTAAGGACCAGTAACTAACTCATCAGGGATCTCATCATTGGAAAAGACGGATTCTCCATTAATTTTCTGTTGCTATACATCTAGAGGTAGGGTCTTGTGAGATCTCTCCATCCATGTTGAATGTCATTGTGCTGGTACATGAAAATCCCTAAGCAATGTAGGTTATTCCCATTGACCTTGAATGTTTCCCACACACTTTGGATGCAGGACTTGGAGGACCAGAGCTGGAATTGACCAGTAAGCTCCCTTCCTGGGGATGAGCTCCATTACTATCTATGCTACTATGGAAGCTGCCAAACAGAAAGAGCCATGAGCAGTTCTTCCCAGCTCTAGTGCTTCTGAACCACAACAATTATCAGTATGACAAGGGATTGCCCAGGGTGCAAAAGTAGTACTCCCATCTTGGTAGAAACCAATAGCCATTTAATTGGACTTAAGACCTCGGTAGAAGGGAACTGATGCCTAGTACTACAAATCAAGGCAACTATTGATGCCTTGTGAGATCCTTGACCCTGGGGAAGTCATAGATGTGCTGCTACTTCTCTCATAAACCAGTATAATTCTCAACTGCATTCTAAGTACTTATCTTTATATCCATAGGTAAGTGTAGCTGTTACCCCTTTTCAAAGACGTTTCTTTTTGCAGGAGCAGGAGAGTATCTTCACAGCACTCCACATTCTTTATAGTCTTTGCTAGAAATTTTGCTCTGAAAAGTCAAATAAACTCTCAAATGTGTTCTGATGGAATCAGTACATTTTTTTCAGCTTCCCTTCTCTATAGTGACATGCATGTGATAAGCCCATCGTGTCAAGTAAACGTGTATATGTTGTGGCCAAGGGGAATGCTGTTAACATATTCGCTTTCAAACTCTCCCTCAAAATTATGAATCATAATATTTACTGCATTGTCCAAGTGAAACAAGCATTCAGTTGGTATTTATTGATGTAATTCGATCCTACTATTTTACAAGTCATAAACCCATTATGGAAGGAAGGCTGGGTGACAGAGGTGTAAATTACCATAGAATGAAGAAATTAGCATGTACTGAGTGGAGCAGGTATCTGCTAAGGGACCTGGAAACCCTGAGGAACGGTGAGGAGAGACTCCCATTCTTTTCAATCACTGCTCCAGAGCTTTTGACCAGCTGAGGCATTTGGAAGTCAAAATTGCCTCTCACTGAGACCAGTTGCAGTTTAAAAAAAAGGAAAGGAAAGGAAAGGAAAGAAAAGGAAAGGAAAGGGAAGGGAAGGGAAGGGAAGGGAAGGGAAGGGAAGGGAAGGGAAGGGAAGGGAAGGGAAGGGAAGGCAAGGAAAGGAAAGGAAAGGAAACCGTTTTCAACTCCTGGGAGCACTCTCTTCTTAATTTCTTAACTTTCCTTTTTTCAACAGAGGATTCAGAAAGATGTAAAGCTAAGTAATTTTATTTTTATAATTTAATTTTCATTTTATGGTGTAGTTGGAATGAGCTCTTCATTTATTTGTTTAATAATCCCAAGCTTTCTCTAATATCTTCTTGAATTTTATATTCTATTCCAAGGTGGCATCCCTTTTTTTTTGAATCTAAAAGAAAATCCAACATCCTTCTAGTATAAAATAGTCATGTTTCTCTTGTGGCTGGTTACTTAATGCTAGCTATCAATCATTCACAAGGCCACGTTACATGCCCCAACCTTCCGCATCTTTCTGTGTATTTTTCTTCTTTCTTGCTTCTGTTTGTCCTTTTCCTGCACAGCTATAGTAAGAAAACAACTTATATGGTCTTTCTCCGTACCTTGTATTGTAATGGTCGCATTTCTGTTGTAATATTGATTTGAAAAATCCATTGCATGCCTGTGTATAACGGAAATCTGAATCCTGCTGGAGGGAGTTATTTCATCTTTATTGAGGTGGTTTACAGAGAGCTTTCTACTCAAATGAAATGCTCAGAGAGGGAGGGAGGGGCCAGGCCCTGCAACCAAGTCATTCCTGACTCAAGCAGCCAGCCTGAGTAACCCAGAGATTGTATTATCATCCCAAGCTTTCATTGCTCTCTTCCTTCATTTTCTCAATGAATGATGTGAGTCACTGCATTTTACATTAGGCACTGTTCATGGACATGTTTGTGAAAGTTACAGGTGACCTTGGAAAGTCTGTTTCTTTCATATGACAAGTAATTTAGAACACATCAAATAAGTCTCTATTTTTATGCTATTTATATTAACCTTTAAGAATTTCCTTCTTATATGTAATATATATTTATCATAAATTTTTCCATTTCCCCAAGATCCACTTCCTTATTCTTTTCATAATCATTTTTTTATTTTCCATATAGCCCATCGAGTCCAGTTTGTATTGCCTGTATACTCATAAGTGTGGGATCATCTACTGAAGCATGGTCATGACAACCAGGGACCATGCTCTTAAAGAAAAAATGACTCTCCCTCCCATGCAGGCTTTACCTCTCCATAATTCTTTAGGTAGAGGTGAGGGGTTTTGAGCAATTTCCCTTCCATGCTAGAATGTCAGCCAACATGAACTCCTATAAACAAACACAGCTCGTGTGAATCCATAATTCTATCATGTCTAGAAGACATGGTTTTACCTTGGTCTTCCCTAATTTTTTGCTTTTACATTCTTACTAGTCTGCCTTATTTTATGGTCCCCAAGTGTTGAGGGGAAGGGGTGTGATATAAATGTTTCGTTTACAACCTGGTTAGCTGTTGTCTACTACACAAAACCATTCCTCTAATAGGGTTTGAAAGGGGTACTAGTGTAAGGATGCAAAAGAATGAATTTAGAGAGCACTTTGATACTATGTTCAAAAAGTGAAATGATAATAATAAGTTACCGTTTGGAGTCTGTGAGCTCACTAACCAATGGGTTCTTCGCCAGCTTAACAGCATGAGGTATGCATTTCTTCTTGTGTAGTATAGGCTTTCAGTACAATCAGGAAGTAGTTGCTTACCCCTGTAGCATCCATGCCACAAGTGCACTCATGGACATATCATGTCAGGCCAGTCATATTTTAATGACTAGCTAAGTAAAACTATTGACCATTTTTCTTCCCTACTAGCTTGTATAGCAGTGTTTCCTGGTATCACAGAACCAAACTGTTGAGGTGGAAGGTTCTAAGGAGCCCTTTAAAATAAAAGGGAGTGGTGGGGGTAGGGGTTTACAAGGGGTTTAGTTTTGCTAGAGAAGAAAATACATTTTATTTATTTATTATTTACAATGTAGCCATTACTTTTTTTTTAAATCTGTTTGTCCACATAGTGCTTGAAAACTCTCACTTTAGCTTCTAATGTTCATCTACAGGTAAAGAATAAACATTTGATTGATACATGAAAAGTGTTCTAGTTCCCACTGCCTTTGTAAGTTCAGCCAGGATGTTATTTCTCTTTGGTGCTACCTTTTTTTTTGGGGGGGGGGTCCCAGCAGGATTCCAACAAAGAGCTCAATGAAAAGAAAATGATATATTTGGGATTCCGTGAAGCAGGATGTATTTTGGATAGAAAGATGAATGCATTTAATAAAGGGGATAGAATGCTTTATTTTTCTTCTAAATACCCATCAGCAAATGTTTTCTAAACAGGTGACATCTGTGCACTGTACTATCTATATATAATCCCATCCTCTAAAAACACAGACAGGAAAGATTAGATGTCACATATAGTACCAGCTTACTTTGGATCCAGTAACTATGATCAGCTTTGCATTAAGAAACACCTTGGATCAGTGAGATGGCTCAACAGGCAAAGGTACTTGCTTCCAAGCCTTTAGATCTCAGTTTAATTCCTAGGTCACACATGGTGGATGAAGATAAGTGAATTCCTAAAATTGTCTGCTGATTTCCACTTAGAATTTGTACAATTTGGTTCTCTCATTCTTTGGGGGATCTGGGAATGAATCTCAGGCTGTCAGCTTGATAAAAAGCATTTTTGTCCACAGAATCATTTCTCTGGCCTTCAAACTATTCTAATGACTGTTTTGATCCCTACAAAATGCCTATGTTGAAACTCGTCCCTAATACAGTAGTATTAAGTAGGTGGGGTCATTAGAAGATTGTGAAACTATGAGGGTAAGAGGAATTATGCTATTATAAAACCAGCATGAGGCAGTTTGTTTGCTCCATCCACCAAGTAAGGATGCAGTGAAGGTGCCATTTTGAAAGAATGGCCATCATCCTGTTACTGCCTGTTACCATTTGGGATTTCAGAGAGGGTTTGTTTTTCCATCTATTAAAAAAGTAAAGGGCAGCAAAAATAATCCAAGACAAACCAGTGGTAACATGTAAAAAACTTTATTACACATGAGGAAGCACAATGAGAGATGGAGGGGAGTATGGAGGAAAGGGGAGAGGTAAGGAGAGAGAGGTGGCGGGGGCACACACAGAGGAAGACTCCAGGTGAGTACAGAGAGGTCAGAGCTGAAATCTACTTTTCCTTTGAAGGGTTAGGAGGATTTAGTGTTTTCAGTGGTATGGGGTAGGTCTAATTCCCCTAATTCTGGGTTGGTTACTTTAAGGAAAGTGGCACTAGTAACCTCACAGCTTCAGGTATGTATGTTCATGACCAGCCTTGAACATGTTTGGTCAGCATGGACTGGTCTGCCAGAAAGGGCCTGTCTGTAGCAAAAGCCAAGCTGGTTGTTTCCTCGGGTCAAGAGAATGAAGTAGAAGCCAGAAGATTATCATCTTCATTGCCTGTCTGGAGTTCCTTTCCCTCTTGGTATGTCTATCAGAGCTTGTCTAGCTTCTAGTCTTTCATTATGACCTAGACCATGGACTTCTGACCCTCCAAATTCCTGTGTTTAATGTATACTTTGTATTTCTATCATTTATAAGTGATTTTTTTTTGTTTTTATAGACCTAGGGAGTCTCTCTCTCTCTCTCTCTCTCTCTCTCTCTCTCTCTCTCTCTCTCTCTCTCTCTCTCCCTCCCTCCCTCCTCCCTCCCCCCCTCACACACACATATCAATACATTTATCAAAGTAAGTGTTGGAATCCCCCAAAGAAGGATTTACTCTTTTCCCAATCACCATCTAATCACTGTGTTCTTCTAGCACTTTTTATGAGTTGAGACAACCTGTGGGCTATTCTTTTGAGTAGTCTCTTCTGTTAGTTTAGTTTAGTTATATTGCTTTTAGTTTGTGTGTGTGTGTGTGTGTGTGTGTGTGTGTGTGTGTGTGTGTGTGTGTGTGCATGTATGTGGGTGTGTGTATACTACACATATGTTGTCTTTATCATTCTCCATCCTAGAGCTTGTTTTTAGCTAGGTTGGAAGCCACCAACCATCTGATCCTCCTGCCTCTGCCTCTCCCATAAAGCTGTAGATGCCTACAGTCAAATGCTGCTTTTACTTGGGTGCTGAGGATGCAAACCGAAGTTCTCCTTTTTTTTTTTTTTTTCTCAGAGCTGGGGACCGAACCCAGGGCCTTGCGCTTGCTAGGCAAGTGCTCTACCACTGAGCTAAATCCCCAACCCGCAAACCGAAGTTCTCATACATGCACAAGTGCTCCCACCACTGAGCAATCTCTCCAGATTTCTATTCAAATTTTCAAGATGGATTTAGTTTCTGGAAAATTCAAGAGTTGTCAGAGGCAAAGTCTCATGAATACAATCAAGTGAGCCCAGTGGAATTTTGTGTACACAAACAAACAAACAAACAAACAAACAATCCTATCTCTATTTGTAAACAAAGCCCTGTGAAATGCCTCATTATTGATGCTTGCAAACATGAGGAGTCTTGAGCACATTCTATGATCATAAATATTTTCTGTTTCCTTTTTAAATCAATTAATTATTTTTTACTTATACCTCTAATGTTGCTCTCCTCTTGATCCCCGCTCACAGAGGTCTTCCCCCTCACCGCCCCCCAACTCCCTCACTTCCAAGAGGAAGCCCATCCCCCATCCTAGGCATCTATTCTTCCTGGGGTATCAAGTCTCTGCAGGATTAGGCACATCCTCTCCCAGTGAGGCCAGACAAGACAGTTCTCTGCTACATATGTAAATGGCCACGTATTTCACTCAGTCATATGTTGTTTTTATGACCACAGAATGTTTCCATAGTTTTTCAGTGCTCAGCCATACATGGAGTGAGTTTAGCCTCTCAACTATTACTATACATGTGGTAATCTATGGTAATTGAGCAGCTCAAGGTGAGTGGTTTTGATTATAACAGGGAATGATGGCAATTCTTGTGACATTCAGTCTTTAATAAGTGCCTTCATTTTTATGAGCTTTCCCTCCCCATATTCCTCATCAAAATAAAATTCTGAACAAAATGAGAGCTAAGTCTTCCAGCTCCACTCTCTACTGACTCAGTGGAAATTGGAATATAGAAGAAAAGTCATCACTGTCAGCATTGCTGTCACTATGGGGGTCATGCTGGATAGAAGGACTGTGATGCCAATATAGAGTTTTGGTTTCCTCCTGCAGTTTATCTTATAGAAGCCCATTGGTCTTTCTTTTCTTCTTTTTCTCTGCATGTATATATGGGTGATATATTTGCATATGTGTGTTGTTATTCACATGTTTATGCACACATAAATGATTTAAAAATGTTGATTATATATTTGATTTGATTTCCTAAACTGAATAAATAATAAAAGAGAGTGGCTGAAAGTAGAGTATTAGTGGAATGAGTCTTTTTTACCATCTACTTATAAATAAACAATTACAATTGGAAAATACCCAAACTTGAGGAATAATTGGATGGAAGAGAAGTGGGCGGGTGTTAGGGAGGGGATCACAGTAGCATTAGGGCAGCAATGGAAGCATTATAAAGATCACACATATGCACTACACATGTCTTGAGGTGATTGGAGCTCCCTTGCAGTCAGGATCCCTAGGAAGAGGAGATAAGGGTAGAGGGAGATCATAAGAAAGATAGCACATTTCTCTCTGTTCTCCGGTTCTGTACTCCTGAAGCTATTGTAGTAGGAGAAAATGTCTCAGCATTGGAAGCCTGAGGTGAGGAAACGATGCTCTGCCTGTTCCTTTGAGTGTTCAGTGTCAAACCCTGAAAGAAAAAGAGTTAGTTTCCTGCAAACTTAGGTTTAGACTCGCTAAACTAAAACTTCCATTATCCAGGTACCTGACTCTCATGTGGATTTTTGGAGAAAGACTCCCTTGGCCCTTGAGAGAGATAGAAATGTGTTATGTTTGTCACAGAATGGAATGTCAAGTGAAGGCACTTGTATGCAGGTGAGGTTTCACACTACAGTCTGGGCTAGCTTAGATCTTACTATATAATCCAGGTATTATCAATTCTGCAGTCTTCTTATGATTGCCTTCTGAATGCTATATTTACAGGGATGCAGCACTTATTTTTACTTTTTAAAAATTTATTTGCTATTTTTTTCTGTCTAAAGGGGAAGGGGAATCAATTCATGGAATACTTCAGACAAACCTGTCTCCCAGACAAAACTGTGCATATTAAAATTACCATGTAAAAAATAAGAAAATGTATTATTACTGGGGTAGTCACCTCAATGGTACAGAGTATGACCAACATGCAGTCCTGGATTCAATTTCCAGTTGAGCTCCCTCCCCAATTCTTTTCTTTGGGGAAATGAAAAGTATTGAAACAGCATGTAGTATTGCCAGTGACATTGTTTGCTTTGGTTCACTTTTGAGTTTTTCCCTCACTCTAACACTTAAGATTTCCTCGTGTGGTGAGAATGTTAGTAGAGATCCTAAGGAGAGGACGGAGGTGGGAGTTCAAATCCCATTGCATAGTTCAATATCTAAAGATCTGTACTTCCCATGCCTCATCCTATCACTAAGACATCACCATGGATACCATCCATAACAGAACAACAAACCAGGTTTGTGTGCCTCTGCAGACTGCAAAGGGTGGATGATACTTGAGCTTGATTCTTACCTCTGACTTTATACTAGACATATACTTCAGATTGAACCATTTTCTTTCACTGCTCATTGTTAACCACTAAAAGACAAAGTCCTTAGAGTGTGTAGACAAGGACTGAATACCAAACCAAAGACTGCTGCTGCTATTTTTTGTTTGAATTCCCAGAGTTACCATGAATTCCCTGTTATTTTGGGTAAATGCCAACAGAGGACAGGCTCATTAGGTAGTATTTGGAAATGTTGACAAGAAATTAAATTTACAAAATGGGAGGAAAACCATGGTAGAATGTCCTTGTGGATGGAGAAAAGCAAGGAAATTTTTTTCTTGTGGCAGTCTTCTCTTGAGATGGAGAAGTGGAGTACACATCCTTGCTACTTGTCAGGTCTCACACCGAAATGAATCAGAGAAATCAGTATTCTTAAGCCCAAAGCATTTTTCACAAGCTGTGGTTTCAGACATTGAGCCTAAAACAATGAAACACCTCTGTGTTGGATGGTTTTTGCCCAGCAGAATCCTCTGTTGTTTGTTCGTTCACAGTTTTCAGAGCTATTCAGTTTTTTTCATGTGAAGACCCTGTAGTATAGTGATACACTTTGTCCAAGTAAGTGTGACAAAAGCTTGCTCAAGTAAAGAGTTTACCTTATTTATGATTTCCATGGTGTTAAGAACAAATACATGAGTCAATGAATAGAAAGCCCAGCAGTATGTAAGCATGGAAAAATAAACTGATGGTTGCATTTTTTTTAGCAAAATTTGAAAGACTGCAGGATTTTTCTTCTTTTTCATCTTTTTCTTGACAAATATCTGTGAATACATGTAATATATAATGCATGTACATATTCATGTATTATTATATATACACATTTATTACATATGTGTATGTTATGGGAATTGCAGATTTAATTTCACATTCAAAGCAAAGTAATGGATGTGAAGACTGCTGTGTGGTCATCAGGAAATCTGATGCATTCCAAGCAAAACATATCAAGCTTTGTCAAGAGGTGTGGACACTTTTGCAGAGTCATTCCAGGGTCTCTCATGTGATGACTTTGATTATATATGGATTTCCAGAGTTATACTAAGGAAAAGCAATACTCCAGTCTTATTTCTCAATAGTCCAGTGGTCTAGGTGATATCTCAAACTGTAAGCCTCTGGTGCATGACATATCATATGTTAAGGGATTGTATAGTAATATCCAATACACCGAAGGAAACACACACACACACACACACACACACACACACACACACACACACACACACACACACACGCACATAGGAATGTGCTTGTGAAAGAGAGTGGCTAAAAAGAAGATGAGGGCTAACAGGAACTGGTTGGGATAGAGAGAAGGGGTGAATATAATCACGATATATTGTATACACATATGGAGTTGTTAAGAAAATAGTCCATTTTTCACAGGGGATTGTTTCCCATCTGAGTATTGAGGAATTTATAAGTTATTTTAGCTTCTCATTCACTCCTTTACATTCTTTTATTTATAACAAGTGACAGTCTGGTTACATGAATATAGGACAAGTCTGCTCTCAGACTGACTGATGATACCACAGTACATTCCTCTTTTTCTCCTTCTTCCTGGCCTCAGACAGAGGAACAAATCCTCCTCAGAAATGACAGGTACTTTATGGAGGAGGAGAGAGTATGCTGTCCAAAAATGCAGTACAGTTAATTATATATTGTTCACCTGCTTAGCTGTGGACAGTAGACTTGTGATCTGTGCTTGTTCAAGAAGAAAATTACTTGATCCCAACGGTCATGCTATCAGAATTTATAAGATGATTAAGCCTTAATTTTGGAGTGAAGACTCTTTTTCACTGCCAGGTTATACAGAAAGGCTGTGTTACTTTTCTGTCACATACACACATGCACAGATCCTTGTTTTGATAGAATAATTGCTGTTTAGAGATGAGCAGGTTGGGTGGTAAAACTACAAGCCTTTAGAACCATCAGCCTCAGTGTGACAAGTAAAAGTAGGATATTTTAATATAGGCTTAAGTAAGAGAGAGGTGCTCTAAAAAAGCCGGACAAGTCCAAGCACAAATGTGGGCTTCTCAAGGGAGAGTAACCAATGATTGTCTTAGTCTTAGCCGTATATAGTATTTTAGTGACTTTCAATTTGCATCTCACGAGGTTGCTAATAAATCTCCTCCCCTCCAATTTCTCTTTGCTTAATGGGATAAGCCAGATGTCTCCGGGAGATGCCTCTCTGAGTTATAATCTGATGGCCTGAAATCAGAAGCCACAAGGGCTGCGTAAGGGGAAAACAAGGGGTTTGTGGAGAGGTCTCCGGATTACATCCAGGTGGGGAGGAGTTGTAAGCAGTTGCTAATTTTGCTAATTGAGCTGGAAACCTTGTTTTTGTGGTGAATCTTCAATAGGATTCTAGAGTCAGAGGCTCTCGACCCTTCTCATGTCCCAGATGTTTCCTGTCTTTTTCTCCTGCTCAGAGGGCAGTAGGATGAAGAGTTTATGAAAAATAAATGGGAAATTCTACACCAAGGAATTCATATAAGTTCACATCCCCGAAAGAGAAATTTTTCCTTTCTTTTCTTTCTGAGACTTAATTCAATTACAACATTTCTCCCTTTGCCTTTATTTCTCTGGATGCATTTATATGTTTCTCCTCTGTCCTTCAAATTCCCAGCCTCTTTTTCATTATTTTTAGTATTTTACTAATTGTTATTGTCTGTATGTAAGTGTACGTCTATACATATATACTCTTAAACATAATGGGTTCAGTGTGCTAATTGGATGTATGTTTTCAAGGGTGACTATTTGGTCCTGGACAACCAATCTGCGTGCTCTTCCCGGGGGAAGGATGCCTCTTCTATTGCCAGCTTTTCTTTGCTGTCTGTATGTCTTTGTGTAGTGAGGCCTCATGGGATGGAGACATGATTTTTTTTTTCTTGCAGTGAACTTAAACTCCCTTTGTGCTGTTTCTAATTTTTTTTCCAGGCAAAAAGTGCAATGTTCACCCAAGCCACTAATTAGTTGAAAACTAAGCTTCATTAGGTCACTTGCTCATTTCCTTTTTATTACTAATTTACCTTGATTTAGGTAAAATGCCAAATTATATTCTAACAGCCGGCAAGAACAGCAGCTAAATTAATGCAAGAGAGCAGTTTCGATATGGGCATTATCTTTCCCCCGTTATGCTTCCTATAATGAAGTCATGCTTAAATGTCAGATGCAAGAGAAATCAAGGGATAAATACATCACTAACACATTTTGGGGGGAATCATAACTGCTTTTACTTTCAATCAAAAGGGAGAGAAAAAAGGAAGGAAAAAGGGATGGAGGGAGGGAAGGAGGGGAGAGGGAGAGAGGGAGGGAGAGAGAGAGAGAAGAAAAGAAAAACAAATAAACCATTTTGTTAGTAACTTAAAAGTTTGACAGCAGTTAAGGGCTCAATATGGAGCTTGTATTTCTATTAAGATTTGTATTTAAAAAGAGTTTTCAAACCACTCCAATTATAACACATCATGCTCAGTGTTCCAATTGCTTGGAAAGGACACTTGACTGAGGTTGAAACGATGTTAAGTTTCACCTTCCTGTCACACCTACTAACTATAAGTCCTAAGAGTTGTGAGTTTCCCTCCTCAACTTCCTATCATGGAAGAAGTCATCCTTCAGATGGACATAGAACAGTTGCCTAATATTAATAAGTATAACGTTATTACCTCTGTTCATAGCCTCAAGGACTGTAATTACATCAAGGACTGTAATTATGGACCTAGTCTTAAAAGAACTCCTGTTAAGCTTGCAGTTATATAACAGAACAAAAAACGAAATAAAGGAGGGGGAAAGGTACAATAACTATCTTTACGCTTATCAGAGACCCAGGGGAGGGGGGCGGGAAGAGCAATCTGTTGGTTGGCAAGTAACAACTGTTAGTTCTGAAGTATACATCAGAAGGAAACAAAGTTTATATAGCAGTTTTGGGGATACTCTCCTGTCTTAATTGTTGTTCCTATTGCTATGACAAAATACTCTGTCAAACATAACATCAGGGAGGATGGTGTTACTTTCACTCAGGATCTAAGGGAATGGTCCATGATGGTAGTGAAATGCTATTGGCAGGAGCTCAACTGTCAGGCAATAGAGGAGAGTGAGGCTCAGACTGTGTTCTCCTTTTATTCATCCAGTACCCAAGTCTAGAAAAAAGATACTACTGACTTTTAATGTGAATCTTCCTCCTAGATTAGTCTATTGGAAAAAGTCCTTTCCAAGTATAGTAGAGACTAATCTAATCTAGACCGTCCCTCACGGGTGTTCCTAGAGGCTAATCTAATTTAGTAAATCCCTCACAGGTATGCCCAGAGGTTAATCTAATCTAGATAGGCCCTCACTGCTGTGCTCCAAGGCTTGTCTCATGGGCTATTTTATATTCTGTTAAAATAATGATCAACACTAGCGGCAACACTAGTTAGCATAGGAAGCAGATTTGGAGTGTGAAAGAGTGTATGTAAAAGTGTTGGCAGCCGAAGACCGATAACCTGAATTCTATCCCAGGTAAAAAGCCACATGTAGCAGTGCACGTCTATACCTCAGCACTCCTATAGTGAAATGACAGGCTGCCACAAGAGAATCATCCCAATTTTGTGGTCCAGGTAGCCTAGCATCCATTGTTTGGTGCAAGACCGTGTCTTCAGAAAGCAGAAGGTGAAAAGTGGCTCCAAAGTGTTATCCCCTTGATGTCTAAATGTGTACCAGGGCATATGAGTACCCGCATTCATATACACATCATCCATGCATACTCATACACAAACACACAAATAACTAAAAAGAAGTGGGATCATGAGATATGAATATCATGCAACACCAAAGATAGGGAATGTTAGTTTTTGGAATTAAATTTCATAAAATGTTCTTGAACTTCAATTGAAAAGAGTGATATCATTTAGAAACAAAAGCAGTTAACTTTCGTTCTAACTAGTCAGTCCCTACTCTTTTCTTGCCTTTTCTTGCTGGGATCAAACTCAGGGCCTCACACGTATCACACAAGAACAATATCCATCACTAAGTTGAATTTTCACGAAGAGCGATTTATAGGTCAACCTGAGCCTGCATTTTGTTTTTAATTTTTTCTCCATCCCTCTTTCTCCCTCCCCCTCCTTTCCTCTCTATCTCCCTCCCTCCCTCCTTCACCCCCTCTATTTTGGAAGGGAATACATGTATCATGGTGCCGGTGTGGAGATCTGAGGACCACTTTCAGGAGCTGCTTCTCTTCTTATCCCATGTAGGTCCCTCAAATGGAACTCAGGTGGCTTGCTAGCAGACACCTGTATTTACTAAGCCATCTTAAGAACCCACAGGTCCCAAGAGATGCTCCAACATATACAGGGACACATGCCCCACTATGTTCATAGGAGCCTTATTTATAATAGCCAGAAGCTAGAAAGAACCCAGATGCCCTTCAACAGAGGAATGGATACAGAAAATGTGGTACATCTACACAATGGGGTACTACTCAGCTACTAAAAACAATGACTTCATGAAATTCATAGGCAAATGGATAGAACTAGAAAATATTATCACGAGTGAGGTAACCCAATCACAAAAAACACACATGGTATGCACTCACTGATAAGTGGATATTAGCCCAAAAGCTCCGATTACCCAATGATGCAATTCACAAACCACATGAAGGTCAAGAGGAAGGCAACCAAAGTGCAGATGCATTAGTCCTTCTTAGAAGAGGAAACAAAAATATTACTAGGAAATATAGAAACAAAGTTTGCAGCAGAGACAGAAGGAAAGACCATCCAGAGACTGCACCACCTGGGGATCCAGCAAATACACATACAGCCACCCAAACCAGACAATATTGCTCATGCCAAGAAGTGCATGCTCACAGGAGCCTGATATAGCGGTCTCCTGAGAGGCTCTGCTAGAGCATGGCAAATACAGAGGTTGGTGCTTGGATGGTGGAAGCCAACCATTGAACTGAGAACAGGGTCCTCATTGGAGGAGTTAGAGAAAGGACTGAAAGAGCTGAAGTGGCTTGCAACCCCATAAGAACAACAATACCAACCAACCAAAGCTCCCAGGGACTAAACCACCACCCAAAGAGTACACATGGACAGACCCATGGCTCCAGTTGCATATGTAGCAGAGGAAGGCCTTGTAGGGCACCAGTGGGAGGAGAAGCCCTTGGTCCTGCCGAGGCTGAACACTCCAGTGTAGGGGAATGTCAGGGCGGAGAGGCAGGAAGAGGTGGGTGGATGGGTGGGGAAACACTATTATAGAAGAAGTAGAAGAAATGGGAGGGGGATGGGATGCGGGGTGGGATAGGAGAGAGAGCATTTGAAATGTAAATAAAAAAAAAAAAAAAAAACCCACAGGCCAGTGGTTTCAATTGAAAACACGTCCAAACTCAGTGTCTGGGTATGGGGTTCTTGTCAGTGAAGAAGCTACCATTCTGGAAAATCTCTTTGTGTACATATGCTAATTCAGTTCCTGGCAGGGTACCGGGTGGGAGGTGATTGGAGAAGAAAGATTTGGAGCACTGTCAGCTAACTATTTAAGGGCCCATTGTAAATATTTCAGTCATTGTGGGCCAGACCGTCTCTGTCACAGCTACTTAACTTTGCCATTGTAGTATAGAAAGAGCTATGGACAATACCTAAATGAATGAGAATGGCTGTTTTCCAAGAAATCTCTGTTTAAGAAAGAAAGATGGCTCTAATCCAAGGGCTGCAGTTTGCTGACCCTTCAACTAGAGGAATGGCTGTTAGTGTACCCAGGGCAGCAGTGGCCACATTCAGCTAGATGTATTTTTTTGTTTTAAATCCTATGTGGTTGTTGGGCATGATGGTTTTATTTCTTATTTGTTAATGGTGATTTTTGCATACAAGTCAGGTGAGTTTTACATGCAAATATAGGATCTGATATCTGGAAAATTATACAGAGACCTATCACCTTACTACAACAGTATTGTGTTCCATTGAATAGGCCTTTGCTTCCTTGGTCTCTGTGTCTCTCATACTCATTGTTCCCTTGAGACTTCCAGAATTCTGGCTTGACTGATTTCATTTATGTAATCTGTTCTCTACTTGAACTTGACTTTACAAGCACTTTATATGTCCCCTTTTTAGTCTCTGCTTTCAAAAGGGTTTCCAGATTGCTTTGTGGAGTCTGAGGGCCAGTGGTATTCATCAGATGAATAGAGTTGGACCATACTGGGGATGCAGAGACAGTGAGAACTTAACTATAGAAGTAATAAGCATGCTCATTTCATGCACCCATCCCACACGGAATCCCACAGATCCCAGGTCTCCATCCCACCCCCTTCTCTCCTGCTCTCAAGCAAAAGACCACACGGAGGCATTTGCTTGTCAGCATTTAAATATATATTATGCGTGTGGTGTATATGTGTGTACATGTGATGCAAAAATGCAGCTTCCACCTCAAAGGGAATAAAAGTTCATTCTGGGACAAAATGTGAGTAGTGCTAACCCATGTGCAAAACTCCAGGTTACCCCAAACAACATGTTGTAACATGGTAATTGTTTGACAAAACTTGTTTAACAGCAGAAGTGTCTAAGTGAAGACAGCTTTGCTATACATTGGGTGAAATACCAGGTAGAACAGTTCCAGTAACTAGGAAATGTCTCTGCATTTTCCTCGCATGTTGACTGAAGGCATTGTTACTTGTTGGAGTCGAGTCCTGCTAAGAATATGTTTTAAAGGTTTGTGCGTGTGTGTGTGTGTGTGTGTGTGTGTGTGTGTGTGTGTGTGTGTGTGTGTAGGTCAGATAACAACCTGATTAAGTCAGTTCTTCCCTACAATGTGAGTCCTGGGAGCCAAAATCCTGCTATTATTAGTCATAAGGGCAGCACCTTTCCTCACTGACTGTCTACTGGCTCTGTTTTTTAAAGTTTTGATAGTCATAAGTTAGTTACGTCAGACATAATGGTAGACAATGGATGACTTTGTTTCCATGGAACTCAAATTAACTCAAGATAAATTGACTCTGATATGCAACTTCTAAATTACTCCTAATCATGAACTTCAGTCATTTGGCCTTGTCAAATCTTTAATACAAGGGAAAAGGTTCTTTTTACCTGGGGGTGGGGAGACTTCAGTTCATAATCAACATGTTATGTTTTGCCTCCCAACAAGCGTTTGTGGAACCTGAAGTGTCACCCCTTGTTAAAGGTCATTGAAGCCCCCAAATGGCTGTGACTCTCAGGTTGAGAACAGGTGACCTAAAGGATTGTGCTCTTTCCTGGTCTCGAGTTAGCTAACAATTCATAAGGAGGAATTCACCCCTTGGCCCTGCTTTTCTTTTATTGTTTTTGGATTTTAATATCCTCTGCCTTCTGAAATCAGCATTACCTACCTGTACATGTGGCCTACATTCAAACCTTAATTAAATTTCAGTAGGCTTATAAGATAGTACATTTCCATGCAGTTTTTCCTATATCCTTAATTTTGGCTTCTCCTCCCTCTTGTGCTCCTCTCCTTATCTTCCTCTCTGCTTAAGTGTTTTAGACAGGATTTACTATGTAGCCCAGGTTTTTTAATTCATTGCAATCCTTCTGTCTCAGCCAACTGAATTTTAGAGTTATAACCATGCACAACTATCCCCAGCAAAATACAGTTTTGATGTCAAACAATAAATATGGAACTGCTTATTTTACAATAATGTAAACATTTAAAATATAAAGGCCTAATATTTAAAAATAACCTACCTATGAACAATCGTTTAAAATGATTATACAGGGTTTTGTTTGTAGAATATTTAATAACTTTATGTACGTATCCATGAGTTTCCCCCAGAAGTTTATGATATACAAGAAACATACATGCAAGTTCTGGTCTTGCTTTTATCCATTTCAAATTAGCTTTTGTGAAATCCTCGGGAATCTTACCAGAATACTTGGTTTTTCTAAGTGTGATTATTCATCCTTCTGAGCCAACTATGATCAGCAAGAAGCGGAAAAAAATACCTTTATTTTAACATTGACCCATCCAAGAATCACCATCCCCAAAATTCCATCCAGGCTTCACAAAAAAAGCTCTCTGTTGATTTGCACTCCTAATGAGTGGGGGATTCTATTTAGTGGTTAAATTGTATTCATCCAGAAGCCTGTAGCCTGGACCAAGCGCCTGACAGCCTGTTCAACATCTTGTGAATAGAAATAATGAAGGGAAAGGTCAGGCAGTCCATTTAAACCGTAACATTTTTCAAATTTCAAGATACCCTAGTTGTGTGACATAATCCATATGTGGTTCCAGGGAGGTGGAAAGCAAGTGAGGTTTTAACCTTTCATTTTAATAAATGTTTTTCAATAAAAATAATGGAACATATTGCTACTTGAACCAATGAGCAGAAAACAAGTAAAACAAGGAAATAAGCAAAACAAAACACAGGAAGAACATTCTCAAGTTTCTCAGAAGTAGAAGAAAATAACTTGAACCTGTAACAGCCCATGGACATTTGATTGATTATTTAGTGCAGTTATTCGGGGTTTTGTTTAACAGTTTTAAGTTCACTGCGAATTAAGTTTAGCCTTTTTTATTCCTCCTCCTCCTCCTCCTCTCCCTCTCCCTCCTCCTCTCCTCTCTCTCTCTCTCTCTCTCTCTCTCTCTCTCTCTCTCTCTCTCTCTGTCTCGTGTCTCTGTGTGTGTGTGTGTGTGTGTGTGTCACTACTCATATCGAATTCACTTCCTTTCTTTTTCTAGTCCCTAATTATAGCCTCTGACACTGTAAAGATGCATCCTGAGTGCAATCAAGAAGTATATTACAAATCAGCTGTACATGGTTATACTCTTATAAATGGAAAGTGTATTGCATTTGTGTTAGAAAGAAGAATGTTCACGCTGGCATTCAATTGCACTTGATAGACATGTATTGATTGCCCAGGATATGCTAAGTGCTGCTCCAGACATGGTAGAGATCACTGCCATAAATAAAATACCATCTGTCCCAGGGAACAAGGGTTCAACAGACAATCTCACATAGTGACTAACACATCAGACTCTGCGGTTAGGGCTAATGCTCAGACCTCGTTTTGTTTCACTATTAAGCTTTGGGATTTTTTGAGCTATAGTCTTCTCCACTAACTAGGAACAATAATATTCAAAGAAATGTATTTTAAATAATGAATAAATATAGGTTTATTTTGATTTGAAAACTTTTATGGGTTATTTTAAAACAGTCAATTGTAACAGAATAACATATAAAGTAAATAAGAGAAGTCTCACTGCCATCTAATCTTCAATCCAGAAACAACCATTGTTACGAGTTTAGGGAATATATTTTCAACAAATGTTCCTGTGTATGTACTTAAATGCTATTAATTCTTATGAGTTTTCTTTGTACTATTCATAATGTTTTACATTTTGCTCTCTTAAATCACTTCAAAATTACTTTAGATTTATAGAAAGCTGTAAGAACAATGCAGAGATTTTTATTTTGTTTGTGACAACTTTAGCATCATGTACAGCTTTATGTGTTTACCAAAATCCAAAGGGTCACATTTGTGCCCTGCTGTTACATCAGCTCCACACTGTGCTTGTGGTTCACTGTTTCGTCTGTTTGTTTGGTTTTTCTTACCAGTACAAGATGCAATCTAGGATCCTTTGCTTACTTAATGCTGGCTTACTTTTGCTTAACGAAGCACTCTGGAAATAGTGTGAAATGGGCACATACAGCTCTGACACATTGCCTTTTGAAAGTATAAAGATTTAATAAATAAAGACCGTGTAGTATAGGTTGCTCCTTTCAGTGTTAACTGTGTTTTTTTGTCCAGTGTGTGTGTGTGTGTGTGTGTGTGTGTGTGTGTGTGTGTGTGTGTGTGTGTGTGTGAATGGAAGTCAGAGGGCACTTCATTCTCTACCTTGTCCTACGCAGGACCTCTTGTTCTGTATTGTATACTAGGCTAGCTGGCACCCAAGCTTTTGGGAATTCTGGTTCTCCACCTCCTATCTTACTATTGTAGCTTTAGGATTTCAGATGTGTAGAGCCAAACTCAACTTTATGTGGACTTTTCATCGGATTTCAGGCCTTCATGTTTTCATGACAGCTGAGTGCTTAACAGTCTGAGTTAGCTTCTCATGCTGACAGCTGATATTTTAAAAAATAAACATTTTAAACTGTCCCAAGTTTTAGAATTTCATGCATGCTTTGCACACCGTGTGATTTGATATTCATCATAACCTACATCTCTTAGATGCTAAATTAAAGCGCCTTCATCTTTCTTTCAGCCATTAATCCCATTACAGAGACCCATTTGTTTATCTGTGATACATTTTTCTCAGCAACAATTGATGGTTTGTAAATTTAGTTATAATTTTATGACATAGAAAAATCTTACATTTTGAAAAGCCATATTTCTTTATTCCTTTACTACTGATAACATTTGTCATTGTTAGGTATAGAAATTGTTTGAATTTTATCGCATTTATTGGTGAAGCTACTATTTAGAATTCTAACCTCTATTGGTGGTTCTTCAGTTGCTGCAGAAAAGTAGCAATGATTCTTAACTGACAAAATATTATAAAATTGTCAAAACTGAGAGACCAAGAGAAAGGCTGAATTGCCCTCCAACGTTCCGCACCGAATCACTAGTTGGGACTCTGTTCCAAATCCATTTATTCCATTTTGGGTGCCGTCAATATGCTTATGAAAACTAACGGCTTCCCACCCCATCCCACCCTTCTCCCACCTGACTTGGTAATAGGATATGTGTGTGGTTGTTAGCAGTGGTGGTTGTGGGTAAAGATTTGCAAAGTTCTTCTTTCAGAAGTTGTTGTAAAGAGAGGCACTGTCAAGATGATTGGAAAGATTAAAAGCTTCAGAGGAAGGAGTTTCTGTGTTTTCTCTGGCTGCACAGCTCATGTTTACTGGCACTGAGGCTAGGCAAAGAGTTAACAGCACGTTTGTTTTCCGCCTGATCGACCAGAAGGAGCAGGAGCCTGAGAAGGCACCTCAGAGTTCAGTCTATTGTAATTCAGCATCCATTCTAATACAGCTTCTCTCCTGTTCTGTATCAGTTTATAAAAGCATGTTACATGCCCACTGACCCCAGATAACTAAATAAATCCCGGTGTGTAGTCATAGAACTAAATCCCAGTTTTTATCAGCACAAATGCCTGCCGAAGATGGATTCAAGGAATTCAAAACCAATCAACCATTAAATCCACATATCTTAATGGAATAAATGTACGAACCAATGAGGAGTCCAGCTCACACAAACAACACAGGTTCTAATAGACACACTCACATCCTGGTCTATTCTTAGCTAAGTGCAAATGTTTTCATTTTGTTTTTCTTTGGGACACATTTATGTAGAATCAGTTTTAGGCTTGGCAAAAGAAATTAATTCACTTCATAGGTATCTTTGTGACATATTCTTGATAATTTTTACTGGTCAGATTTCTCTTTGAAATCTGCAACATTCTGAAGTAACAGGTTTCAGATATGGACATTTCTACAGTCTTTTCCCCTGTATTTCTCACAGAACATCTTTTAAATTATATTCAAAATGAGATTTAAAATCACCGATTTCTCAAGGACAGTAGCTAGCATCCAGGATTGGTGGAGAGCTATAAAATGGCATTGCTTAGAAAACTTTGGAGAAAAAAAATCAGTCCATTTTATTGACTGGCAATCAAAAAAGATAAACTGTCATTAAATTCTAAGATCTGGTATATTGGGACTAAGAAAAGAACCACATGAGCTAACTTAGAGATACACAGCTGACATTGTAGTCGTGGCTCTCTCTTTCTAAGCCAGTCATCCTGAACCTGCAGTTGCTGGAAATCAAAATAATAGCATGGTGATAATTAGGAGAGAAGGTTATAGGAGGATGTCCCAAGGCTATACCAAGATGTCCTACGATTTCACTGAATAGTCTTCTGAAAGGTGGGCATTGGCAAGTTGGTCTTGAATGTGCTTTGAATATTTTAATGGAGCTAGGTTCTTCTAGGAGGAAACTAAGTTCCTCTGTGGAGTTTCTATTTGGAGTGGTAATCAATTCAGAATGCATTCCCATTGCTACCTCGAGAGGTAATTCAGTTGGTAAAGTTCTTGCCTCACATGGAAAAAGCCCTGGTTTGGATCCTCAGCACTATGTAAACCAAGCTTGGTGGTGCCCATCTGTCAGCCAGCTCTTGGGAAGTAAAAGTCAGAGTATCAGAAACTCACAGTCACTGTCAGAAATATGCCGAGTTCAAGGCCAGCCTGGGCAACATTAGATGCTGTGTCTAGACTCTATCTTTCCCCTATCCCCAAGTACCACCATAAAAATGAGAAGTTCTAGTACACTGATAAGAAATGACAGTGTGACAGTCCAGCAACAAGAGAATGGCATACTGGCTTGTTCAATTCTTCTCAGTTGTTTTTGTTTGGGAAGGTGAATTAGTATAATGGGTGGAGGGAGAATGAAGAAATGTGAGGTTAAACATTTTGATGGCTTCTTCCAAATGATTCAATCCATCCCACATGAAGACAAGTCCATGAAACTAGAGAGGAAATATATATGAGGCACAAGGGCCAATTACAAAGAAACAGTAACAGTACTGAGAAAAGCAATCACGTGAGCAAACACCAAAGTACCAGTAGTACTCCATTAGTAAACCACCTACTGCAGTACCCATTTTAGAGTTGTAAATTAGATCAGGTGAGGAACATCTATATTGTTTTATGAGTCAGACTCTGTAGGAACTGGAAAGGTTACTGAAAAATGATTAAATATAAGGCTTTACTTTCGGAATTCAGCTTGACCTCCCTTTGTGTTTTTCATGGTCTATGAGTCACGTGTTCTTGACTGACGCCAGAACCATGTTCAGCTGCAGCTTTAATGCAAACACTGTCATTGGCATGGCTCTGTGTGGAAACCGTTACAGTTGAAGCTATTGGAGCTTACATTTCTTAGCATTGTTATAGAGCACAGGAGATACTCATCTTTAGATTTTAATTTTTCTCAACTAGGTAAAAACACAAAATCAAAATTCAAAAAAACAAAATGTAATATCTTTCTTGGTTTGTGAGGTCATATGAAAAAGGCCAGAGACTGTAGCTGGTAGCCCTTCCTCAGCCATTGGGGATGGTAAGCTATAATGTTTGCTTTTGAAAATGGTGCAATTATTAAAATGCTGCAAAATTAATATAATAATTTAAATGAAGTTATGATCTTGTGTTGGGCACTAACAATAGCTATCTTGTGAGTTTGACAAGCCTGAGAGACAATTCAAATGAATTCCTCATCCAAACTGTTTTCTACATGTTGACATGTTGAAATGAAGATTTACCTACAGAGAAAAGAAAACTATTTTGTCTTTTATGGAATAACATTATCTCCCAAGAATAATTGGCTGCCAACAACTTTTTCCCCCTGTGGCAATCTGATTTATCAGGGGAGTAAATACTTCTTTGCACCATTCTTTCTCCCGAAATTCCAATACTAGAAACATGTTTATCTGCTTTCATGTTAAAACACAAATTCCATGTTGCCAAGATTGCTCAGTGGATAAAGGCTCTTGCTGCCAGGGCTGATGACCAGAGCTAACTTTCTGGGGACACACATACTGGAAGGAGTGATCAAATTTGTCTACTGATATCCATGCAGTTACAATGTGGCTTGCATTCCCACCTACCCAATGAATAAGTAAAAGGAATTTTTAAAAATGCAAACGTCACTATTTCTAATAGAGATAAAAACAAAACCCATACTCTAGAGGCATGCCCTTAAGCAACTGACTTCTTAAATTGCTTCTAAAAAATCTGGCTCTTTTTTTTTTTTTTTTTAAATGAGAGACAGAAATGGGGTGGATCTGGATGGGAGGGAAGGGGAGGGGAACTGGGAGGAGTAGAGGGAGGGAAACTGTAATTATGATATATTATGTGAGGAAAAAATCTATTTTCAATAAGAGGAAAAAATCTGCCTTTGATATAAACTGCTGTGTTAATGCTTCATCTAACAGCAACTTCTTTCTATGCTCACTTTATGTGCATGAATTTAAATGATTGAACAATGTGCTTCCTCCTTCTGATCATACATCCTACAAATATCCCTGCAGTACCTTCTGACTTCCTTGTCACCAAGAATAAAACCTAAGGAAGGTCACCTCAGATTCATAAATACAGCATTGAGTCTGGGGAGACTGCTTACTGGGTAAAACATTTGCTACACAATAATGAGGAACTCAGTTCTAATTCCTAGTACTCATGTGAAGATCTAGAGTCTATGACACATGCCTGGTGCTAAGGACACAGTTATACCCCTAGGGCTCACTCACCATCCAATTTAGCCAAAGTGGTAAGTTTCAGGTTGAAAAAAAGATTCTATCTCAAATAGTAAGGTAGACAAATGATTGAAGAGAACATCCCATTGTCAATCTTTGGACTTCACATGGACATGCACAGTAAATGTTCATGTACATATATGTACATGTATGAATGTACTCTTCCCACCCATAATCATATAAACATGGCATTAGGACAGACTTTACAATCCTCTAATGTGTTACTACTGGAGCAGACTTTGAGTAGCAATGGAAGAGATTTTTAACAGCTTCCTAGTTGGCATAGTAACCAAAATGGCCTCTGTCCCACTTTTACATTGCCTTTTGCCTACAGATGCCCTTAGGTGCCAATAAAACAGGGTAGGCATGAACATCATGAATACAGATAAACAGACATACATAGGTTTTCTTTTTACTGTTCCCTATGTATATGAGCTAATTATTGAGATTCAATGTTCATGTCTGAAGAATGACAATGGGTCATTTACAGTTCTGTCACTTGATTTCCTAAACAAAAGAAAACACTGAGTTGAAGGAAGACAGACAAGAGACTAACAAGCAATGGATTTTTCAGACTATTTAATTGAGCAATTATGAAAGTACAATTAAGAAGCTACCAAGAAAGTCTACCTGATAGAGTATTGCTTTCCAATGGTACTAGGTATTCCAAGCTCCCTCATTATTCACAAATGTGACGGTATGGAAATGCTTGCCACCACTTCCATTGCCAGTTGGTTATTTTTTTCCTTCCTCTTTTTATTGGATAGTTTATGTATTTACATTTCAAATGTTTTCTGCTTTCCTGTTTCCCACTTATTTCATCCCCCCTCCCTCTGATTCTATGAGGATGCTCCCCCTCCCACCCACCTACATCCACCACAACACCCTGGACTTCCATTACCCTGGGGAAACGAACCTTCACAGGACCAAGGGCTTCTCCTCCTATTGATGCCAGATAATGTTATCCTATGCTGCATATAGAGCTGGAACCATGGTCCCCACCCCTCCTATATGTACTCTTTGGTTGGTGGTTTAGTCCCTGGCAACTCTGGGGGGTTCTCGTTGTTTAATATTGTTGTTCTTCCTATGGGTTGCAAATCTCTTCAGCTCCTTCAGTCCTTTCTCTAACTCCTCCATTGGGGTCCCCATGCTCGGTCTGATGGTTAGCTGCAAACATCTTAATTTGTATCAGTAAGGCTCTGGCAGAGCCTCTCAAAAAACATCCATATAAGGCTCCTGTCAACAAGCACTTCTTGGCACCAGCAATAGTGACTGGGTTTGGTGGCTGCATCTGGGATGGATCCCCAGATGGAGCAATATTGCTGGAAATATTAAATAAAATTGTATCTTTTATCCCTTGCTAGTGCCAGCACTGCAGGGCCACATGGCATCTGAGGGATACCTTCATCTCAGTCGTGGCTGTTTCCAGTGTGGTACCACTCCATGTTATCTCTAGCTATCCTCTAGCCCTGGAAGTCTCTCAGCCCCCATTGCTAGCCGCCCTCTCCTGGCTGTCCCTTCTGGCAGCTGAGAACTCTTTGATCCCAGGTACCCAGTAAAATCAAGACACTAGAGGTCCAGTGGTGACTGGCCTATTGTGGTTCCCTGTCATGGACTCTGCCCACACTACCAGCACCGCCCCCTGGTAGTTATAGTATATACTTCCAGCAACCCGTTAAAATCAAGACTCAATAAGATTAATTTAGCAATCAGATTTATATGTTAAATTCTCAATCCACAACATGTCCACACACAATAAACTCACAACCAATTGATAAAGATATGAACCGCCCACCTAGATAAGATAAATTGATCTATAGAAATCCATCCCTTAAGAGATTTTCATAAATATCTATGGCCATTTAAGACCACAGAGATCTAGGTCGTCCTTTTCTGCCTCCATCTTGGTTCTTCCCCTTTTTTCTTTTCCTTTGCCTTACCAAAACTTTGTCTCTGCCTTACTTTTTACTGTCCAATCATGGGCCATGGCCTAACTTGTGCCATCCCTCACCTGCGTATAGACATCAACCCACAGGGCAGTCTCTGGATGGTCTTCCCTGTAGTCTCTGCTCCACTCTTTCTCCTATTTTTCCTCCCATGAGTATTTGGTTCCCCCTTCTAAGAAGTACTGAAGGACCCACAGTTTGGTCTTCCTTCTTCTTGAGCTTCATATGGTCTGTGAGTTTTATCTTGGGTATTCTGAGCTCTTGGGCTAATATCCACTTATCAGTGGGTGCAAACCATGTATGTTCTTTGTGATTGGGTTCCCTCACTCAGAATGATATTTTCAATTCATTTGCCTATGAATTTCATGAAGTCATTGTTTTTAGTAGCTGAGTAGTACTCCATTGTGTAAATCTACCACATTTTCTGTATCCATTCCTCTGTTAAAGGGCATCTGGGATCTTTCCAGCTTCTGGCTATTATAAATAAGGCGGCTATGAACACAGTGGAGCATGTATCCTTGTTATATGTTGGAACAGTTTTTGGGTATATGGCTAGGAGTGGTATATCTGGGTCCTCAGGTAGCACTATGCCCAATTTCCAGAGTGATTGTACCAGCTTGCGATTTCACCAACAACGGAGGGCAGTTCCTCTTTCTCTGCATTCTCACTAGCATCGACTGGACTGTAATCTTAGTTTTTGATCTTAGCCATTCTGACTGGTGTGCACTGGAATATCAGGGTTGTTTTGATTTGTACTGCCCTGATGACTAATAATGTTGAACATTTCTTTAGGTTCTTCTCAGCCATTTGATATCCCTCAGTTGAGAATTTTTTGTTTAGCTCTGTGCTCCATTTTTTAATAAGATTATTTGGTTCTCTGGAGTCTAATAAAATAAAATGACTTGGCATGACTCTAACTAAGCAAGTGAAAGATCTGTATGACAAGAACTTCAAGTCTATGAAGAAAAAAATGAAAGATCTCAGAAAATTGAAAGATCTCCCATGCTCATGGATTGGCAGGATTAATATAGAAAAAAAATGTTCATCTTGCTGAATGCAATCTACAGATTTAATGCAATCACCATCAAAGTTCCAATTAAATTCTTCATAGAATTAGAAAGAGTAATTTGCAAGTTCATTTTGGATAATGAAAATCCAGGATAGGGAAACTATTCTCCATAATAAAAGTACTTCTGGTGGAATCTCCATCCCTGACCTTAAGCTGTATTACAGAGCAATCATGACAAAAACTACAAGGTATTGGTACAGAGACAGGCAGGTAGATCAATGGAATAGAATTGAAGACCCAGAAATGAACCCACACAGCTATGGGCACTTGCTCATTAACAAAGGAACTAAAACCATCCAGTGGAAAAAAGACAGCATTTTCAACAAATGGTGCTGGTTGAACTGGAGGTCAGCATGTATAAGAATGCAAATTGATCCATTCTTGTACAAAGATCATGTCCAAGTGGATCAAAGTCTTCCACACAAAACCAGATACACTGAAATTAATAGAAGAAAATGTGGAAAAGAACCTTGAATACATGAGCACAGGGGAAAATTCCCTGAACAGAACACCTAAGGCTTATGCTCTAAGATCAAGAATTGACAAATGAGACCTTGTAAAACTGCAAACTTCTGAAAGGCAAAGGACACTGTCAATATGACAAAATGGCAACCAACAGATGGGAAAAGATCTTTACCAATCCTATATCCGATAGAGGGCCAATATCTAATATATACAAAGAAATCAAGAAGTTATACTCCAGAGAACAAAATAATCCTATACTTTTTCTTCTTTATTCATTTGAATGAATTCTAAAGCCAAGCCTTGACTCTAGTGTGAATTCCATGTTGCTCTAGAAACAACTAATGGGTCTGGTTTCAACTATCCTCTGAGAGTTAAGAAAGGTGACAGATAATCCAGCCAGAACATGGTGGTCTTCAGGTCCTACATTTCTAGAAAGATAGCTATTTGGCAGGTCCTGCTATCTTTTGAAATGTCAATCCCTGACCCTGTTTCTGCTATTTGCCTCCCTCTACAGAATCCTTCTTCAGTGTGATCTTCAGCCTGGAGTCATCATTTTGAAAGTTAATTCTCTCTAACCCCCATCCTTTCTTCTTCTTTTCAAAATAAATTTAATTGTACACTTCAATTCAATTGCCCCTCTCTTCCTGGTCACCGCTCACACAGTCCTTTCCACTTTCCCCCTTTCCTTCCCATCTGAGAAGGTGGCGGTCCCCTCCCTACTGCGGGTATCTCCTTACTCTGGCACATTGAGTTTCTGCAGAGCTAGGTGTATCCTCTCCCACTGAGGCCAGACAAGGCAGCACAGTTAGGGGAATGGGATCCACAGACAGTCAACAGCGTTAGGGGCAGTCCTGCTTTACATTCCAGATGTTGCAGGACCCACATGAAGACCAATGTGTATGTGGGGGCGAGGGGGAGGTAGGTCTAGCCTTTGGTTGGTGGTTCAGTCTCTGAGAGTCCCCAAGGGTCTAGGTTAGTTTACTCTATCAGTCTTCCTGTGGAGTTCCTATCCCTTTCAGAGGCCTAGATCCCCCCATTCCACAAGACTCACCGAGCTCTGTCCAATATTTGCCAATATTTGGCTCTGGACCTCCTCATCTGTTTCAATCATCTGCTGGGTGGAGCCTTTCAGAGGTACAACTATTCTATGCTCCTTCTGCAAGCATGACAGAGTACCATTAATAGTCTCAGGATTGATGCTTTCCCCTGGGATGGGTCTCAAGGTGGGGCAGTTGTTGGTGGGCCATTCCCTCCATCTCTGCCCCACCTTTGTCCCTGCATTTCTTTTTTTTTTTTTTTTTTTTTTTTTTTTTTATTAACTTGATATTTCTTATATACATTTCAATGTTATTCCCTTTCCGGTTTCCGGGCAAACATCCCCCTCCCCCCTCCCCTTCCTTATGGGTGTTCCCCTCCCACCCCTCCCCCCATTGCTGCCCTCTCCCCAATAGTCTAGTTCACTAGGGGTTCAGTCTTAGCAGGACCCAGGGCTTCCCCTTCCACTGGCCTGCATTTCTTGTATACAGGAAAAATTTTGGGTCAAACATTTTGTGGGTGGGTTGGTGTCCTTATCCCTGTTATAATTTGAACGACCCACTCTTGTAAGCGCTCATGTATGAATACTTGGTTCCTACTTGGTGGTACTATCTTGGCGGGCGATGGAATCTTTAAATAAGTGACTACTGTTGAAAAGAAGTGGGTGTCTGAAATTAGACCTAAGGTTATTGGACAGACTCCTTTTCACCCTGAGCTCTCTGCTTCTGGTGTACTGAGATTGGAGCATGTCTAGCTGCAAGTTCCCATCATCTCGGCCATGGTCGTGTTCCCCGTAAGGTAAAACAAGCTCTTCTTCCTTTAAGTTGCTCCTTTAAGTCAGGTATTTGGTCACATCAAACAAAAAGTAACCAACAGATTATGTTTATTGAATTCCACTTTTTCTGCAAAAAAGGACATCAAAATATGAGAAACTTCAAAAAGTGTCTGGGAGAGTGATAGTCTCTGAGATAACACAGATGTACAGTTTTGAAAACTATGAAGTTATAGAGTGTTGTTTGCAGAGAAGTGAAGTTAAAACATTGACAATATTGTGAAAACTAAAATGTTAGTGGAGCACAGTGCATGTGGCCCCCAGCAAGACAGATATGGTTCATTGTAAATTACAAATGCATACAAATGAAAGACAAACTCGGAATTAATTCATCAATAGGTAAATGGGGTCTATCTCTGAGGATATGCAATGTTTTGGAAAACTGTTAGGTAAAGATCCATCATTTGATCCATAGGTGGGAGATTTAGGCAAGGATATGTATTTCCCCTTTCCTTAACTTGAACTCTCTTGGCAGTAACAGGGGTGCTGCACCTTGAGGAGTCAAGGGAGCTGTTTTCAAGTATTTATTAGGTCATGATGTGGAAGAGAGATGAGAATTAGTCTGCATGGTTTCACTGGGCCTGCTTATTAGAAAGCTGGGAGAAGGTGCACTTCAGCTCAAATTAAGCATGGTTTATGGTTCTGAAGCATTAAAAGATAATTTCTAATAAAAGAAAATTCATGACTCTCATAGAACCAGAGTGAATTCATGTTAAATGTTCGTTGCTTATCTCATGAATGAGGAAACTGGTGTGGCATTACGGTCAACTCTAATGGAAATTCAGAGAACAACCACATGTTTTAGAAGAGGCTCTTACAGGTAAATACTGGAGATTTTGTTGAATTACCAAATTTCCAAGTTTTCACTTTGGTCAAAAATAATATGAAACAATAGAAAGGGAGCTGGGAACTACGTTCCGTAGCTCTCTGGCAGAGTCCTTGTCTAGTATGAACTAGGTCCTGCTTTCAATCACAGATTTGAAAACAACAACAAAAGATTCTTGATCAGCAAAATGGCTGTGTGACTTGCTCAGTTGATGTTTTGCTGATCATCAGAAATGATCTGGTGATTCAAACGAGACCAAGTGATCCACACTGAGGATATACAACAGAAAGAGTTTATTCATTGGTTACTTAAAGATATCGAACAACCTTGAAATTCTAAGAACTTATCCCAGTCAGCAATCAGAGAGTTTGATCCTGGAGCCGACTTAGCACAACTCAGTTCTTTCATAAATTGATGCTCTTGATAATATAATCCAACATGTTTTCAGTTGGTAAGCTTGTCCCCTCCTATCTAATCTGTTCACAGTCAGCCTAGCCTTTGTATATCAGCCCTCTCAGTCTTTCTGTTAACCTTACTGAATTAACTCTCCTCTCTGTGGTCATATCAATGTCGGATGCCCGTGGAAGACAGTCAGGTGAAGTTAAAGATATACAGAAAAAGGACTGTGAAATATTAAAGGCAGAGACAAAAGTAGGGCTGTTATAAGCATAGGGACATCAGACTTTTCTCCAAAATGGGAATGAAGTAATCCTTTGCTGTGAGTTTTGGGGCCATGGACTAACTTCCTGGGTTTTTTTATCCACTCTATGCATAATAGTTTACTGCAAATCTTCAGAAATGAGTCATGGACAACAAAATAAACTTCTACATGAGCTGACTGTCCATCTTAGTGCAAAAATCACCTTTTTCACATTCACACACACACACACACACACACACACACACACACACACACACACACACGGCTAGTTACCCTCTATAGCATAAAATACTTTTTCAATTTTGATAAAATCATCTTTCTGATCAAAGTAAAGACAACAATGGCTTCATATAATTTTTCATGTATGAAGTGGCTGTTATCAGGTACTATTAGAACTTGTTTCTTCTTGTTTGGTTATTTTCCTGATATCAGTCCTTCATCACTTGTCTTGCCACTGCAGAATTTTTGTTTTATTTGCTCAAACCATTCAATTTGTCCTGGTTACATTTTATAAAAGGAGGTCTGACTGCTTGAAAATTCTTATTGTGCCTTGGGCATTTTAGAACTTGAAAAAAAATAGAGCTTTTCACTTTTATTTTTGAATTTTTACTAATTTTAAAGGCCTTTAATTCCCCCGTGTTTGTGACTCACCATTTCATCATCAACAAGATGCCTTTTAAAGAAGTAGTGTGACTCAGGAGATGCGTGTGAGAGTGGGGATGCTCTGTTGTAGAGGGCAGAACGAGAGTGCTGGGGTTTATTTTCCTTAAGAAAGCTGGAGGCTGAAGACTTGCTGTAGATAAAGACATGTGTGAATGTGTTCGGTTTGATTCATTAATGCTCGGCAGATTTCAAAACCAGTTTATGAAGTATTCTTTCATTTTTACTATCAGTTGACTTTGTAACAAATCAGCAAGAAAATTACCTTTATTATATTTTTGTTGTTCTTGTGACCTTACTTTTTCTGTTTTTTTAAATTCTTGTGATTTTAATGTAATTTTTCTCTATTTAATAATATTTTCTTAATTATTTGAGAACTGTATGTAATGTATTTTGATCATATTCATCACCAGCTCCTTCCCTTAATTCTTCCAATGTCTACCTTTACCTTTCCAAAATATTCCCACCACCAATATTTCATATTCTGTTTCTATTTTATTTTACTTTTAAAAATAACCCATTGACTGAAATGTGTGCTGCCCACATACTCTTGGGTACAGAGCCATAAACCTTTGGGTGGTTGCTAACTTAAGAAAAACTACATTTTAAAAGACAACTTACTTCTCCCTCTCCAGAAGCCGTCAACTGTCCATTGCTCCTCAGTTAGGAATCAGGGCTGGTGCACTCCTCCAGTTCCCTGCTTGAGTATTGGCTAACTTGATCATAGACAGGTCTAGTGCAGAGAACTGCAGCTATTGTGAGTTCAGGAGACATTGTTTCAGTCTTACAATCCTCTCTCTCTTTCCTACACTGATCCCTGAGCCCTGGAAGTCTTGTTCTTTGCCTTTTAACTAACAGTGAGTTTCTATTTCAATGGCCACCTGCTGTGCAAAGAAACTTCTTTGACTAGGTCTTTAACTCTTGGTCTTGCTATCTCCAGCTCTTCTGTGCTCAGCTTACATTTGTGTGCCGTCAATCCCAGTTTTGACTGTGCTCTAATTGAACCAGGGATTCATGCATACTAGGCAAGCATTACAAACTGAGATACATTCTCAGTCTACTGTAATTGCTTATGATTTATTATCTTTCTAACCATGCACACTAATTAATAATTGGTTTATATAATGTTAAAGTAAAAGATATTGGAACTAATAACAGAGAATTTATTTTAACTTACAGAATTGTATATGTGAACGGAGGCCAAAATGTTTATTTAACCAGTAACATGTGTTCAAAAAAAAGATTGATAGTCCCAAAGAAACCATTGAGAAAATGATTCAACAGGCCTGATTTGTATAAAAAAGGAATTATAGGGTATAATCATATCACATATTCAGAAATAATTTTAGCAATGTATTTTCCTTTTAAAGTCGGAATCCATAAGGCAGTTGAGTTTAATTACCACAAACTTCTCTTTTTAAAATATAGGTTTTCAAGTAACACTGTATTATCTTGAACTTATAAAATCGAGGATGATTTTGAATTTCTGATTTTGCTGCCCCCATCTCCTAAGTGTGCCATTATTCATATACACTATCACACAAAATCCTGTTCTGATTCTTGCTCTATAACCCAAAGAGCATCATGTAGAGTTGATCCAGGAATGTGGACTGTGTGTTACGTGCTGGAAACACTTTCTCTTTTGAGATATTTAGGGACAAAAGTTAAAGAGCAGAAGGCCACAAGAAATAACTCATTTCTAAACTACTAAACTACTGTGTCAAGAACAATGCAAAGAATATCTGCACCACGCTGCATCTATAAGCATGTATCTACTTGGATAGTCTTTTTCTATGTGTGTACACATGTGCTACTGGGAACTGCACGCATTCCAACAGACGCTTATGCACAACGAAACTGTACATAGCTAGTAACACCGTGGAATTTTCCTTTTGGAATCTTTGTTTGTGTGTTTGCATGGTTGAGACAGGATCTTGTGCGTCATTCATTTGGCTGGTCTTAAACTTGCAGAGATTCTCAGACTTGTTTTTCAAAGACGAAGAATACAGAAATGAGTCTCCATCACCACCTGAGACTGTTTATTAAATATAAGAAACCATAATTCTTTTTTTTAATTAAAGTTGCATAACTTCCCTTCCTTCCCCTTCTTCCAAAATCTCTCCTGTTCCTCTTACTTCTTAGTTACAGTGTTAATTCTTTATGAATAAGTATATTATACAATCTGCTAAGTCTGGTTAGTCTTTCTTATATATATATATTATTTAAGGCTAACCGTTTGGACAATGAATTGAAGGACTAATCTGTACGGAAGTTTAATTCTCCATGTCTTGGAACTGTTAATTGCCTGTTGTTCTTTATATATGGCTGGGACTCCAAGAGATTTCTTTGCTGCATCCACACTGGTATGTCAACATGTCAACTGGCATTATCCTCATGAAGGTTTGATAGGAAACCATGTCTTTGAAATTTCATGAGTTGGCTCCCTTGTCATATCAAGGAGACACAATCTCAGAACAGACTTTCTGATTTTCATGGTCTTACAATCTTTCCCTTAGGCACAGGTATAGAGGTTGCATTGTAAGTGTATAAATTTTGGTTGGGCACTCCAATGGAAAGGTCACATTTCTAAGAGTACTGCAAGAAGAAGATATCTTCTTGTGAGACTCAAAGAATAAGCAGTACTTTCCTTCTGAGTTCTAGAATTCTCTAATTAATTTGCCTACATCTAGCTGGCTTGAAGAGACATCCGTTCCTCCTTTGTTAATCTCTGTACTGAGGCTTGGCTATGCTGATAGGATCAGAAAACATAGAATCTCCTATAATGACAGGTTATTACTTTTCATCATTTTGACTGAAAAATGTCGGTTGCTCAGAAAATTTTAAGATGGGCCAAAGACATCAGAGCTGTGTTACCCACCCTGAAAAGACCTTCACATGGAGTGTGAGAACTAATGATTATTATGGTGTAGCCACCCTTGAATATCCTTCATTATATTAAAGCCTAGCTTGATGGATAAAGAAATTAGCATAATAAGAGGGCAACAAGAGTAGTAGGAGATTTATAACTGTCAAGCATCACCTAGCTCAACCAGTACAGAAATGGGGCTCATTTACTTTCAGGAACTGGATTTAGCAACTACCAGTGAGCTTGGAAAATCTGTGAGAATGAGACCAGAGCCCTCAATTTTCAATCAAGTGAAATCTGAAGCAGATAGCTCACCTATTCTGTGCTGAATACCTAAAACCTCTGAGAACAATCCCATAAGAATGAGTCAGGCTTTTTGAACATGTGTGTTCTCATATGTATGGGTACCTGTATCCATGCAGGTATATGCTTCTGCATATATGCATGCATGTAGAGTCAAGAAGTTGATATAAGGTGTCTTCCATTGGTTGTTATCCTTCTTATACATTGAAGCAGAGTATTTTGCCAGAACTCAAAGCTTGATGATTTCTTTGACCTAGAAAGTCTCCATACTGCCCCGGCCTCTGTCTAGTGTTGCTGTAATTTAAGACTTGACATCACCAAGCCAGTCTTTATTCAGGTGTTCTGATCTTCATGATAACCGTTGAGCCATCTCTGAGCCCTTAAATATTGTTTCAAACCATGATATCTGGCTGCAATACATCATCAGGAGATCAATTCTTTTAGTATATAAGACAGAAACCATACCCTACATTGTTGAATGACACACATCATATCCTCTGCCCTTAGCACAGATGAATTCATAGCAACAACACACTGTTAATGGTGTAGACCTCTTTCTCATACATACACAGAAACTCACGGAATTTTTCTTGACATAGCAGCACAATTATTTGATTATAACAAGTACTTGATTAAATATGGACTGTCCTACAGTTCTGTTGTGTAACTTATAGTATATTTACATGTATAAGTATAGTATACATGTATATAGAATATATCCATATGTATATATATATATATGGATATATATTACAGTAATTTAAAGATGACAAATGCCGCATTGTTCTTACATCCTATGGAAGAGTACCTTGATTTTGAATTGTTTTGTTTAACACTTTTTGCTCAAATGTATATTCCAGAATATCCTTTCAATATATCAATTCTTTGGAATAAGTATATGAAGTTACCTTTCTATAGGGTTGGGAGGAGAAGAAAAGCCCATCCTGTAAAAATTTCACATTGATTTTCCATCTGTGTGGATAAATGAGCACTGCTGAGGACAGTCCTGTATCCCTGCCAACATTTCAATATTCAATGCCTCATTTCCCTCTTAACCAGAAAAATGTTAGCCATGAATTCTTGATATGTTTTAATTCCTATTTTCCACATCCTTCCAAATATGTCCTGATGTTTTTGGGGTGCTGTATTTGACCATGTAATAGTTTCTCTGCTAAATCACCATTTTTGTGGATTGGCTCCTGACTCATACCCTATTTTGGCAGCTTTGTGAGGTGAATAAATTCACAACTTAAAATAACACCTTGTCAAACTTTCAAACAGGTCAGTTTGCATTCACAAGTAAGCCAGATGTGTTTAAAATAAAGGTGTCCATCAGTCAGGAACATGACTTCTCAATTGCCCTTTTGGTAGATTGAGATAATCCTATATGGAGCAAAATTTTTAAAAGTTCTGGGAAGAGCCTTTCTGGACCCAGTTTGAAAGCCAGTACCTCATAATTATATAACGATTCACCTGGCACTATAACTGGAAGTGAACATTGCAAAAGTACAGCATGTAGTCCCACAAGCTAGGTCAGCCCACTATGTTTTTCACTTCTTGGGGAGCTTTGCTCAATTCTCACTTTATTCTAGACCAGTGGCAACACATGCTGCTATGGAGGAGTGCGCCAATGTTTCGGTGAACTCAGTGGACATGTGCTCAAGGATTAGCTCTGAAAATAAATCTTTAAAGTACCTTTTGTACAGCTAAAAGTAAAAGCATGATTTAGTTCCATTATACCACATCTGGTATTTTCTTAAGAATGAGTTTATCCTCTCCTGTTTTGAAACACATTTAATGATAAAGGGTTTCAAGATACAAAAAATTACAAAACATCCAGGAATAGGACCAACAAAAATGCATAGGAATAAAATTGATGTTTGTTGTTCTTTGCTGATGACTCTCTTCATTTATTGTCTCACTGAATAGTCTACCACTCACACAACCTTTCTTTTTTTTTTACCTTTCATCCACTCATTCAGCTTCCCAACCAATTCATCTATCCAACCATCCATATATCCATATTTCCCAAATCTATAATCTACTGTTTGCCACATATATATATATATATATATCCCCATTCTCTAACACAATTACCCATCTACTTATTAATCTATACACCTATTCATACAATTAATACTATAATACACACCTACTGAGAGTCTGCCATTCTGTCATTTTAAAGCATTAACAGATGCTTCAATGGTTGATATGAATTTCTCTGCATAACTTCTTTGTGACACAGAGAACAAAGAAGCTGAGACTAGAGAGTAATATTCAGCTGAATGTACCCAAACTTTTGAAAATAGCTCCTGCAATTCGTTCTTCTCCATATCCTTTTTTCTTCCTATTCCACTTTCTTCTCCATTAGTATAGAACTGTGTCTGGAAGTCTCCCTTACTCACAAAGGGTGGAGCACCTACAGCTTCAAAGTATGGGCTGTAGCAGTCCCACAGTATTCAGGAGAATTTTCTGGGGATATACATTTTATATTTTTCATTTCTCTTCATAAACTATTTTTCCAATAAATCCTAAAACTTACTGTCTTTGCTTTGATGGATCATTCTTTATCAGATCTGAAAAAGTTTGTAGGTTATTTGTTTACTAATTTGCAAGTAAGAAGAGTGAATGTCTACATAGTCACATTCACTGATTTCTCCTCTCTCAGACAAACTCAAATGTAGCAAATCTCTTAAGCCAGACAGAGATTCTTGTTAAATATCTCATCTCCTATTTCAGTTTATTCTTCCACTTAATGGAAAACTAAATAGGCCCACATAGTGCAATTGCTGCTTTATTTGGAGTAATGCTGATACATGATCAATTGCATCTTGATTACGATATCTCCGTGCACTTGATTGCAGTGCCCAGCATCAGTCCCATTGTTCAAAGTAATGAGAATGCTTTCATCATCTCAGAAAGCATAAAACTTGAGTTTGTACAATCAAAGACATGCATTGCCACTCTTCCTTCTGAAAGATAGAGCCATATTCTTTGGACCAGCAAAGAGGAACAAGAATGGCCCATACTGCATTGTTCTCTGATTCCCTAGATGGTTGCTATAGAATTCAGTGCGACACAGAGCTACCTTGGTTCCCCTGCCAGCTTAGAAGCACGAACAATTTGAAATGGGTTTCGGAAGTCTCCAGTGACTCTATGGAGAAAAACATTATTAAGTAGGGTAAAGCAGGAATCTCTCCTGAAAGTTCCTGTTGCTGTCATTAGAGTGGACATGGAGAATTTGAGTAGTTTTAGAAGGCTCTATTAATCAAGAGAAAGGACATAAAATAGGACAAGACAAAAGGAAACAGAAGTGTAACATTCACCTTTGCCTATCCCATAAGGAGCATTTGTCCACAGCATGTGACACGTAATGGATGAACATGCAAATTATAGAAAACAGTCTTCAACATCTTGGATGAGTATCCATTCTCCCCCACACTCAAATGTGGGACTTTATGGTAGTTTTTTGGGAGGTATGTGTGTGTGTAAAACCTCATCCTTTCCATAACACACTCTCTTCTTAAGCTCTTTGATAAAAGAAACCATGTTGGAGGAGTCACAGAGAGTGAGGATTAAAGCCAACCCTGCCATTTATGACCATATAGAGAAATAACTGGCCCCGAGTAAATACCCTTAAAAAAGTCAAGCTTGCAAACTTGAAGCATTCTCACATACTTGCTTGCATGAAGATTGATGCTTGGACATTTTTCCTACCATATGTCATTTAAGCACTAGTCTTTTATTTCCTCAAGAACATTTTAACTTCTATCTGACTTTCCATTGTCAAATAACAGAATATTATCAAATATCAGGAGATTTTAGGTAACAGAGATAATCTACAGCCTTGAAACAAAGCTCTTCATCTTCCTGGAGGCACCATTGAAGATACACATCACCACACAACCTGTCCTGTTTTCATAGGCCCTTTGAGAGAAACTCTCCAAGGAAGTCTAATTTAGGAAACAAATTTTAAGAAAACAGGATTACCTGGACTGATGAGATATCTCGTTCAATAAAGTACTTGCTTTGCAAGCAGAAGGACTTGGGATCAGATTCTCAGAATCCACATAAAGCTTGGATCCAATGGCATCTATTAAAATGCAGGCCTCTTACAGTGTGATGGGAGGTAGAGAATAGAAAATCCCAGGAAGCTAAGAGGTAGTTAGCCAGGCATATGCATTTGAGAACAAGAAAGACTGGAGAAATGACACCCTAAGGTTGTTCTCTGAAATGTACACGCACACTTATGGTATATATATATATATATATATATATATATATATATATATATATATGCGCTCCTGAATCAACTTTCAAAAACCACTCTCACAGACCCATTCACTCATACATGCACATACACACAACACACACATAAACACACACACACACACACACACACACACTCACATACATGTATGCACATACACACAAAAGCACGTTCACCACTCCTCAGTTGTTGGTGGTACAACTACTCTGGAAATCAGTCTAGAGGTTCCTCAGAAAATTGGACATTGCACTACCAGAGGACCAAGCTACATTACTCCTGGGCATATATCCAAAACATACTCGAACATATAACAAGGACACATGGTCCACTACGTTCACAGCAGCATTATTTATAATATCCAGAAGCTGGAAAGAACCCAGATTTCCCTCAACAGAGGAATGGATACAGAAAATGTGGTACATTTTACACAATGGAGTAGTACTTAGCTATTAAAAACAATGACTACATGAAATTCATAGGCAAATGAATGGAACTAGAAAATATCATCCTGAGTGAGGTAACCCAATCACAATAAAAACACATGATATGCACTGATAAGTGGATATTAGCCCAAAAGCTTGTATTATCCAAGATACAATCCACAGACCACATGAAGTTCAAGAAGAATATGACCAAAGTGTGGATGCTTCAGTCCTTCTTTATTAAAAGGGGAAACAAAAATATTCATAGGAGGAGATATGGAGACAAAATTTAGCAGAGACTGAATGAATGGCCATTCAGAGCCTGCCCTACCTGGGGATCTAGCATATACATACAGCCACCAAACCCAGGCAAAATTGGTGATGCAAAGGAAGTGCATGCTGACAGGAGCCAGATATTGCTGTCTCTTGAGAGGCTCTGTCAGAGTCTGACAAATACAGAGGCAAATGCTAGCAGCCAACCATTGGACTGAGAACGGAGTCCCTACTGGAGGAGTTAGAGAAAGGATTGAAGGAGTTGAAGGGGTGTGCCACCCCATAAGAACAACAATACTAACTCTCAGGGACTAAACTACAACCCAAAGAGTACATATGGTCAAACCTATGACTCCAGCTGCTTGTGTAGCAGAGGATGGCCTTGTTGGGCACCAATGGAAGGAGAAGCCCTTGGTCCTGCAAGGCTGAACCCTCCAGTGTAGGGGAATGTCAGGGCGGGGCAGTGGGAAGGGGTGGGTAGTTGGGTGGGGGACACCCTCATAGAAAAAAGGGAGGGGGAATGGGATAGGGGGTTTCTGGAAGGGAAACTGGGAAAGGGGATAACATTTGAAATGTGAATAAAAAGTATCCAATAAAAAATAAACTAAAACAAAAGCATATTCACACAGGCACACAAGCAGACACAAACAGGTACTCATACAGATGCAAACACACACACAATATATAGAGATTTTTTAAATATAATGCATTATTTTTAGAACTAAACTCATTAGCTATAGTTTTAAAAACTTATTCCTTTTCTTTTTTCTCCCAGTGCTAGTTTCCTGTTTTCTACTGCAGTCACTAGGGTGTTTACAGGCTGTGGTCCTCAGGCAACTGGCGACTGGAGTCAGGATCAAAGCTAGCTCCTCTTTGTCACAACTTCCCTACGTACCTGGATAGTGTTGGAATGAAGGCAGGTGGCCCTGCTGGGACTTTAATATTGGATAGGGGACACACAAAATGGAACATGACTTTCTGTGTTGAGTAAGAAACAGTAGAATCTACAGAAGAGAAAGTCTTATCTCCTCATCCAAAATTTAGAATTCAGAGCTAAGCGTCCCAGTGATAGGAATTTGTTTTGAGACTTGGAATTAGGAGGATGATCCCGTGATGTCTCCAGCAGAGAAGTGGCTTTATTTCTTGGATTAAATGATGAATGTTTTGTTTTTGAAAAGATTTTCTGGGGTGTAACATCTTGTCAAGATCTCAGCTCATTAAAAAATTGCATTAACACATGCAAACAGAAAAGAGTCTACTATGGAATTGTAGCAGGGCCAGTCAAGGGGGTAGTGAAGATAAGTATGGATAACACAGGAAGATGAGCAAAGTACTTTATATATGTGTGTTCATAGTGGCATAATGAAATCTACTGTTTTTAAAAGTTAGTAAGCACTAACATAGACCATTGAATGAAATCATCTAATATCTCTTGGTGTACCAATGTTCTCTAATGTGTGTGTGCAACTTTGGATAAAATGTATGTCAAAATCTCCCAACTCCCAACAAACTATGCTGAAAGCATATGTCTTTCTTACATTGATTGAAAGGTTGTGGATTGATTCAGGAGGAGAGAATATGAGGAAACAGTTATGGAGGTGACAACTGAAGTTATGGTGGTGACACCAAAGTTATGGTGGTGGCATCTGAAGTTACAGAGATGACATCGAAGTTATGCACTTACACTATGCACACATGAATTGTTTCAGACTTGGCGGAAACAGATCCAGGTTATTCCTGAAGTCCAATAGGATCCTGTCCTAGTTAACATGGTCAACTTCACACTGCCTAGAGCCACCCAAAAGGAGTGTCAATTTGGTCATTGTTTTTCATCAGGTTTTTCTATGAGAGATTGCCTTGATTGTCTTAATTGATATAGAAGGGTTTAGCCCTCTGTGTGCAGTACTATTCCATGGGAAGGTAGTTCTAGGCTGTATAAATTAGTCAGTGAAGTATTAGCTGGTTGGAGAGCCATTAGGTGTAAGAGAGGTGGCACTTGCAGTAGTGTTCTCTACTCTTGTATCACTGACAATGCTTCCTAAGTAGTATTGCCAAGTTATAATTCTGTCCCCACCAGTGTAACTACTATCTTCAAAGGAGTTAAGGTCAGCTAAGTTATTTTTCTGGGGTCCTGTGGTCAAGAGATTACATCAGATGACCCTCATGTGTGGTGACAAAGGCATTGTTCCTTTCCATGAAACAGACGACTTTTTCAAATGAACAGAGACAATTCTGGAGCATCTGGCAATGTGTGAAGACTCAAGAATAAACTCTCTCTAGTTCTCCCCAGTGGCCACCCTCACTCTGCACACATAGAGTTTCTTAACCCACTTCTACTCCAACATAAGTACCCATGGAAGCATCAGTCTGACATGCTCAAAAGTAACTGGTCTTCCCTATGTCTCATCAGGATCATCTTGTCTTTTACCCAGAGCCTGATATGAGAACCCAACATAGACAGGATTTGAACAGACATGCTGCTGGGCTCTGGGAAAAATCTCACAGCATTAAAGAATTACCTGTGAGAAACCCACTCAGAGCAGGTGGCTACTCGTCTTTTGTGTCACCCCTTTCATTTGTCTTTAAATGGTATGTTGTATTTTGATTTTTAAGGCTGACTTAGCCCTTACATATTTATTAAATAAGTGTACATTGATGTATTTTATATGTATATGTGTGTTTATACACACACACACACACACACACACACACACACACACGAAAGAGAAAAAAAGAGAAAGAGATAGAGAGAACACCAAGAAATAGCTTGTGAAACAGCCACCATCTTTTTTCTCCTTTTTTGCTGTTTTCTTCCTTGGCTGTAAGTGGGACAATTATCAAGTAGCATCCTTTAAGCAAATGTTCTTCTATACTTCCTTGACTGAGACAGAGTCTCCTGGTCACAGGTAATTCTGAATGGACTAGCAAACACCCCTGCTTTCAGTTTCCTGCCTTAAATGCCTGCTCTGACTTCCCTCAATCATGGATTATGAGCTAGAAGTGATAAAAGGAAATAAACCCATCCTCTCTGAGTCATTTGTGGTCAAAGTGTTTTATCACCTTAAATAAAAAGAAACTAGACAATTACCCATCCATTTTCAATTTCTGTGTGACTAACTGCGTGGCTTTCCAGATGCTGTTAGCTTACCTCTTTGCCCAGTAATCTACCTGGGTTTGACAATGTTCAGGTGCTTTCTTTCTGAAGATTTTCTTGTTATTCCAGGTTGTTAAAAAGTTGACTTTAAGTGTTCTACCTTTTTGGAGAATGCTGCAGCTGTTTGAACCAGTTATGAAGGATCTGCAAAGCAGCCTCAAGGGATATATTGGGGGATTTTCATCAGCCAAGCAATTTATAGTTCTGTTTGGTTCCGACTACATGTCACGTATTCCCAAAAAAGTTACAACAGCGTCAGCCTCAGCTTTATTATTAGTGTACACCTGAAAACACTGAAACAAAGGGCTGTTGAAAGTCATTCAGTGCAATTTTAAAGGGACAGGACATGAGCCAGCTGCTGAAGAGGACTTAGCATAAACACATCACTGGCTTTGGGGACGCTGAAGTGACTAGTGGAGACAGTCAGCTGTTATTGTCAGTTACTTTTTAGAGGCTTTCCTGAAGGCTTCATGGAGGAGGGCACACTTGATCTGAACCCATAAAGGATGGATAGAAAACAAATAAAGAAATATAGTCCTGGGGAAGTTCGTCTTAGGTGGGACGTTCAGGGCCAATAAAAACAAGTTGTGTTCCTAGGCTATTTAAACAGTTTGGAGTTGTCATTGTTGGATCTGTGAAAAAGGGGAATGGGGCACATGGAGAGGTGGGACCAAATGAGGAAACAAAGTTAAGCTAGCTCCTAGGGCTTCTTGGAGGGATTTAAAGGGTTTTTGACCTTTGCTGTGGGCAGTGGTGAGTGACTGAAGGGCTTAGTCAGTGCAGTGTTCGAGGATAAATGGTGTGGAAGATGGACTGTGAATTTAGTTGACCTTTTGTGCTGTGTAGAAGAGAGGGCATAGAGAAGCCAAACCAGAAGAAATAGGTCAAACGAAGATGAGAAGACTGCTAGAGTAATTGAAAGTAGAGATGAAGATGTTTTGAGCAGTTAAATAAAGGAGGTATGGATGAGATAGGAAACAGGTTCTGTACTTTTCTTTTCCATAGAAAGGAGTATAATATGCCTGCTTCTAAAATGGGCACAAAATATATATTAAATCTCTTCTTGACAAGGCTGAAGATCCACCATAGAGGAGGAAGCAAAATGACTTTAGCAGACGAAAGTGAAGAAGGATCAGAAGGAAACATTATCTTCATAGATGTGACAGGACCACTGAATTTATTAACTCAGAGCAGCTGTGTTTACCCACAGATGACGACATAACATAAAGCTCATTAGTATCCTAGCATAGAGATAGGAGGGGTCCTGAGCCCCTACCCCTAACTGAGGAGCTGTAGACAGCTGAAGGCTTTTGGGGAGGGAGTGTCAGTTTCCTTTAAGGGTGTTGCCCACAGTGAGTCAACCACACTACAGTGGATGACGGCACATTCACAATTTGAGTAAATGGAGGAAAGAAAAGGAACAGAAGTTGAGAATGGAAGTGATCTGGGAAGGGTTAGGAAAAGAAGTACAATTAAAATACTTGGATTGTGCATGCATGTAATAAGTAGCTAATTAAAACAAAGAAAAGATCACTTATATGAAGTTGTTCCAAGTGATGTTTGTGACCATGTAACCTTAGTCTTGGTTTACGTCTTTGTATGTTCGATATATAAGGAAACATGTACCTACTACTATGCATAGAAGCCCCTAGAAGTTTTATAGGATCTGGCCTTTTATCATGCACTACATATGTCAGTAATCATTACTATGTTAATGCCAAATCTACCTATACTCTATAAAATCAATGAGTCACTGTCACAACTCAGATATGTCTTTGATAACCATGGCTATTTAACTGTCTCTACCTAAACTTTACCACCCCCCAACATGGAGATGATAATAGTATTTCTATCTTAAAGAAGTAGGGATTAACTCAAAACATGTATGAGATTTATACAATTAATTTAAGAGCAAGTACCTACTGTAGGAAAAGGACTCTGTTCACCCCCATCATTACCATCAACATCACCATCATACCACCACCATCACCATCACCACCATCCTCATCATGACACAACCACCAACCACAGTCATCACCATTGTCATCATTTAGACAATTCCTATGTTTTAATTTTTTAATTTGTGTGTGTGTGTGTGTGAAAGAGAGAGAGAGACAGACAGACAGAGACAGAGAGACAGAGAGACAGAGAGAGACAGACAGAGAGAGAGAGACAGAGAGAGAGAGAGAGAGAGAGAGAGACAGAGAGAGAGAGAGAGAGAGCGCATGTGAGCATGTGCATGTACTCATTTGGGTGAATATCCAAGCTGCAAGAAACCACTGGATCCACTGGATCTGGAGTTACAGGAGGTGGCAGTTATGAGCCACCTAATATGGATGGTAGCACATGAACTCAGGCCCTCTGCAAGAATACAAAGTGCTTTTACTAGCTGAACCATTTCTCTAGCCCCTCATTTATTCTTTGTTCATACCTTTTAGGTGGGAGTAAATTGAGGAATGACTGTTATTAAACATCGATTTTAAAAGGAGAATTCCTTATAGTGTTGGATTTTCTTTCACATGTTAAAGATTTGTGGTAATATAAAGCTATTTTGATCAATAAATTTTCCTTAATACTATAGAAGAAACGCCTTTAACAGATTTCCCAATCTTGTAATTTTCTATTCTATTCTATATATATGGAGCCCCTTTGACTTATAAAAGAGTGAGGTGAGAGTGAAAGTGCTAATGTTTTCTTTATTGTGGCTGGAACGTTATTGAGAAATAGCACTTGACCCTTCACATAATCTGTTTAGTAGGAATGGCACTACTGTCCTCCAGCAGAGTTGCTTAGTGCCAGAAACTAAGGGACAAAGCTGGAACTTGGCACTGAAGCTGAGTCTTCAAATTTCAATAGAAAGTGCTTGATTTATTTTTACTCGTTTCCGCTGCTCAGGCAATATTTAGCTCCCACTGGGTTTCCCTGGTCTGGACTAAGTTCTATGAAGATGGAAATGCTATTGAATCAAAGAGCTTGCCATTGAGGCTGGGAGACCCAGTAGTGGACAGTGAAAGAGAGTCAGATTCTATGTGGAAGTGTAGGGACTGATCTGATTTAGGGCACAGATTCTGAACCATGGAGAGACCAGGACCTATCCCAGCTAAAAAGACATTTCTCCATTTAGAAAAAGACATATACCAATTGATGGCCTCAGTTTTAGTTAACCACCTCCCCAAAAAAAGAAGTAGGTTCTATCTCCTAGCAGATTTATAACTCCCAACTTGTATAATTGTTGACTAAATGAGAGTTGAGTACATTTTTTTTAAACTTCTAAATCAATTGAGATCTGGGCTAGGTAGAAGCCTGTTGGTTGAATGATTGAATGATTAGTATGAATGGCATATAAGAGGCCCTCAGTTCATCCTTATTTCTCAAATAGAAGTGAGCTCAAGGGTTCAAGAAGCTTTCTGTTAGTGTTTTTGTTATGTGATTTTTGCATTTCTAAGGGATGCATAGCTGTAACCTACAAGGCATGATCTCACAACTGTTTTTCCTCTGTGTAACAAAGATTCGAACATATTTTTTAAATTCTTTGTGCAATAGGTTTTCTTGAATTATGACTATTATGTAACTATTTCCACTGAATTGAAAATTTTCCTTCCAGAGGAAGGAGGATCACAATTCTCTAAAAGTGTGGAAGTTATCATCTAGGTAATTAAAGGAAATTTACAAAGCCCAGGAAGCTCCTGAAACTTACAAGATTCATAGCCCTTCTCCTCAGTTATAAAAAACAGTTAAAATTACTAGGTGGAAGAGGCTTTCCCATAGGTCAAGATGCCAGAGAGTCATACAAGGGAGCTCCAGGATGTATCTATCTCTCAATAGTTATTAATGGTGGAGTGTTTTGTTTGTTTCTGTCTGTGATGAGTTGCCTTTAAGTCGTCTATGCTTGCGTAACCCCAATACATGGAACACTTCACTATCTACACTTAGTGGGAATCATTTCTTGTGTTTGGCATCAATGTTCTTCCAATGTGGAGTAAATAGATTTTTGTTCATGTCTCTCCAGAATAAGTCATCCTACCAGAGAATATACTAAGAAACTAAACATTCTACTTTTTGTAAAATACGGTGAAGGATATCATTGACTCTATTCACAGAAATCCATCACTCAGACATGTTTTAATCTAAGGGACAAACAGTCTTGCATAACACCAATGGCAAAAAAGTGTCTGATGTATTTCCTCTTGACTTCATATGTGAGCAAACTTTGGCCAGGCTGGGGATAAGGACAAATCATCTGTGTAAATCCAAACTCTCAACAGACTTTCTGATTCTCTAATTTTTATTTTCTTCTTTTTTCTTCCATTTTATGCATATCATAATCTAATCCATATCTATTTAAATATGAATCAAGCCAAACAGTGCTATGTGGTAAACAGAGGGATTAGGAGTTAAAACAAACCAGTCTGTGCTCAGGAATTAGTTTTCTATTCTGTGATAAAAATAACCTCTCATGTGGGTATAACATGTTTCCCCTTATAAAATACTCATCAAATGAATTTTCATTACTACCTTATGAAGTTTATGGAGAATTTTTTTATCTAATTCTTTTTAATTTTCTTTATTCTTCAGTAGGAACATCTGAGGTTCAGACAAAGGTTCAAAGAAGCTAAGTTATGTTATATATACTGGTCTGAGGACTGGGTGTAACAAGATAGTTATGATCTTAAATTAAGTGAGATATTTGCAGTGCTCTGTTGATATATTATTCCTTAGAAAGTTGTACCAAGGCCACAGCAATGTTGATATCATGTGAAATAATGATGGTTTATACTAATTGTCAGTATGACATGGTATAAAATCACCGAGATGCCAAGTCTCTGTGCATGACTGTAAGGGATTAAGTTAGCTTCTTATCATGCCTGTGAGCCCTTGTCTTTACTAGGATAATTGAGGTGGGAAGATCCATCCTAAGTGCAGGTGTCAACATTCCATGAGCTTGAGTCTTGGGCTTTATGAAAAGGGAGAAAGATAACTGATACCAGCATTCTTTGCTCTCTGCATCCTAACTGAAGTTTTCATCTACATTGCAGGAATTGTTCTAAGTAATGTACTCACATTTTAAAGAGATTAGTGTAAAAATGCCCTACTATGGAAATCTGCTTGTTGAGCTACTAGAAAAGGCAGGTAGAACACAGATGTTTTCTGTTTAAAGGATTACTTGGAAATTCTGTCAGTTTAGCACCTAAGAATGATGGTAAGTCCATTTTTTAATTTAATTTTTTTGGATATTTTATGAATTTACATTTCAAATACTATCCCCTTCCTCCCTTCTCCCATATCCCCTCCCCCTGCCTCTATTGGGATGCTCCTACTTCCACCTACTTACTCCAACCTTAATGTCGTGGCATTACCCTCCACTGGGAAAACGAGCCTTCACAGGACCAAGGGCTTTTCCTCCTATTGATGCTGGACAATGCCATCATCTCTTAAATATGTGGCTGGAGTCATGGGTCCCTCCATGTGAACTCTCACTGGTTGGTGGCTCAGTCCTTGGGAACTCTGGTAGGGTCTGGTTGTTTGATATTGTTGTTCTTCCTATGGCGTAGCAATCCCATTCAGCTCCTCTAGTCTTTTCTCTAAGTCCTCCAATGGAGTCCCCTTGTTCGGTCCAATGGTTAGCTGCAACGATCCTCATCTGTATCAGTAGGTCTCTGGCAGAGCCTCTCTGGAGACATCCATATCTGGTTCTTGTCAGCAAGCACTTCTTGGCTCAGCAATAGTGACTGGATTTGGTGGCTACATATAGGATGGATCTCCATGTGGGACAGTCTCTGGATGACCTTTTCTTCAGTCCCTGCTCCACTCTTTGTCCCTGTATTTCCTCCCGTGAGTATTTTTTTCTTCCTTCTAAGAAGGAATGAGGCATCTACATTTTGGTCTTCCTTCTTGGGCTTCATATACCCTGTGAATTTTTTCTTAGGTATCCCAAGATTTTGGGCTAATATCTGTGTATCAGTGAGTACATACCATGTGTGATTTTTATGACTGTGTTACCTCACTCAGGATGATATTTTTCTATCCATTTGCCTAAGAATTTCATGTAGTCATTGTTTTCAATAGCTAAGTCCAATGTATCCATTCCTCTGTTGAGGAATATCTGAGTTGTTTCCAGGTCCTAGGTATTATAAATAAGGCTGCTATGAACATAGTGGACCATGTGTCCTTGTTATATGTTGGAGCTTCTTTTGGGTATATTCCCATGAGTGGTATATCTGGGTCCTCAGGTAGTACTATGTCCAATTTTCTGTGGAACATCCAGACTTCTTTCCACAATGCTTGTACCAGCTTGCAATCCCACTAACAATGAAGGAGTGTTTCTTTCTCTAAGTCCTTCCCAGCAGGCAGTCATCTGAGTTTTTTATCTTAGCCATTCTGACTGGTATGAAGTAGCATCTCAGAGTTATTCTGATTTGCATTTCCCTGTTGACTAAGGATGTTAGGTGCATTTCAGCCATTTGGTATTATTCAGCTGAGAATTCTTTGTTTAGATCTGTACCTCATTTTTTAAATAGGATTATTTGATTCTCTGGTGTCTAACTTCTTGAGTTCTTTGAATATGTTGGATATTAGTCCTCTACCAGATGTAGGATGCCTAAAGACCATTTCCCATTCTGTTAGTAGCTATTTTGTCCTATTGAGAGTGTCCTTTGCCTTACAGAAGCTTTAGAATTTTATGAGGTCCCATATGTCAATTCTTGATATTTGAGCATAAGCCATTGGTGTTCTGTTTAGGACATTTTCCCCTGTGCCCATGTGTTTGAGTATCTTTCCCACTTTCCCTTTTATTAGTTTCAGTGTATCTAGTTTTGTGTGGAGGACCTTGATCCACTTGGACTTGATCTTTGTACAAGATGATAAGAATGGATCGATTTGCATTCTTATACATGCTGACCTCCAGGTGAACCAGCACCATTTGTTGAAAATGCCGTCTTTTTTCCATTGGCTGGTTTTAGCTCCTTTGTCAAAGATCAAGTGACCATAGGTGTGTGGGTTCATTTCTGGGCCTTCAGTTCTGTTCCACTGATCTACCTGCCTGTCTCTGTACCAGTACCAAGCAGTTTTGATCATGACTGCTCTGTAATACAGCTTGAGGTGAGGGATGGTGATTCCACCAGTTCTTTTATTGTTGAGAATAGTTTTCACTATCCTGGGTTTTTTACTTTTCCAAATGAATTTACAAATTGCTTTCTAACTTTAAGAAGAATTGAGTGGGAATTTTGATGGAGATTGCATTGAATCTGTAGATTGCTTTAGGCAAGATTGCCATTTTTACAATATTCATCCTGACAATCCATGAGCATGAGAGATCTTTCTATCTTCTTTGATTTCTTCAAATACTTGACGTTCTTGTCATACAGATCTTTTACTTGTTTGGTTAGAGTCACACCAAGGCATTTTATATTATTTGTGCTATTGTGAAGGGTGTCATTTCCCTAATTTCGTTCTTAGCATGTTTATCCTTGGAGTAGAGGAAGTCTACTGATTTGTTTTAGTTGATTTTATACCCAGCTGCTTTGCTGAAGTTGTTTATTAAAAGTGGAATATCTTGGTTTGTCCATCTATGTTAATTCAGAGTTTTGCTGGATATAGTACCCTGAGTTGGCATTTGTGTTCTCTTAGGGTCTGTATGACATCTGCCCAGGATCTTCTGGCTTTCATAGTCTCTGGTGAAAAGTCTGGTGTAATTCTGATAGATTTGCCTTTACATGTTACTTGACCTTTTTCCCTTACTGCTTTTAGTATTCTTTTGTTTTGTTTTGTTTTTGTTTTTGTTTTTTTTGTTTTGTTTTGTGCATTTGTTCTTTTGCCTATTATGTGACAGAAGGGATTTCTTTTCTGGTCCAATCTGTTTGAAATTCTGTAAGATTCTTCTACATTCATGGGCATCTCTTTCTTTAGGTTAGGGAAGTTTTCTTCTATAATTTTGTTGAATTTTATTTACTGGCCCTTTAAGTTAGGAATCTTCATTTTCTTCTATATCTTTTATGCTTAGGTTTGGTCTTCTCATTGTGTCCTGTATTTCCTGGATGCTTTGTGTTAGGAGCTTTTTGCTTTTTGCTTTTGCATTTTCTTTGACTATTGTGTTAATGTTTTCTATGGTATCTTCTGCCCCTGAAATTCTCTCTTCAATCGCCTGATGGTGATGCTTGCATCTATGACTCCTGATCTCTTTCTTAGATTTTCTCCATCCAGGGCCGTCTCCCTTTAGGACTTATTTATAGTTTTTCTTTTCGTTTTTTCAATTTTGGATGGTTTTGTTCAATTCCAGGAGCATTCTCTCTCCTAAGCCCAGAGCCCACAAGTTTGGAACCACAATTTCTCCCCATTGACTGTCCAAGGAGAGACACGCTGGGAGCACATGGTCTGGGAGCCCCAGAACTACCTGGGACAGGCCACTTCTTGTCTCCATCTGTGCACAGAGATGAGGATATTCCAAAGCTCTCAGACCTGCCCTGAAAGAGCTGGTTTGTCAGGAAAATTCTCACTCCAAAGATCACAGGCTCACAGGCTCATAGGCTCAGGAGGGACCACAGGAGGGACAAGCTCCAGTCAGAGACTGCAAGACCAACTCACATCAAACATAATCCCTGTTTGGTTGTTTTTCCTGCCATTCTTTAAGGGAGCCTCTTTAAGGGCTTCCACTTGTTTACCTGTGTTCTCCTGTATTTCTTTAAGGGAGTTATTTATGTCCTTCTTAAAGTCTTCTATCATCATCATATATATGATTTTAAATCCAAATGTTGCTCTTCCCATGTGTTGGGATATCCAGTATTTGCTGTGGTGGGAGAACTGGGTTCTGATGATTTCAAGTAGCCTTGGTTTCTGTTGCGTAGGTTCTTGTGATTGCCTCTTGCCATCTGATTATCTTCGATGTTAGTTGGTCTTGCAGTCTCTGACTGGAGCCTGTGAGCCTGTGAGCCTGTGAGCCTGTGAGCCTGTGAGCCTGTGAGCCTGTGAGCCTGTGAGCCTGTGATCTTTGGAGTGAGAATTTTCCTGACAGACCCGCTCTTTCAGGGCAGGTCTGAGAGCTATGGAATATCCCCATCTCTGTGCACAGATGGAGACAGGAAGTGGCCTGTCCCAGGTAGTTCTGTGGCTCCCAGGCCATGTGCTCCCAGCGTGTCTCTCCTTAGACAGTCAATGGGGAGAAATTGTGGTTTCACCTGTAGGCTCTGGGCTTAGGAGGGAGAATGCTCCTGGAAGACCTGCTCTCTGCTGACAGGTTATTTGTTTAAGGACTGTAGGACAGTCCCAGCTCTGGGAACAGATGAAGACTGGAGGTGTCTTTTCTCAGGCAGCCTTGCAGCTCCAATCCCAGTGCGCTCCTTTCTGGCTTCCGTTTGGACAATCAGTAGAGAGAGTGTTGGTTCTACCTGTGGGCTTAAGAGGAAGAGTGCTCCTTGCAGACCAGTTGTCTGCAGGCGTGTTTTGTGTCCAAGTCCCAGCTGTGGAACAGCCCCAGCTCTAGGCACAAAAGGAGACCAGAAGAGTGCTGTCCTAGACTGCTCTGGTATGCCCATCTTGAGACGCTAGCTTCACTATAGTACCTCCAAGGACATTTGTACTCTTCTTCTGGGGGACATGGCATCATGCCTAGTCATTTCATTGGTAGGTGTCATAAAATATGGTGGGCGCATATTAGACTGCCCCTGTCTCCATCATACATGGGTAATAGTACCATAGACCTAGGCTAAAACCTAGAATTTTTGAAAGGAGATTAAATTTTCTCTATATTCTTGCAGCATTGTTGGCCTAGGGCAATAGATACACAGCCCTGAGAACACAGTATACCCTTGAGAAATTTTCGATGTGCCAGTAAGAGTCTCTGATTTCTAATTTCAGTCTATATGCTCTTTATCAAGCTGGTTGCCTCATGTTTATGCGTTTTCTTTCCTTTATAACCTTGTTATTAGTCTCTATGAAGCCATATACATGTCTTCTGATTCTAGTATCTTGCAGACCTTAATATATCTTGTGACACTCAATAGAGACTTAAAAAACTACTTATAATATGAGTTAATTATTGCCCTTTTATCTTTATTTAATAAAAACCTTGGTGTATTTAATTTTTTCAAGTTTGCATTTTTATATTTAGTCATTTATTACTTTTTGTCATAACTCACACTCATTGCCAAGACACAAACTGGAAACATGTTGTTGCCCATAACTTGTGGGGATGTCCTTCTACTTACCTCAGTAAGTTTCTCCCTTTTAAATTACCTTCTTGTTTCATATTACATTGTCTTTCATTTGAAGTGCTATTCTTTGCCTGGAGTTATTACTGGTTACCTCTCCTAAGTTGTTATGCCTTTCCCATTGCATACTACCATTAATGATGTATTGGAGCAGACTTTAATGTAATGAAGATTCATTCATTCTTCAAGACACAAGACAACAGGCACAGTACTTTGCCCTCACTATGTCAGAAACCAGTGGTTTTCTAGAGTCTCCTGGGATGATGTATATAGGCCCTTCTTTTCTTCTCAATGTCTCTGAAAAGCTGTTCATCGCCTCTGCAATTTACTGAGGATCATTGGTTCTATTGGTCTCTGCTTCATTGAAAATAAGTTGAATCTTAGGCAGAAAACAAACAAACAAACAAACAAATCAACCAACCAACCAACCAAATCCTTCAAGAGGTATACCTTTATGTTTTAGTTATTTGAATATCCACATATTACTCATTAAAGTTACAAAATGAAACAGTAGGATCTTTAATCCTCCTATAGATTAAATACATATATTTAAAGCAAAGGGCCAACATGTTGTCTTTCTTAGAATTATTGCATTTTAGTCTCTGACCCAATCATGGAGGGAAAGACTTCTATGTGCATAGAAAGTAGTTGTCAACTAGTGATCAACTGTGTAGAGCCAACATTTTCATTTTGTGTGTAAACAAGGATGAAAACTAAGAAATACTGGCAATGTCCATTCCTTTCCACTTAAGTCTGCTGAACTGCATTTGCATTGTTCAAATTGTATTTGTGTAGTTGGGTCAATCAAAAGGAAGAATAAAAATCCACAATCACCTTTTTAAAAATAGTCAGACACTAGAGAATTTTATTGCATGCTAAGTTTCCCATTGTTTAATAATATTAGTTTGAGGTGTTTGTGAAAAGTGAAGATTGTGAAGCTACCTTGAGGCACTGTGAGCTCAAAATTTGACTTGTTCATGCTGTCATATGGTCAGGGTTGAATTCCAAACATACCTGCTATATGTTATACAATGTCTACTGCTATGTACCTCTTCAAACATGCTGTTATCACTACTTTGTTAATATACTCATGGTAGTGGTATTGTATATTTACTCTGTCAAACTTTCTCATACACATACACAGACTCACAGACACACAGACACACAGACACACACACACACACACACGCGCGCGCGCACACAAGTCAAAATTAGGATAAAACAATAATTGTTACGTGTTGTTTACAGTTTATACAGTTTGTAACAAAGTGGTCCTACTAATAAATGAAAAATTATGGCAAAATCCAGTTTTCTGTGTAGTGTTAGTGTATTTCAACCTCTGCACATAGCATATGCATATATATATATATATATGTATACACACATATGAACAAGGAATTATGTGACAAAACTCCTTTGTTAAGGTACAATTGATAGTTTTCATGGAGTCTTTTGCTCTGGTTTTAATCTCGTTCATTATATAACATAAGAATTTCAAAAATACAAATAAAGGGCTTTGGAAAACGGTGAGTGTAACCTCAGTTTGTAAAAGTGGAAGGAAGGAATATAGGACATAGAACCTTATGTACTGAAGATTTCATAAAAGCCAGTTTAAAAATAAAAGTTCAAAGAATCAGTGGTTAGTTTCATGGTTGGATTCCTGGTTTTTCTACTTTAAAATATATACTTCTGGATTAAGTTCTCTTGTTTGAATGAGAGAAAACAGAATGGATATTCTTAGTGACATGCATGGGAACAGAAGAGGGGGCTCATAAACGTCTTTCTCTGAGACACAGAGTAACATTTTAAGACATTTTAGTTCTAGATCTCATTGCTTCCTCACCTGCTATAAGATACAGTTGGTTTTGTGCTTTCACATTTCATATATGTAGTGAGAAATAATTGTGTAACTATTTGTCTTGATAATTTAATCCCATATTGCAGAATTTCTTCACATATGTCAGTGTTCCTTTGCCTTTAACAAAATATTGAACTCAGAAGTCTTCCAAGAAACCTTTTTGTGTCAGGTGATGGTAGTAGTGAATTCCTTTAATCCCAGCACATGCAAGGCAGAGGCAGGGCAGATCTCTGAGTCTGAAGCCAGACTGATATTTAGAGTGAGTTCTAGCATAGTTAGGTCTACACAGAGAAACCCTGTTGGGGAAAACCAAACCAAGCCAACCCAAACCAAACCAAGCCAAAATACAACAACAATAACTACAACAAAAACCTTTTAAATGTTTTAATCATGTGCTCTAGAATTTTAGCACAACAGATAATGCTACATATCTTTTTATGCTTTGTAGTCTTTGGACAGACAATATAATACCTACTTCTCTTTTGCCATTGCCTACAAAACTAACTTTTGCTACTTTAAGAATGTATAATCTGCTTTGCAGCCAGTTTCACCTACAGAAAATATGGTTCTATGACGTCAGTCTAGCATTTCTCTTTCTCGTAACATTTTGTGGTATAGATTACAAAGTGTATGCGCATTAGCCTCACAGGATCCTGTAGTGCTAATATGATATAACATGTTCCTGCACGTTTCCACATCTGTAAAACTATAGGGACCATCTTAGTTTCTTCCCCAGGAACACAAATGTAGTATAGAGAGGATTACAGTATTGCTTGCCCTCTTTCAAGCTTCAGATTTCTTCCCAAGGCATGAGTCTAAAACATATAGACCAAGTTGCTGTGTGTTTTCGTGGTGTGTGTGTGTGTGTGTGTGTGTGTGTGTGTGTGTGTGTGTGAATGTGTTTCCTACTAGACAACAATTGTTTAGTTGCATTTGATCATGTATATTCCTGTCCGGCAGTGAGAACAGCTTCAAGTATAAGAAGACAAACCCCATGGACTGGAACGTTGGCTCAGTGATCAAGACTACTTTTGCTGTTGCTGAGAACCCCAGTTCAGTTCCCAGCGTTCCTGGAAACTGGCACACAACTGCACTAACTGCAGCTCTAGAGACTCTGCTGCCCTCCTCTGGCCTTTACGGGCTTCTGCACTCATAGGCGCAAAGTCTAATCACAGGCGCATAATTAATAATGAGAATAAAATCTTAAGAGAAAATAATATAATACCCTTTGTGTCTAGGATTCCTCTTATGCATATATTTCTTTGATTTCTCTTGATAGACCATTTAGCCTCTGCAGAGCCATGCGTTTCCTTCACCAAGCCCATGGCTATGTTACTTGTCAGGAATATATAGTAGACATCCTTAATAAAAGCATTCTCTAGAATTTGGTAGCATTTGTATCTTACTCGCTGCAAATGAGAGGTAATAGATTGGTTTACTTACAGTGGATTAGTGATGTGGCCCCATCTCTTAAGACATGGAGAAATGAGAGTCTATAGTATTCACAAGGGAAATTAAAGAGGTCCAGGTACATAGAACTAATTAGCCAGAAGAGTTTTTCTATTGCCTGTATCCTCCTCTATAAACAACGCGTGTATATCCTTTATTAGTGTATATTGTGTATTTGGAATTCTTGTGTATTTCAATCGTCAACAGTCTTTTATCTCCCTTTCCTTTCAGAATCACATTTCTCCTCTTCACCAACAGCTTACCAGCTGATCTCCATCTCTCTCTATCCTCTTAAATCATTGATGTGTTGTTTGTGACTTGGTGTGCATTAATCAGTGCTCACTGTGATAGTTAAGCTGGCTCTGGAGAGAGGGGTTTCAAGCCTTTTGATTTCTCTTTCTCTTCATTTTTTGTCTGGGAAGAATCATAGTGTACCTTCTTAGAGGAGCTAAAAACCTCCGGGTACATGAAATAGATCTTGGCACGTATATACTTTGCAGGTACATGGCTTTCCTTTTCCCTTTTTCCCTGGAAAATGTTCATTTTCAGTTCCATTCTTGTTAAGCACTCAGAGTTTGCCCTGGAATTAAATTCTACTGACCAGCCATCACCAAAAGAATGCCCTGCTTCATAGCAACTACTCTCCTGTGTCTCAGACCTTCCAGTATGAAAAAGAGACCAGGCGATAAATTAATTGTTAACTGGAGAGAACAAAAGAGTTGTTCGGATAGGCTCCTCTTTCATTCCCAGAGAAGAACCAGGAAAAGTGTGATAATACTTCTGACTCAGAAGCTAAACTTGAGACTCAGATAGAAATACCTGGGCCTTAGATGGCTTTTTGACACTCGAGTGATATTATTACCTCTTTATTCTCAAGAAATTGATTATTTCAATTGCCAACGACTGCTTTTGGGATCTTTTCTCTTGAGCTGCATTAAGATGAGAAGGTATTCATTACTCTCAGCTGCTTAAAAGAAACTTTTGTTATGTATTCTTTAAATGTGAAATGCATTTTCCACTATTCACTGCAGGAGCTCAGATTTGTAAAGAGATATAGAAACCCATGTCCTAATTTACTCCTTGTTCTTTCTGCTTTGTGGAAAACAAAACCTAAAGAGGATAATAGCCAAGGTCTGGTGGCTTCAGCCAAAACAGATTGAGGTATTAGACTCCACAGGAATGGACCTAATGTAGCCTGAGTGTCACCATACACTCTAGACTCTTCCTCATAGTTAGGCAAAAACAATACAGGTTAGAAGATCCAAAATTGATTTTTCTTACATTTATGTTTAGGTATTTCTTTCTCATTAATTTCATTTTCCCCTTCCCTCTTCCATTCTTCTCTTGCCTCTTTCTCACACACCAGTAGTTTAGATGGTCTCTATAGACAAGCAGTACAATTCATTATTCTATGTACATGTGATTATGGGGCCACGAGAGTGGAACATCCCAGGGGCAGGGGATGCTTGCCTATCCATATACTCAGAAAGCATTGGTTTGCACACTTAGCTGACTGGCTAATATATATCTCCCCCTTGGCCACTTCATAGCATGACTGTAAGCAACATTACATTTCTTCCTTGGAGCAGGAACAAAAAGTGTGAACGATAGCAGGAATCTCTTTTTCTTGGATAGAGAATGATATTTAGATAAACCGTAAGCAATAAAATCCCAGGAGCTAGACACCAACACACGCACGCGTGCTCTCTCTCTCTCTCTCTCTCTCTCTCTCTCTCTCTCTCTCTCTCTCTCTCTCTCTCTCTCTCTCGACAGCTTGCTTGCTTCACAGGGACCAATAAGGTAAGGACAATAGAGAATTAAATTCCCTTTTGCCTCAGCTCACCATTTGCTGCTTTGCCCATCCGCATCAGAGCTCCCATCTGCTCCTAACAGCTCCTTCAGGAAGTCTACCATTAACTCTAACAGAAGGGAAGAGGTCATTTTTCACACATAGCTGAGCAAGTGTCAGGCACCAAAGAAATATCAGTCTTTTATCCACTTACAGACATGTGAACATTTTTCAATAAGAAGCAAAAGCTGAAAATATTCATCTTTAATGAAGAGTTGGTTTATACACTGAGAAAATGGGACTGACTCTTGACAGCTCTGATCATCTACATTTAGTTCCCTCTTGGGTCTCTGGAAATTACCAGCCATGGACACAGTTCAGTCTTGAGTGAGAAAGATATACACACAAATAAGTGTTGTATTCCTTGTCTAAATGGTAAGTTTGAAGTCCTTATGAAATGGTGTTCTTTTACCTGAGGTAACTGAGGATTTACTAGAAATTCCCATTCCATCTAAAATGAGATGCTTCATTTCTCTGTTGGCAGCCATGCTATTTATTTCTGAGTAGAGTGTCTCACTATGTAGGTCTCGCTGCCCTGGAACTCACCGAGTAGACTAGGTTGGTCTCGAACTCATAGAGACTCACCTGCTGTTGCCTCTTGAGTGCTGGGATTGAAGGCATTTACCACTACATCCAGCTGGCAATGCTAAGTTTTGTTTTCAGTAGAAAACAACCAAATTGGAGTTGCTCTCATCTTACCTGCCCACATCCTCAACCAACAATCCCCTCTCTCTGTCAAAAATTCAAAAGGAAAACACATTTGGTGCTTCTCAGAAAGGTGAGGAAAGGGAGATGGCAGCATTTGTTATGACCCTCAGTAAATAAATTCTGTCATTTGCGCACTATAAATTTATTTCCTACAAAGAAGAGAGTGCAAATGTGCTCCACCATGATGCAGAAAATATTTGCACCTGAAATGTGGGCCATAGAAAATAAATCCATTAAATCAGTGTCTGCTTGTCAGTCCTAGGGGTTCCTTTCCCATCAGCATCATCAGTAGCGCATAATGATTGGGAAGGTGAGGCTCACACATGGACTTTGGAATGGGTTCCTCTCTTTCATGGTCCTTATTAAGCATTGCACTGCATGAAGTCACAGTACTACAATATGGCTGCGGAGAAAGTGGGTGGGATGCTTCACCTGTGCTATCACCTGTCTTACTGACTTCACTCCTTGACATTGACTGCAGAAGGGACTCCTTTGGCTTGAAGGATGCCACTGACAGGCACTTATAAGTCCTCTAACCAGGTTTCCTCTCTTCAGTAATCAGGTGAGGAAAATACTCCAATGGGACAGATGAAGACAAGGTCGCTGCTTGGGTCATAGCAAATATAGTGACACATGGCTACTTAGAAACACTTTAGGCATATAACCTCAAATAATTAGCAATAGAAGTTTCATGAATCAGATTCACACATACGTCTGCCTATGTGTACGTGTGTGTGCATGTGCTCAAATGTGTGGTAGTCAGAAGTCAATGCTATGTCAATTGTTCTTCACCTTGCATTTGAAGATATGATCTCTCACTGAAGCAGAAATTAATTTGTTGATTTGCTAGATTGGCTAGATGGCAAATCCTACGAATTTCCCTGTTATTGTTTTCCCAGTACTGGGATTGCAGGCACACTTTGCTTTCACATGCATCTGATTCATATGGAGTATACTGTGTGTGTGTGTGTGTGTGTGTGTGTGTGTGTGTGTGTGTGTGTGTGTGTGTGTGAATGCTTAAGTTGACTTAAAGACATTCATCTTAAAGGGTCTGCTCTGTGGTCCAAACCCCAGGGGATAGTTTTGCCTATTCCAGTAGACTATAATGGGGATTAAGTCCACAGTGAGCTAACATGTGTTTAAAATCAGAGCTAGGTAGGTGTGGAATGTTATGATGGAAAAATTGGATCAATCTGGGCTTCTCACTTGGAGCGTAATTTCCCCAATCTGTCAAGTTCTCCCCCTCTTCCTACACCCACAGATGTCCAGATTTTGGTTATGGTACTGGGAAGTCTCCACACATCTGAGAACATTCCATGTCATTCCTGCCTTTGTGGATCCCCCTGAAAGTCATGCATCTCAAAGATCAGTTGTGTCAAATGTACAGACAAGCTTCTCTGTTCATTTCTGCTTATGCCTTGAACATACTTGGCTCTACCTGCAGATTTTGTTTAATATGTATTTTGCATGGTCTTCAATTACCACCAGTAATCATGTCCTGTTTGGAATATTTTTGTATTTCATAAAAATACAAGTGAAACACTTTTCTATTAAATAAAACTTTTATGCCATGTATATCTGAGCTGTGAGTATATGTTATTGAATTCAGGGTAAAAGTTGACCTCCAAAATTAAATCAATAGCCTACTTTTTGTTAACGATTTTAAAAACCACAAGGCACCCCATTGTTTGCCTGGTTTAGCTCTCTAAACCTGCTATTGTTTTGCATTTTACTATCTAGTTATAAATGATAAAGTTATCCTGACAACTTTTCATTTTTACTCTTATATAATTGAGTAGTAAAAACATTTACTCACTTCCACATAGGTAAGAATAGATATTTAAATGTGATATATATTCCCCCATTTCCCCCTACATCATAAAAGCATTAGTTGCTACTTAGGAGAAAAATGGACACCAGAGCTGGTAAGTTTTGATGGAGACAAAATAAAATATAAGAGAAATGCCTTTAATTTGTGCTCTGTCTTTGCTATGTTTCTCTTTATTTGTCCTCTATTTGAAGCATCGGAGGTGTTAAGAATGCATGACCAAGAAAGCAGTAAGGACTATCCTCTTCAGGAAAGCAGATGTTCATTGCCACATCATGAAAGCATGCTTTAAACACACACACACACACACACACACACACACACACACACACACACACATACACACACACACACACAGATACTTTTTTTCTGTATACATAATAAACAAAGAAACTCATTACAAAATCTAGACAAGCAAGGATGTCTTTGAGTTGGTAGCTTTATGCTTTGGTCACAGTTTAGCAGAATGAACATCAGAGAAAACTCCCACCTATAGTTCTTCAGTTAGATGTTCTCTAAATCCCCTTCTGGCCTTAACTCATGAGTCATTTAAAAAATGCCTCTATACTGTAGAAGTATTGGGAACAGGCTTGTCATTCCCCAGCAGGTGGCCTGACCACAGCTCTAAGCTTTAGATAATAATAGTCTGGAAATGATTCATTGACCTGCTCTGTCCTGACCTCCCCTGGACTCTGTGTCCCAGAAAGTTTCAAAATTATTCAAAGGCTGACTTGCTGGGTTGGTGATGTTTTGTTAGAGTGTAGGGAAGAACTAAGGTCTAGTATCTTCCCTCTCCTACTAAAGCAGCTCTCAGCTCAGTGGCCTTAGAATAGCTGCTGTGATTTTATTAAAATAATTAAGTCCAAGGGGGCCTAACTACTCATTAGATCCATGTGATGGCTATTTTTGATTGTCAACTTGACTATATCTGAGATGAACTGAAACCCAAGTGACTGGGTACACCTCTGAAGGATTTTTCTTAATTAAATTGTTTGAAGTAGGAATATCCCACATTTAGACTGCCTATTTTTTCAGTGGAGAGGGCTAATTTACCTTCTAGGATATACCTTTTGGTGGTGGAGTATATAAAAAAACATAGAAGAGGGAAGCTTTTTCTCTTTTCCTGCTTGTCTTCCTTCTCACCTGCATGTCCATTCCTTCTCTGGCATTAGAATCTTTCTTTGGGATCCCTACATATACTATTGGAATCTTAAGTCTTTCTGTCAGTAAAGAGACATTGTCGAGTCAGACTATAGCCTCTAATCTACACTAATAAATCTCATTTGGAACATATGTATGCTATATATAATATTATATATAATTAATTCTGTAAGTTTTGTCTCCATAGAGAACCTGGGCAAGTACTTACAGATACATAATGAGAAATGTCTTTAGTTGTTGGAAGTCACACTCTTGAAATCAAGCTTTGGAACAAGTTCTGCAGAACATAGGGACTGATATTGTCTGTCACTCTTTATACATAGAATCATTGTTCTTTCTAGGCTGAAGTCTAATCATAGAATCTGTGGACTAGTGCTTAGAAGCTGGCATTTTTACTTATCAATGTATCCCATAGTCTTGAGCACCGAACACTTGGTCCCCATTTAGTGGCCCTCTTTGGGAGGTTTAAAAGCTATGACATTTCTGCATGCCACCAGGGGGAAGTTTTGACAATTTAAATACATGTGCCATTTCTGTTTTGCTCTTTCTCTACTTTGTGCTTGTGGATCATGATGTGAGTCCCCAGTTTCCTGCCACTGCTACTAGGCCTGCTGCCTATTGCCTTTACTCTGCCACCAAGAACTCTAGTCCTTGCGAATTAAGCCCAAATAAACCATTTCTCCTATAAGTTGCCTCGGTAATGATCTTTATCACAGGAATAAAAAAAGAACTAATACAGAAGTTTCTTTGCACGCATTTATGGGACAGCTCCGTGTATCTCCCTCAAGCCCCTCATTCATCCTCTACCAGGAAGGCTATTAAAATAGAAAATGTGGGGTTGGGGATTTAGCTCAGTGGTAGAGCGCTTGCCTAGGGAAGCACAAGGCCCTGTTCGGGTCCCCAGCTCCGAAAAAAAAAAACCAAAAAAAAAAAATAGAAATGTGAAGAGTGAGTCATAGAGGCATGTTTCAGTAACCTGTGGACTGAAAACACACACATCTCTCTCTCTCTAGATAGTTTATGTATTTACATTTCAAATGTTATCCCCTTTCCTGGTTTCCCCCTCTCCCGTACCCTTCCCCCTGCTTCTGTGAAGATGTTCCCCCTCTTACCTACCCACTCCCACCTCAACACCCTGACATTTCCATACACTGGGGAAATGAACCTTCACAGGACCAAGGGCTTCTTCTTCTACTGATGCCAGACAATGCCATCCTCTCCTACATATGCAGCTGGAGCCATGGGTTCCTCCATGTGTCCTCTTTGGTTGGTGGTTTAGTTCCTGGGAGCTCTGGGGGGTCTGGTTGATTGATATTGTTGGTCTTCCTATGGGGTTGCAAACCTCTTCAGCTCCTTCAGACTGAAAATTATTAAATAAAAAAAAATTTAATACTCTGATCAATATCTGTAGCATAGATATTGATACAGCATAGATAACACAATCAATGTGTGTATATTAGAGGGAAGAGTTTTTGGTAGAAAACTGTTGTTAGGGAGTAATAGCCACATGTCTTTAGTTAAGAGAAAGATATACTACCTCTACGAAAGACACTTTGCAGTTAAAGGTACCAGATCTTTCTTAAACTCTGAGTAATATCTATCATTTATCTATCTATCTATCTATCTATCTATCTATCTATCTATCTATCTATCTATCTATCTTTCTACCTATGCATCTCTATATGTATGTCTAGTGTATGTGCAGGATTATAATAATTTTGTGTGAAAGAGAATTAAATTACAAAGAGAATTCAAGTAGCTGATCATCTGAGTTTAAGGCAAAATGGGTTTGGCTTTATATAGTCATTCCCAATATGGTTACAAAGCTCCTCTTAAGCAAAGGAAGGAGATTAAGGATTCAGGGTAATGCCATAGCAGGAAGATTTGATTGACTGCCAGTGGGCTTAAATATAAAAGGATCAACAAACCAAATAATATAAGCAGCCTCTAGAAGTCAGAGAAGGAGAGGAAACAACTTGCCTTGGAATTCCAGAAAGGAACAGACTTAGGGCCTTCAGAAATGTCAGGAAACCGGGAAAGGGAATAACACTTGAAATGTATATAAGAAATACTCAAGTTAATAAAAAAAATTCAAAAAAAAAAAAAGAAATGTCAGATAATAAGTTGATGGTTTTTCAAGCCACTGATTCTGTTGAAGAAGGAATGGGGGACTCATACACTTGGTAAATAAAGCAAGAGTAGATGTCCTCAGACTTGTCACTGTAGAAGAATGTAATAGCTCCAGTGAGTCCAGTAAGTTGAAACAGCAGGGATAACTACTACTGGGGCTTCTCTCTCTCTCTCTCTCTCTCTCTCTCTCTCTCTCTCTCTCTCATATATATATATATATATATATATATATATATATATATATATATGTGTGTGTGTGTGTGTGTGTGTGTGTGTGTGTGTGTTTATATATATAAATATATATTCACATGATTATTCATTCATCATTTTCATTACTAAATTGTGTTATCTGTTTCCTTTTCATTTTCAAAATTTTATACCAAGCATCCTTGATTTCTGTGTTTATGTCAAGTGCTTTGGTTATAAAGGGAGATCAAGTCCAAATTACAGAGATGCTAACTCTTCTCAGAGCCATACTCAGTGTAGAATATTGGCCCTTCCAGGGAGATTGGTTAGTCCTGTGATCCTCAGCTGTTTTCAAATATCTGCAAAATCTTTTTGGTGGTATGGTCCTGTTTATTTTGAAACAGGGTCTCTTGTAGTCTAGGCTTACCTTGAAAACTCTGAAGTTTAGTCTTGAACTCTTGATCTTTTTCCTTCAACTTAACAAGTGATAGATTTAGAGTTTATGTTACTGGGCATAGATTGCTGAGATCCGGTGACATTACTCAGGCTGCATATGAAGGGACTTTGTAATGGATAAATCTCGAGAAGCAGGATGGGAAGAGACAATGAAGGGTTGAGAAGCTACATTGAACAGATTGTGTTCTATCCTGATAATCAGTGAATGTTGATCAACATTTGAACTAGGACAGTAGGAAAGGACAAGAAAAGAAATAATTGGAGACTCTTTGCAGTTATAGGTACCCGGACCTGCCTAAAACTTGGGTAAGATCTAGGGCTCCTATTCTGTATAGTTAAGAGACTAGATTTATCCTTAGGTAGTAGTGAGCAGAGGAAAGAGGGAGAGGGCATCATCTGAGATGATTGTATAGGAGTTGGTGGAAGAATTTCCAACCAACTCAGAAAATCACATCAAGAGTACAAAAATTCCAGGGCTAGAGACATAGTACAATGGTTAAGATCATGAATTGCTCTTATGGAGGACCTGGATTCAGTTTCTAGTATGCACACAGTGCTTCACAACCATTCATAATTCCAGTTTCATAGGATTCAACAGCCACTTCTCATCTACAGGCACCTATATATTTAGGTTCAACACTCAAACACATATAAGTTAAAAAATATGTGGAAATTTAATATAGTAGAAGCTCTCTAAAATATATACACATATGAAAGTGATACAAATTAGTCAGATAATGGGGAGATGGAGCCCAGATATTTCGTCACCTAATACAGCTACTTAGAACAAGCTATAACTAATTAAGTTGTTGGTGAAAAGAGTTGTGTGGGATCTCCAAAAAAACGATGCTGTTGCCAAGGCTATTGGTGGCTCTCCACAATCTGAAAGCAAGAAAGAGACAACACAACGTACTGAACATGGAGAAATCTAACTTCAGCCAACCTTGAATCTTTACCGCTATAGGCTAATGATCTTGGTACTTGAATGTACTTTGCATGCTATAAAAGGAGAATGGTAAACACCAACCCAGCTACAAACTATTTGCTTTACAGTGATGTCCTGCTACAAGATATGCTAGGGCAATGGTGGCACAAACTTGTTTGAGAAATCAAATATCTGATTGAACTTAAGACCCACCCTTCCACATGGAACCCATACCTAGTGCAGATTTCATGACCACAAACTGAGAGTAGATAGGCAAGGGACCTAAGGAAAAGCCAAGTTCTATTGTTTTGCTAAAGAAATATGGCAATGAAATGATTCCTAACAACATTTTACTATACTCATAGAGCAGTGTCTATTATCATCCATTTTTGGCATCCATTTTTTATAACAAATACATAGATATCCATTGACACAATGTCCAGATATTAAGAGTTTATGGTAGACGCAGCTTTACATGGAATGTTTTCATTAAATCACTCTCCTCCTGGCTCAGGGAACCCTGAGGAAGAGGAAGCAAAAGGATTATAAGAGCTGGAGGGGATAAAGGACAAGAAAGAAACAAGGCTTTTTAAACAAAACAGGACTGATTCATAGAAGTACTCACCTAGACTATGGCAGCATACACAGGGCCTATAGTGGTTTGTACTGGATGGGGTCCTAGAGCTGAAAGGAGAAGTTGACAAATTTCCCTAACCCTATTCCAGATTCTACTTCAATTAATAACCAATTCCAAATGAAAATTTAGCGTTCTCACTAGGGAAAAAAAACTACTTTCAAGGGTAGGCTGCATGCCCCACCTTAGATGGCCCACAGAAAAATGAATTCAGCAACTCAACATTTTTAGAGATTACATGCCTTATAATTCATATTGGGGCTTTTCCCTTTTTCGGCTTTATCTTTTTAAAAATTTTTTTCTATGCAAGTTATTTGCATGTATGTATTATATCTTCTGATTTTTATGTTTTTCTGGAATTCCTGAATGTGTGAATGATGCGACTCTCTGTCTATACCTGTTTCCTGTGACCCTTGGGGGCTTTTTTTTTTTTTTACGTTTCTTTTGGTTCTATTTTGATGTGTTTGGTTTTTCTTTTGTCTTATTATATTTTATTTTATTCTTAAAAGTAGTATGAAATCTAGGTCAGAAATTAGGATGAAAAGTGTGTCAAAATGATTTTAGTTTATAGTGGCAACATGGTGAAAATCTCATCAGTGGAAGTATAACCCAATCACAAAAACAAAAGCAAAACAAACAGAAAAAAAATCCACACATGATTTACACTCACTGATAAGTGGATATTAGCCCAAAAGCTCAGATTACCCAAGATACAACCCACAGACCACATGAAGCTCAAGAAGGATGACCAAAATGTGAATGCTTTTGTCCTTCTTAGAAGGAGGAACAAACATATTCATAGGAGAAGATACAGAGACAGAGTCGGGAGCAGAGATCCACCTGGTATCCAGCCCATACACATACAGCCACCAAACCCAGACAAAATTGCTGATGCCAAGAAGTGCATGCTGACAGGAACCTGATATAGCTGTCTCCTCAGAGACTTTGCCAAGGCATGACAAATACAGAGGTACATGCTGGTAGCCAACCATTGAACTGAGAAAGGGGTCCTCATTGGAAGAGTTAGAGAAATGATTGTAGGAGCTGAAGCGGTTTGCAACCCCATAAGAACAACAATACCAACCAACCAGAGTTCCTAGGGATTAAACCACCTCCCAAAGAGTACACATGCACAGACCTATGGCTCCACCTGCATATGAAGCAGAGGATGGCCGTGTTGGGCACCAATGGGAGGAGAAGCCTTTGGTCCTGCCAAGACTGGACCCCTCAGTGTAGGTGACTGTCAGGGCAGGGAGGCAGGAAGAGGTGGGTAGATGGGTGGGGAAATACCTTCATAGAAGAAGGGGGAGGAGGATGGCATGGGGTGGGTTTATGGGAGGGAAACTGGGAAAGGGGATAACATTTGAAGTGTAAATAAAGAAAATATCCATTTTTTAAAAAAAGACTAAAAAAAATGAAAACAAAATACATGTGGCCAAAATTTATGTATTGGTGAGTGTGGACAGGAAAGCTAAGGTGTTAATAAAACAACAACAACAATAACAAGACTGAGTACTATAATACATGTAAGGTAGATCTTGGTGAGTGGAAAGAGACAACTTAACAATCAAAAAGGATATAAATATGAACTTTGAATTGAAAGCCTAAGAGCCGACGCTCAAGAGGAATGACTGCAGTTGGGAGAAAAGCAAAAGGAAGAAAATGGTAGTGATTTGGTGGTAATGGCAGGCCTGTGTGAGGAGAAAGTTATAAGGTAGAAAGTGGAAAGGGGAAGACCGGTATTGGCATTTCCTATTGCTGAAATTTAGCTTAAGTGGCAGTGTCTACATCACACAGTACCTATTTATTACCCTTCTAGGAAGGGTGGGGGCTCGACAGAGCTCACCCTCCCTGCCCTGTAGGTATAAAGCTGTGCACCCAGTGAGGCCAGCCTTTTCCACACCAGAAGGCTTGATATAGGTTTCGTCCTCAGCACCATCATTCAGGCAAAGGTTAGTATGGGATTGTGAGGGGTTGGTCCGTGTTATTCAAAAGATTAAGGGATAATTGGGGGAACCAGCTCTTGGTCGAGAACAATAGTTTTAACTTCGAACTCTGAGCTTTTGTAAAATTTCAGAATATAAGGAGCATATTGGCCATTTGAGGTCAGTTGGGAGAAGCGTCCTTGGGGTGTGTGACTAACTTAGAGTCAAGCCGTAAGAGAGAGGAGGGGAATTGTGAAAGAAAAAGTACAGGATGGTTGCAGCACCGGAGCTTCATCCCTGTCTGTCACTGTTTGTGGAGAATGCAGGGAAGATGGCTTTTGGGTAATTGGCCACCTTGGGCAGGAGAACACTGTTGTGGGAGATAGAACAAGGCGGTGCCTATGCGATGAAGGATGTGCTAAACTCCTCTGTAAACTTGATGTCAGTGAAGCTTCCTCAGAAGACTGAGTCACCATCCACATTCCCTCTCTTCTCGCCATGCATTTAGCAGATGATTACTCTTCTTTTTACAGAGCATTCTCACTCCACTGGCAGATCTCTGTTCTCTAAGTTATCTTCCACACATTTTAGACGTTCTGTCTGTCTTATTCCTGTGTCCATTTGAAGATTGTCTGTTCAAAGCTCTACTCTTGCCTGACAGTGCAAATGACAGTGGTATGCTCTGGAAAACTTTTCTTTCTAATATCACCTGATGATTCTCTCCTTACATCATTTCCAGCTATAGTCAGTCTTCTGTCAGTCTCTCTCTGACTCTCAGCTCACCCCATTCCCTTCCCATAGGATGCTCTCCTGTGCCCTCACTCTTGTTGCTACTGTCTCCCTCATTGTAGGGGTTTATTTCTCTGTAAGATTTGGGGAGCAGAAAAAACTATAGCCTCTCATTAGCGCTTCCTCCTCTTCCTCCTCCTCTTCCTCCTCCTCCTCCTCTTCTTCTTTTCTGAGAAAATTTCCTTATGTGAGCTCCTACATTAAAAAGGAAGACATGTACTTCCAACATATAATGATACAAAGTAAACCATCTCATTCTAAAAGGCAGCAGATAGATTAGCAAGCTGATATTGGACTAAATCAATACCCAAACACAGCAGATGCACTACCATTTCTTTCTCTTTTTTTTTTTAACCCATAGTACTTAGCAGTTTAATGCTGCAAATTTTACTCTCATTTTCATACTCATATGCCACTCATTAGCTCTTCTGATTACTTCTGTGCTTGGGTAAGGCTGTCAACCTGGCTATTTTTAAGGGCAAGTTTGTCCCGTTCCTTTCTGTTAGGCCGAACCCAGCTGAAAAATTTAAAGCCACACTGTTCAGTTGAATGTCTCCCAAAAGACCTCACTCACATAGGACAATATGATTGTACATCCTTGTATTTTAAAACATGTGATGCAAAATGTATCTGCTATATTGTCCTTTGGAGGCTGGAAAGATGGCTCAGAGGTTAGGAGAATGTACTGCTCTTACAGAAGCCTTGAGTTCGGTTCCCAGCGCTTAAGTTGGGTGAATCACAGATGTTTGCAGCTCCAGCTGCAGAGGATCCCGCGCTCTCTTCCAGCATCTTTGGGTTCCTGTGCTCACGCCACACATGGACACACACAACACACAGGCAAATGGAATGAAAACCTTTAGAACAGTGTTCAGTCACGAGTCAGAGGAAGGAGACTTGCCAGAGGTATTTTAAAGCTTTTGTCTCGATTGGAAGATCTAGGTCCTCACCCTTGCCCAGGGTCTGGGCAAGCTCACTGTGCCCTGGGCCTACTCTAGCCTGATTGCTGAAGTCCAAGATGGTATACCTCTGAAGATACGATTTCAGGCTTCACTAACTAATGCCTCTTCAAATCAGAATGGACTTTGCAGCCTTCTATCTTCCATGACCCCGAAGTAAGGAGGAAATCATTTGACACCACACTCACATCTACTGATCCTTAATGTGACTGAATATTTGTATCTCATGTCTCCAAAGGAAGTCAATCAAACATGACTTTTTAATCTCTCCTTTGTAGGCTGCTCTCTACTTTCACTGTCAAATACCTGCCCTTAGAGTCTCTTTTTGCTAGCCTGTCTCATGGAAAGGACACTGATGTTAGCTTTTGGTTCTAGCAAACATAGAGTAAATCCATCAGGGTAGCTTTTCTTTAAATAACTATTTTCATTTTTCTCTCTTTACAATCCAGTTGTTGTCCTCCTCCCAGTCCACCCTCCCACATTTCCTCATCCCATTCCTCCTTCTCCCTGTTTCCAAGATGATTTGCTGCCCCCACCCCCAGGCCTCCCCACTCCCTGGGGCCTCAAATCTCTTGAGAGATAGGCATGTCTTCTCGCACTGAGACCAGACTAGGCAGTCCTCTACTGTATATGTGTCGGGAGCCACTGATCAGCTTCTGTACGCTGCCTGATTGGTGGCTCGGTATCTGCACTATCTCAGGGGTACAGGTTAGTTGAGACCGCTGATCTTCCTCCTCCTCAACTTCTTTGAGCCTTTCCCTAATTCAACCACATGGTTCCTAGACTTCAGTCCAATGGTTGGGTATAAGTATCTGTGCCTGTCTCAGTCAGCTGCTTGCTGAGCCTCTCAAAGGATAACTATGCTAGGCTCTTGTCTGTAAGAACACAATAGCATCAATAACAGTGTTAGGCCTTGGAGTCTCCCCTTCAGATGGATCCCAAGTTGGGCCATCACTGGATCACCTTTCCCTCATTCTCTTCTCTGTTTTTGTCCCTGCAGTTCTTTAAGACAGGAACAATTCTGGGTCAGAGTGTTTGACTGTGGATGGCAAATCCATTCCTCCACTTGATGCCCTGTCTTTGTACTGGAGGTGGACTCTACAAGTTCCCTCTCCCCACTGTTGGGCATTTCTTCTAAGGTCCTTCCCTTTGAGTCCTAAAAGTCTCTCACCTCCCAGGTCTCTGGTAATTTCTAGAGGGTCCCCCACCTCCCACCCCACAAGGTTGCATATTTCTGTTCATTCTACTGATCCTCAGGGCTTCTCCTCTGTCCCATCAGATAAGTTTTAAGCTTTTCCTAAACCTTTCTTTAATCTTATCTTTTAATTTATTTATTTGTTTGTTTGTTTGTTTATATGTGGGTACTAGAGACTGAACCTGTAAACTCAATGCCTTAGGGTATTCATCGTTGTGAAGAAACACCATGACCAAGGCGACTCTTATAATGGACATTTAATTGGAGCTGGCTTGCAGGTTCAGAGGTTCAGTCCATTATCATCATGGCAGAAAGCATGACAGTACCCAGACAGACATGGTGCTAGAGAAGGAGCTGAGAGTTCTGCATCTTGGTTTCAAGGCAGCTAGAAGAAGACTGTCTCACAGCAGCTAGGAGGTGGGTTCTCGAAGCCCACCCCCACAGTGACACACTTCCTCCAATTCTGACTCAGGTTCCTATTATGTTGCCTTGAATTCCCCATATAGCCTAGGTAAGTGTAAACCTTGAGAATTTCTTACCTCATCAGCCACAAAGTGCAGATTACAGGTCTGTGTCATCAGGGCTGGTTCTCCTGAGCATTTCAAGAGACAGTGACTTTAACTTAATCTGGGAAGGTTGCCTAGTTGCTGTTCAGTCTCCGTAAGGAAGATGCTTGTTGTGCCCAATGGAAACATTGCAAAGGACACAAATATACATGTCCAGAATCTGGAGCAGACTCCAGGTGTTTCTAACTGTATGATTGGGCAGGCAGCAGCTGACCCTTTCATTGTGTCTGCCTCCCTCATCACCTGTAAAAGTGGGAAAACATGTATTCTTGAGATTTACTAGGAAAGAATAAATGAACATTCTACAGAAGGTTCTTTGGGTTTGTTTCTTTTGTTTCTTCTTCCTCCTCCTCCTCCTCTTCCTCCTCCTTCTCCTCCTTCTCCTCCTCCTCCTCTTTTTCTTGTTGTTGTTTTTGTTGTTGTTCTTCTTCTTCTTCTTCTCCTCTTTCTCCTGTTTTTTTTCTTTTTGTTGTTGTTTTTTTTCTTCTTCTTCTTCTTCTTCTTCTTCTTCTTCTTCTCTTTCTTCTTCCTCCTCCTCCTCCTCTTCTTCTTCTTTTTGAGTTAGGCTTTAGAGTTCAACACTGATTTTCCTTCTTTTCACTTAATTTAAAAATTATTTAATTTTGCTTGTTTGAGGGTTAGACTGTGCATGTGTGTGCTCATATTTCATGTATATGGATGGGTGCATATGTGTGCAGGTGCGCATGTACTCATATGCACATGCATATTAAGACCCCAGAGGAAATATTACATTTCTCCCTTTATCACTTTCCTCTTTATTTATTAAGACAGGAACTTTCACTGAATCAGGAGTTTGCCAATTCTGCAAGTCCCAGGGAATCCTCTGTCTCGAGATAGAACTGCCTTCCCTAGTTCTGGGATTATTGCCAATTGCCACCCCTCTTCAGAAGCACTAAGATAGCTTAGTCATATTTGAGTCCATGTCATAATGCTTGTGCCATGGCAAGCCCTTTTTCTGTCTAGCCATCTCCCCAGCCCTGAACCTCACTTTTATTACTCTACCATGATGTTGGGAAAGTTACTAATCTCTCTGCCTCTTGTGTCTTCTAACTGTATAATGAGAATGATAATAAAAGCCCCACTTCATAGGGGTTGGGGCGCATCTGAGAAGATACACATTACAGTTTTTTGAGGTGCTGGACTCCTAGCACAACTGCAGCCCAACTCCAGTGTGAGCATAGCTGTTGTGAGAACGGAATGCAGTGGTAACTTTGAAAGTTTATTAAGCACTGCCCATGTGTCCAGGGCTCCTTGGAAAGTTAATGTATCTGACTTCTGAGGACAAAAAATTGTATACTTTTTTTGTTATTTTCCCCTCTTGCCACTTCTTTATAATTTTTTTTCATTGAAATTTTGTTGGAGATAAGTAATGGTCATTGTATGTGAGCATATCTACATGTCAGTGTAAGGAATAAGAAAGCAACATGTCCAAGATGTTTTTTACCACTCTGTAATGCTCAGAAAAGCATGCCTTTCATGTTAAATCACAGGGTCTCGCTCTTACCCAAAATATTTGTGACTGATGATAGTAATTAGGCCTCTCTAAATTAAAAGTGTTGGTAAAACTTGCAAACTGCTTACTCTTATAGACTCGTGAATTGATGACACGAGGAATACTTTTAAAGATGAAAGTAAAGGTTATAATTTTCGAAAGAGGAAATTCTCCTGTTGGGACAATGGACAATAGGGTCTTTTGGTGCTATTATCAAGCAAAGGGACCAGAGTTGTTCTGTGGGAATGCCTCAGAGCTGCAGGAACAAAGGCTTAGTTAAAATGCAGCTAGCTGGACACTAACTTCAGAGTGTCTGATTGAAAGGCCAAGAGAAGGGTCTAGTATTCACACTCCAGTAAGTTCTTAGATGAAGCTCATGGTGCCACAAGTTAGGTCAGTTATGTCTGAAATTGTAAGGTCATAGGCATGTGAGCCTTTCTGGAAATAGGCCCATCACAGACCTACAAAATCAGGACCTCTAGGTAGAATGCAAGTTTAACAAGCATATCTGCTAGTTTTTATGATTGAGGATATTAACTGAGTAGACATGAATAAATATCTATTCATCCAAGTTACAAAACTAAAGACAGACCAAAGTATGAATATATCAAAATCCTGGTGAACCAGTGTTGGGGCTGGCTTACAAAGCATGGATGGGTGATTAGTTACTTATAGGATTATGAGTCCCACCCTGTCATGGTTGAACACTTGGAAATTGTGTCATGAAGCTCCCTTTGAAGTTAACCTCTTCTTTTCTTATATGATCTGTCATCTCATAAGGTGTGCAGTAGGCAGGAAAAAATGGCTGAGGTTGGAAGCAAGGGTCCTCTGAACTTTCCTTCTCTCCTTCTAGTAGGGAGTATCAGTAGCTTCATTTCACTTCTTAAAGAGGCTGCAACAGATCTACTCAGAAAGTCACTATGGTTACCAGGCCACTGTATTCATTTGCTATGATGGCAGTTGGGTGAATTTCCTCTTCCTAGAGCAAAAGGCTATACTGCATCATTGTGTGAACTTAGAAAGCAGAAGAAAAGAGAAGTATCTTTCTCCCCAGCTAAGTCCTTTATGAGATGATGGTGGTGGATATAGGATACGAACAACAATAACAAAAACAAAAACAAAGAAAGAAACAAAACACAACAACAACAAAACAAAGAAACCCCAACTTTCTGAAAGGAAAAGAAGACATCTCTTCAATTGGAAATGCTCTAAAGGAGTTCGGAGCAAATTCAGATTAAATTTAGAATGAGAAGATGTTGCATATTAGGATTCTCTGAGGGAGCTTTAAAATCCCCAATAATGTCGAATCCGGAGAATGGATCATCAGTGTCTATATTTTCTAAAGCTGTTGGAGTTTTTGGTGCATATCTAAATATTCAGAGGACCAAAATAGAAAGATATAGAACCTGATCTCAATTTTGAAGAAAATTAGCTACATAACCAAGGGAATGTTTTCTGATGTCTTCATCATAGGCTCATCTTTGGTAAATGGAGGTGTATCTGTAGCGCCTGAGAAAGGGAAGTCAACTTTCCCTGGATTAAGTCTGCTGTCCTTAGCTTCAGCTTTGGCTCTATTCCAAGTTATGTGAGAGAAATAACAAAATAACCCAGGGGTGTACATGGCTCATTCTAAAGCCCACAGGGCTAAGACTCGGACATCTTGTTTTAAATTACTGCTCTTGGTTATTAAAGTGTGCATGTAAGGTTAGGTCAGTTCGATTGGTCTCTTCTGAGTCAAGCATTCTGTGTCTCTATCTGAACTGCTGGCTTACTTTACTATAGCCAGTGCCAAATCGTTTGCTGAAAATAACAGACTAGGCTTTGAAATGTCAGACAGACATCCTTTGTCAAATGACTTTCCTCACCCTATCCTTATATGCAGTAGTGACTCTCTTAATGATAAGGATGGCAATGAATCTTCTATGGAACACTTGGTGTTTGATATCATATAAACATTCTCATCAAGAGAGTTAGACTCATTACGTCCATTTTACTTAGGAGGGCATGGCAGCATTGAGAGAATGCTTTCTTGTGTGGCAGTGCATCTGCTTTTGCATCTCAGATTGTTGCATTATGCCCAGACTTTAAAAAATCAAGACAACATTGGGAACTATTGTGGAATCTTTACAGTAAATTCTGATTTAGTAGATTTCGGACAGACAGGTTTCCGATGACTTCAGACCATGCCTTTGTAATTAACTTGTGGTTGATGCTTGGTTCAATCTCTCCATCCACTCCCATCCCCTGTGTGTGTGTGTGTGTGTGTGTGTGTGTGTGTGTGTGTGTGTGTGTGTGTGTTGTGCTTTTCACTTTATGTTTTAGATAAGGTTTCTCATTGAACTTAAGTTCCTCATTGGCTGCACTGGTTAGCTGGCAAGTCCCAGGGATTTTTCCCAATCTCTGCCTTCCCAGTGCTGGAATTGTAGGCATATGCTGCCATATCCCGCTTTTACACAGGGGCCTAGGAGCCTAGGCATCTCTCTGGCTCAGTGCTTTGAATAGCCAGGTTCTATCTGAATCTCACACAGAAAAGCTAATCCAGGCTCCATTCTGGCGGCACATGACAAATTGAATGGGCCCTACACATAAAAAGTGTAGCCTCTCATCATATCCTAACATATTCATCAAGACTCTTATTTTCTTCTAAGTTGGTCCTTAGGATGTTTTGGCCATATTCTAAAGGTACTTCCTCTAATGGATTTTTTGCACAGATTCTTTGTGGATGCTTTTAAAACGCTATGATATCATTTTGGGTCATTTTCCAACTTCGTAGCATTTTAGTCCCTGAAACAGCTAATATTTTTGAACAAGCTTTATATGGTAAAATCATGGTTGTTGATATCAGGCTTGAGTAAACATGAATAAAGGTATGAGAATGCAAAGGTGAGAGATACTTGAATATTTGAAGAGATGAGATGAGGAAGGAGTGAGCATAGGTGGTGTTAGTCAGAGACAGTGGCTATCAGAAGGACAGGCATGCTCAGGGCAACTAGTACCCTGGTAGGAACTTAACTATCCCTCAAGTTTTAGGATATCATTATACTTCTTGTGCTGGAAAACTTGTTGCTATGAGGAGTTAACTATTTTTGACCTTATGTGTCAGGGAGCATATCATTTTTCAGCTTGTGGTAAGTCATTGCTTATAAAGGTAAGAGCACTCTTAGCTTGAAGATCACATTCATATATATTTTGATAGCTTATGGCCAAATTTTCCTTCTATTTAAACACAAAATAATGCTTCTGAGAAAATCATTTGTAAGTACATAATTTATCCTGTTATGGTGAAAAAAAAACAGTGCTAAACATTTTAAAATTTTACTTAGGCTTCTAGGAGTGTCAAAAGGATCTTCAAATTATCTTGTACTTAACGCTGATGATCTTCAAATAGCTCCTCCCCCATGTAGGCACATGAGGTATGCTCCATAAACTTGCACCCTCGGAGAGAACCTATTTGAGCTAAAAGCTCTCAGTTAATGAAATGAGCAGCCTACCTGGAAAGCACAAAGCTAAACAGGAACAAGATGCATAGAATTTCCCTATTACTCACTTTTTTTCTGGAAATATTAGTCAGAATGCCATCGTTAGCTTTATATCACTGAGCACACTGAAAGGTCAAATCAAATGGCCATTCAGTTAGATGACAGACTCAGCTAAAAGAAAGGAAGAAAAAAGAAGGCCTCCTGAGGATGAACGCAAAGCAATTCTATTGTAGGAAGTTGCTAAGCTTCCTACACATTTGAAGGCCATTATGGGCTAGGACTGATCCTATGGGCATTAGTGACAGGAATAACCTTGGCTGTGAGTTTGTGGACACTTACAAAAGTACAGCTGCTCATTCCATCTAGACCTGGTGATGATCTCCCAAGAGTCAGAGAATGAGGCCAGGATGCATCTGTGACCTTCCCTGGCCATGGCTCAGGACTGTGATGGCTACATCTGCTGCCCAGTGAGGCAGAGGTTACCCTTTGTGGGTCACCTTGGAAGGAAAAAAGGATTTCACTGCTTCAGTCCTTTCCAACAGGGTTCCCAGGTTACTATAAACTAACTCTACTGTCTAGTGTCTGGACACTGCTGTGACTCTGTCTCTGGTCATTATAGGAATGCTTTAGATTCGAATGGTGAGCAAGACTGGCATACTTAGAGTTCTTCTTGGAAGCATGTGCTCCAAAGAAAGCAATGAATGATTGGCATTCAATAAGAAGTTTTTCAGATTACGAGAGACTTTTGTATGGGTTAAGCTTGTCAGAGGCTTCACCTCTCTGTAGGACAGAGGCATGAAGTGCTGGTGGCCACAGCAGTGATGATAAGTAGTTGAGAGTGTCTGCTGTATGAATGATGTTGTTCTAAAAGAATGCAGATGACTATATGCAAAGAAACGGAAGTAGATATCATGAAGCAAGTTCATGAAGACAGATGTTGACAGAGGATACTGATGAATGTCAATATATGGGAGATGATTTCTGGGGACATCATATAGGTGGCTCTGTACCTCTGTCATAATTTTACTTGATATGTATAATGAACTTAAAATTAAGTACATATAGAGAGTTCCATGATATTACCCCTAGACGATGGAAGGACTTCAGCTTTTTCCTGGTCCTGAAATGTGTGTGTTTGCTCCTTGGGAAGTGATATGGAAAAGAGGAACCATACTTCACATCCATATTCCAACAGGATCACTAAAAGGAGATTTAAAGCACCATGAGCAATCTTGAAGAAGGCAAGAGAGCAAATCTGAAATACAAGAAGAGATAATAGAGGGACAGAGATAAGGAAGAATTTTAATTTGAGGGGGGATGGGCTATGGGAAGGTTACAGGATACACTTCAAAAGGGAGGATGGACAATTTGCAAGTAGGAAGGGCAGAGAGGGAGCTGTTAAAAGGTTTGAACTTTCAAGCTGGTCAATTCATTAGGGTCTTTCAGTGTGTGGTAGAGTACATGACTCATCATCTTCCCAAAGCTTATGTAACCCACCTAAGTGAATTCTGAATTCGGATGGCAAGTGTGTAGTTCACAGTTCTTCCCATTCTTACAGCACCCAATTACAGTGATGAATGCACGCATTTTTGCCTAGGGGCTATTAGGGGTTACTACCTTCTGTTGGGTATAGTCTGGATCCTATAGGTAGATTACTTATGTACTTGACTAAAGCCTAGGATAGAGATAATGTCTTGAAGTTAGCTGAAATAGGGAGACTGAAGAAAAAGTAAATATCAAGAGACTGTGATTGCAGAAGATGCTATATCATTAATATAAGGAGGCCTTTGGAGTGATCTTCCTCTTTCAGGAATGGGTAGTGCTACAGTTAGAGAAATTGTGTACCCAGATTTTCTCTTCTTTGACGATTTACTGGCAAATTTCTTGTGCACATGTTTGAAGCTTAGGTGGCATCCTAAAAGGCTGTACCATATGTGACCCTCCTGTTGCTATTCCTACTTTTTTACTGGTCTTACACCATTAAATATTGATAAGTAGACTTTAACTATATACGTTTTTGTTTGTTAAAAATATATATACCTCTTTCTTATCCTCTTAACCACTTTACATTTATTATTTGTTTAGGCCATGTGTGTGGTATGTGCTGCACATGTGTTTAGATGCATGGATGTGTGCACTTGTGCATGTGCATTGTGGCTGTGCATGGAGGATGATGCCCAGTGTTTGCTCATTTGTCCACATGCATCTTGAGGCAGCATCATTCATTGGACCTGCAGCTCACCATTTGAGCTAGTCGGGCAAGCCAGCTTGCTGTGGCTTCTGCCTCTAACTTTCCATTTGCTATCCTTACACATGGGGTCGCTAAGACCACCTGATATTTATATGGGTTCCAGGGATTGAACTGCAGTCCTCACACTTGAGCAGCAAGTATTCACTCACTGAGCCATCTCCCCAGCCTCTTATCTACTTAACTTTAAAAATAATTAATTATGACACAGTATAGCATAATCTATACTCTATTTAATTCCCATCATGTAGATGCTTTAGAGTATTGGACAGGCTTGTATAAATGAACCCTTGATTCTGACCAAGTTTCTGTCTACACCAGAGATTGACAATCCTTTTCAGTACAGGAGTAGATAATCCCTCTTCTTGGTTTGTGTGTTATGTGCTATCTGTCACTACAAATCAACTCTGCTTTTGTAATGCAAAGGTACTCACAGGCAGTACATACATTGAAAGAGATGTGTTCCAGTAGTACTTTATTTACAAGACCAGAAGAACACTAAAACTTTATTTACAAAACCAGTGAAAGAAGAAAACTAAAGATTTGGAGATGAAACTAAAGGAGGAAAATTCTTTGTTCTTATGTATTTTTTCAAAAGCTTTCAGGAAAGCTCAGAGTTTCTAAGGAGCACTTTAATTGTTATATTCTATAGGAGGAAAACATATGAACTGTGTGAATAGTCCTGTAGGCCTAATGTTTTTGTGCTGTGTAAAATTTATCCTTCTATTATCCAAATGCTGATTTCTCTTCCCTAATAACTTCTTTCTTTCTGGACACAGCACTGTAATGCTTATGTTAAGTATCTCCTCTCTCAAAATTGAATTAACAATTCTTACCATTTATTCTTTGCCTTGTCTATAAATACTGATCGCCCAGTGGCTGGGCAGAAGAAAGAATAGGTTAGGACTTCTGACAGCCAAGAGAAGGAGAGAGAAGAACAGAAAGAGGGAGGAGGAGAGAGAGGAGAGAGAGAGAGAGAGAGAGAGAGAGAGAGAGAGAGAGAGAGAGAGGAGGGGGAGGGGGGAGGAGGTCTGCCATGAGGAGGAATGAGGAAAGAGTTCATAGAGTCCAAGTGGAGAATGGAAGACCACAATTGTAAGTATTATTAGGATCATGGCAAGGAGGTAGCCAGATTAGTTTAGGGACTTAAGGTAAATCATTTGACTGCACAGGTATCGAGGTTTGAAATAAATCTGTATTGTTACTGGGAACGAACTAGAAATATAGCTGCCACATTAATTTACTACATACACAGTTACTTTGTTTTTTTCCCACCAAGGATTCTGACTGTTTGATTATAGGTCACCCAGAGTAAGTCTTAGCCAAAATAGGGGCTCATAAGGACAGGAATTCAAGAAAATTCAGGACAGTGGGGCTGTCTATGTGTAAGTCTCTATGGGACCCATGGCTACCTCAAGGATGAGCACTCTCTTTTTTACTAATGTGCATGTATATGGGGCAGTGGTGCCTGTGGAGAGCAAAGGAGGGCATCAGGTCAAGTCTCATGGAGTTGCAGTGCTCAGCGGAAAGCTTCTTTGGAGATGGATATTTATGTATGTCTGTATACTTAATTGTATATTAGGTGTTTTCACCCACATGCACATAATAAGGCATAAGGCAATAGTACATGTTGAATAGTGAGGGTTGTGTAGACAGTGTACCTGATTCGTATTGTTCATTGCGAATAGGTTGCCTTCAGAGAATTTACTTTGGCACATTTCTAGGAGTTTAATTGATAGAGGTACTTTCTACAACAGTTCCACTCTTCATAAATCCCCAAAGACAATCTGGAACAAAATGAGGTCTCTGGCCTAACTCTCATTAAATTGAAATTCAGTGCAAAAAGGCAGATCTTTTAATGTTTAAGATGGTTAGACATGAAGTGGTGGTCTTGACTCTATCCTTCCACTTGTCAACAGGCTACAGGAAGAAACTGTTCTTTCTCACTTACTCATAAGGATCTTCATTCTACAAATAATCCTATATCCCAAGACATTGAACGCTGGATGGGCTTTATGTAACTCATATCCATCACTACAGACAAATTCCCATACTACCAGTGTTTAGCCTTCATATATGAAGATTGACATCTTTTGTGCACTACTTTTTTCATGGGACTGTGGGAAGGAAAATAATAGCAAGGAGTAATGATACTTCACCTCCTTGATATGAAGCTGGAGAGAATGAAATCTCAGGAGGTCTTTGGTAATTAAAAGGGGATTACATCTGTTGCATGATTTTAGATAACATAAAAGAAGCCTCCACTATCCTTTTCACATAACAGCACATTATTGATGAAGCAGCTTCAAGAACGCATTAGGTGATGTTTTATTGCATTATTTTAAGCCACTGAGGTTTTTATATATGAAGGGTATAGATTTATGCTGAGTGATTCAGCGAGAAAGCAGGCACATCAATTTGTTCATGAATGTGAGCTGGTGATTACCTCCATTAAAGTCACTAGGGCAGACTGATCATTTTAATTTAGGCAGAGGCATGCACACAGCATTGCTAGTAGTGCTTGTATCCCCAAGAACACAAGCACAGGAGCTATTTTGCATCCCAGAGGAGCCCTAGACATGCAGATTTGTGTTGTCATAGGTGTCTAACTACAGACAAGGGTGCAAGGACTAATGATGGGACTGGAAGGAAATTTCTCTGCAGTTCTGTGTAGCAGGATAGTGCATCTGGTTCATTTGGCTCTTAGCTGCCAAGTGCTTACTTGATATTTAATTGTGAAAAACGGTTGTGCAGAGAATATATCACTTGCCCAACTCTAGATCATAGAATTTGGGGGTGTGCTTGACAGTGATGCAGCTGTAGAAAACTGAATGTTTCTGTCATTTCCATAACATGACTGGGACTTGTGGTCTTATGGGTTTACCTGTTTACTTACTTTTAATGTAATTGAGCTCCAGTAATCCATTGGTTCTCAGCCTTCCTAATGCTACAGCCATTCAATATGGTTATTCATGCTATGGTGTTCCCCCTGACCACAAAATTATTTTCATTGCTACTTCATAACTGTAAGTTTGCTACTCTTGTGACTCATAAATAATGATGCTTTCCAACCGTCTTAGGAGACCACTGTGAAAAGTTCATTTGCACCTCAAAGGGGTCATGATCCAAAGGTTGAGAACCACTGTCCTAATCATAGCTATGTACTAGTTATATTGGTGGTTTCTGTCCTGCAGGGGTTGACAGTATATCTGGGCTAATGGGAAGCAGCTGCTGAAACAGTCTTGATGTCTGCTTGTAGTTTATGGACTAGATAGTCACATGGGCAGTAAGATGTCATGGTGAGAGAGAAGAGATGGTGGGAATAAGGTGCTAATGAAGAATTCAAGTCTAATCACTGAGGAGAACCTTCTGCCAGCAGCGAGGTCCAATGAAAACAAGCACCAGAGGAAGCTCCCTCACTCACAGTTTCTACCTCTGACAGGAGCCAAAATGAAGCCAGAAGCGACTGCTTTTGTGTGGGCAATAGTAAACACAGGTGACCTCCATTAGCTGCGTAATGAAAGGGAAATTATTTGCCAAATAGTAAAACAAAATTAGGAAAAATTAAGTATAAATATAGGAAACTGGATAGAAATTTAAGGATATTTAGAAAACGAGATAAGTATCATCAACAGACACAGAGATATTGTCTGTTACAAACTATGCATAAGGTTAGACTAAAATGTGCTAATTATAGCATAAAATAGAGTTCCTTTATTCTTTATTTTTATTGATGTGTTTATGGGGGTGGGGGTAGGGGTGCCTGTGGAGGTCTAAAGAAAGTATCAGGTCCTCTGGAGCTGCAGTGACCAGGAACTATGAACCTCCCGATATGGAAGCTGTGAACTGAAGTAGGATTCTCTGAAAGAACAGCTAGAGTTCTTGACCTCTGAGCCATCTATGAACCTCAAAATCTACCACTATTTATCTTTGCCTCTCCTTCATCTCCTCAGCAATACTCATCAAATTATGAATTTTTAAAACAGGTTACACATGAATTTCTTTCTTTACTTTTTATTTTTAATTTAATTTTATTGTTATTATTTCTTTTCTTTTCTTGGATATTTTCTTTATTTACATTTCAAATGTTATTCCCTTTCCCGGTTCCTCTCTGAAAAACTCCTAACTCACCCCACTGCTCTCCCTACTTCTGCTCACCCACCCACTCTCTCCTGCCTCCCTGCTCTGGCATTCCCCTACACTGGATCATTGAGCCTTCATAGAACTAAAGGCCTCTCCTCTTGTTAATGCCCTACAAGGTCATCCTCTGCTACACGTGTGGCTGAAACCATGGGTTTCTCTCTCAATATGTATTCTTTGGTTGATGGTTTAATCCCTGGGAGCTCCTAGGTGTCTGGTTGGTTGATATTATTGTTTTTCCAATGGGGTTGCAAACCTGTCAGCTCCTTCAGTTCATTCTCTAATGCCTCCACTGGGGACCCTGTTCTCAGTCCAGTGGTTGGCTGCGATCATTCACCTCTGTGTTTGTCAGGCTCTAGCAGAGCCTCTCAGGAGACAGCTATATCAGGCTCCAGTCAGCATGCACTTCTTGGCATCCTGCAATAGTGTCTGGGTTGGTGAGATATATGGGATTGTTCCCTATGTGGGGCAGTCTCTGGATGGCCTTTATCCTTCAGTCTCTGCTCCACACTTTATCTCCTTATTTCCTCCCATGAGTATTTTGTTCCCCCTTCTAAGAAGGACTGAAGCATCCACACTTTGGTCTTCCTTCTTCTTGGGCTTCATATGGTCTGTAAATTGTATCTTGGGTATTGTGAGCTTTTGGGCTAATATCCACTTATCAGTGAGTACATACCATGTGTGTTCTTTTGTGATTGGGTTACCTCACTCAGGATGACACTTTCTAGTTCCATCCATTTGCCTAAGAATTTCATGTAGTAATTGTTTTTTAATAGCTGAGTAGTACTCCCTTGTATCAGTATACCACATTTTCTGTATCCAGTCCTCTGTAGGAGGATATCTGTGTTCTCTCCAGCTTCTGGCTATTATCAGTAAGGCTGCTATGCACATATTGGAGCATGTATCCTTATGATATGTTGGAGCATCTTTGGGTATAGCCCAGGATTGGTATAACTGGGTTCTCAGGTAGTACTATGTCCAATTTTCTAAGGAACCTCCAGACTGATTTCCCCAGTGGTTGTACCAGCTTATGATCCCACCAACAATAAAGGGATGTTCCTTTTTCTCCCCATCCTTGCCATCATCTACTGTCAACTGAGTTTTTGATCTTAGCCATTCTGACTGGTGTGAGGTGGAATCTCAGGGTTATTTTGATTTGCATTTCCCTTATGATGGATGTTGAACACTTCTTTAGGTGCTTCTTGGCCATTTGATATTCCTCAGTTGAGAATTCTTTGTTTAGCACTGTACCCCATTTTAATAGGGTTATTTGATTCTCTGGAACCTTATACAAAGCTCAAGTCTAAGTGGATCAAGGACATCCACATAAAACCAGATACACTGAAAACTAATAGAAGAGAAAGTGGGGAAGATCCTCAAACACATGGGCACAGGGGAAATTTTCCTGAGTAGAACACCAATGTCTTATGCTCTAAGATCAAGAATCGACAAATGGGACCTCATAAAATTGCAAAGCTTCTGTAAGTCAAAGAACACTGTCATTAGTACAAAATGGCAACCAACAGATTGGGAAAAGATCTTTACCAATCTTACATTTGATGTAGGGCTAATATCCAATGTATACAAAGAACTCAAGAAATTATACTCTGGAGAATCGAATAACATGAATTTCTGTATCTATAGGTTTAGTGTCCAAGAATTCATTGAATCATAGATCCAAAATACTAGGGGAAGAACTGCATCTATACTATACCTGAACAGATTTTTTTCTTTTTAAAACAATGATTTATGTTTATTTACATGTATGCATGTGTATTTCTGTGCGTGTTGCATATACATAGGTAGTGCCCACAGAGACCAGAAAAGCATGTCAGATATCCCTGGAGTTAGAGCTATAGGAGGCTGTGAACCACTTGATATGGATCCTCTGAAAGAGCTATAAATTACCTTAAGTACCAAGCCATCTCTATCCTCAAGTAGATCTTTTGCTACTATTCCATAAACAATAGAGTCTAACAACTATCTACACAATACTTACAGTGTAATAGTCATTCTAAATGATCTTATTTAGACTTATAGTATGCATAATTTAAATGCAGAAGCTTACCACTTCTATTTAGGTACTTTGCACCAATTCCTACAGATACCATGGATTGACTAACTTAAGCACTGTCTTCTCCTCAAAATGGAGGTTCCTCTCTGCATGAATAATGCTTAACTTTTTTTTTTATTAACTTGAGTATTTCTTATTTACATTTCGGTGTTATTCTCTTTCCCGGTTTCGACAAACATCCCCTAATCCTCCCCTCCCTTCTTTATGGATGTTCCCCTCCCCATCCTCCCCCCATTGCCGCCCTTCCCCCAACAATCTAGTTCACTGGGGGTTCAGTCTTAGCAGGACCCAGGGCTTCCCCTTCCACTGGTGCTCTTACTAGGATATTCATTAATGCTTAACTTTTAATTGAGTCTAATTAGGGCGATCCATATGTGCATGAGCACCGGGGACATCCACTAGAACATGGTCAACATAAGAGAGAATATACTAAAGAAAATCACTTCTCCCTTTCCTTGCAGCCTTCAATTGTAAATAGCTTCACAGCTGTGAGTGGGGACTTAGGTGGCTCTTGACTTCCAGGCACAAGCTGAAATCCATATTAATTCCTTCTTATAGTAGGTTATATCAGCCCATGAAAGTGGATAAATCTTCAGGTGGAACCCAAAGTATTCCTTGGTGTGCTTACAGAGAATAACCTTGTGCACCTGTTATTTATTCCACCTATCTCATGGATTTCTTACTTCTTTCTGGCTTTATAGGAGCACAGGACTAACTATAAATCATTCCCTTTAATAGTAAATAATTTCATTTTTATCTTCAAATTTACTGTGATGGTGAAATATTTATAAAAGGAGCAAGTGCTTTATGGACCTCTGAGTTGGTACTTCGTTTCATTTCAAACGTATGTTCTACTTAAAATATGGTTTTGATATATGAAGGTATAAGAATTAATGAAAATGAAAAAGCATGTGGAGGTTTAATGCATGGAATATGTTCAGTGTTTGGAATCAAACAAATACAAGGAATATTTCAACAAATAATTTGAATTCGAGGGTCAGAAAAAGGAAAAAATGTTCTTGTGACTCAGATATACCTCATATCTCTTTGGAGTTAAGTGTCTAATTGTTTTACAAGTTGAGATTTTTTAATTAAGGTATAGTAGTCTTACTGGCTTTTGGTTTGCTTTGTTTCTGTTGGTGTTAAAATAAGACTCAGATTTATTTCAAGATTTATTTTTGTTTATATTCAGGTCCAATGTATATACCTGTACGTAGGTATTCACATGTTGAATCCAGGTACCTGTGAAAATCAGTCATCAGATGGAACCCCTGGAAGCAGAGTTTATAGCAGTTGTGACCCAACCGGTGTGGGTGATAGGAACTGAAGTTGGGTCTTCTGTAAGATCATTATGTGTCCCCATGTGCTGAAGTACACTTCTGGCCCCCAAACTGGAATTCTTGCATTTAAATGTTCATAACACACTTATAGATGAAGGTTTCTAGGAGTATCTTGGGAATGTTGACCAGCTAGTTTTGCTAACTACATTAGGATGTACATGCCAATCAACGTACAAACTGAGTTCAAGAACCAACTTACTATATTAGAAAACTTGGCACCAATTTTCCTTAATATTTTATTTTTTGTCTCAGCTTGCTAATTGTATTTTTTATTTCACCTGGCTACTCAGTGTGTTTCCAGTAAAGCCAAGAGTACAGTAATCACTGAACAGAAAGAAAACTTGGCTAACAGAGCAGTCAGTAAAGAAAGATTGAAGGATGGTTAATTGAACTATCCATGATACATTGAAGAGTTCTGAGCTAATAGAAATGAGTACTACATTTGGAGAGTAGTGAGTGTGTGTGTGTGTGTGTGTGTGTGTGTGTGTGTGTGTGTGTGTGTTTTGGAGATCAGATATCAAAGTAGGATGTCTCCTTTACTTATTATTCACTTTGTTGACTTTAATGAAACAATCTGCATGCACATCTACCTCCATTGCAGACCCAGACTATCACAGCTTGTTTCCACAGTAAGCACTTTCCCAACCAAGCATATTTCCTAATGCTTCAGATTCTCTGAGATCAAGCTCATGATTTAACTATGGCTGCCAAGCTTCTTCTGTTTCCCAACGACAGCTTGCTCTAATGCACAGACACCACACAGAAAACACTGGCTCAGCCTTTTCGTCTCCCACCTGTCACCCCAAATTTAATTCTCTTTCAGAAGTTTTCCTCTTCAGCATGGATATAATGCCATCAGTTCACTAAACAGCTCTCCCCACCATGCTTGTGGCCCATCCAACATCAATTTTAATAGCTGCAAATTTAATATCCTATGATAAACTTTAATGTTTTCTAGGCCCCCAGGCAAGTGGATAACTTGTCTCAGTAACTATAAATAATTCAGAAATGGAAAAAGAAAAGGCCAGATCCAGCTGGACATGGACACCTTATAATCTCCCCTGCTTGGTTGACTCATGTAGTATCCAAAATTGACTCAAGTTTAATCAGACTGCATAGTGTCTTCAAGGCTATACCCTACTCATGGTCTACTCTATGTTTTTTTTCCTCATTATTTTATAATGTCTAATGAGATTAGTTTTCCTTCCATTCCCTCAGTTTCAATCACATTGTGCTAAAATGACCATAGTGATGAGCCTTGTTTCAAAAAATAGGGTATTGTGTTCAACCAAGTAGGTTG